>NC_051225.1:30590757-30948257 GCF_015220715.1 Pygocentrus nattereri | reverse complement strand
TCAGCTTCTATTGAATGAACTTAAGTTATTGCAACCGTTTATACAAATAACAACGTAAGTCTATCAGCTACCAATAAACTAACCTTCATTAATACCAGTTCATAACTATACTAGTTGATCAGTTTACCGGGTCCATCATAAACACATGCTGTACTTTGCACGCTAGCACACGGCTATTTGAAACGAGTCTGAAGTTAGCTTTTTATTAGAATTTTGCCGGTCCACCTTAAATGATGCAGCTGTTACATGCAACTACTGTACCTTTTAAGGTGGAACGAGAAAATTCGAACAAGAAGCTGACGAATAAAAAGCTGACTTCAGCCTCATCTATTAGAGCAGCATGGAGCGGTATTATGGAGGCTACAGCGAGTGCGGGAAGGCACCGGATGAGTTGCACACAATCACTTCTTAGCTGTAATAGTTGTTGTCAGATTTCCAGACTGACAGGCCAACGGTGCGTTAAGCGGGAGCTGCGGCTATTTTGCAAAAAACATCGACTTTACGTTCAGGTTCTGTGTCCCAAAAGTGAAAGCCTGTCTCATTCAGTTTAGCTAACGTTACAGCCTCAACTGCCAACGCAGTTTACGGACTACCAGCGGTAATAAAAACACCGCGACACGGTGTTCCTCGCTTCTACTGGTGTTTAAATACACAACAACCATCTTCTCCCGTGTATTGGAAAGCGCTTTTATTCTCGGCAAAGAAAAAGAAAAGCGCTCATCCACTCACCATCGCTTCTACTAGTTCGGCCGCCATCTTCACAAAGCAGCGAGAGTCCTGAGGCGAACAGCGGCGGCGCACCAATGAAAAGCGCGGACTGCCTTCGTGGACGGCCCGGCGTGTCCAATCAGCATCCTCTACGTCAAAATACAGGCGGGCATATACTGAACAAGGCGTGGTTTCGCGCGTTTAAAGAGACAGTGCGCTTAAAAAAAACGAACACTTGCAGCCATGTCTATTCGTCCTCATAGGCCTCTGGTTGTTGTATATGGGTCCAAGCACTGTCTGAATTCCATCGTCCGACTCGCTCGCTTTAATAGTCTGGAGTGAAGGCGAAAGCCCGGTGTATTTTCAAGCCAGCTTCAACGTAAGCATAGGGCATTCAGCGCGAAGTGGAAGGGAGCGCATGGCTCTGTCGACTCCATTCCGTGCTGAGAAATCCATATCGCGAGTTGTGGCGAGCCTAACGTTGAGGAATAAACGCTTTGTTTAATTTCTATCTAGTTGTTTTAAGAACACCTAACTTAAATAAATACGCAGATGGTCGTCAATGTTAAAAGACTAATTCACATAGCAGGCTGAGATTTAAATGTTTTTGTTTAACCGGCGACTGCACGGGGGAAAACGAGCCTCGGAGAAGGGAAAAATCAATTTGGCACATTCCTCAGCCAACTCCATGTCGTGTTTTACTTGTTCAGTGCGAGGGATGGGGGATGGGAGGACAGAGAATGTTGAACATTGGGGTGAAAGAATAAGGGCTGTGAATTGTCACTATGAGTCTGATAAGAAAAGCACTCCTAAATTCTGTGTGCAGACACCGTGGTAAAGAACAAATGAACTTTCACCAGATTAATGGCAAAACGAATCCATTTAATCAAGACTGCTGTAAAAATTGCTGTTCTTTTAACTGGTTGGAGGTAAATGGTTATTAAAAATGCGTTGGGGAGAGTCAGCACAATCACATTTTCATTGTGTACTTGTGTTGTTTATAGTGCTAATTGTCGATATTCAGGGAGAATCTGTGAGCACAGGATTGACCCAAGCTGTGGCCTGTTGCAAACATGTGGGGGAGCAGTTGTTCTGTTTCATAGAGAGCAATCTGTAAGTAATTGCGCCGTGACACTGTTTGTTTGTTTGTTTTTTTGTTGTTTTGGCTCTGCATTCCAGCACACCGGGTTTAAAATGGGATTATGGCTATAAGGTTAGAGAGCAGAAGAGTAGCTTTAATTAATTCACATAACACTCACATCTTCAAGGGGTGAATTATTCAGCAATCGTTGCCCTGGGATTCACATTCTAACCAGTTCACCACTGTTAATGAACACAATCTTAAATATTACTTGCCATGTTTAATGCTTAGTTTGCATAACCTTTGCAGTTTTTTGAATACCTGAATTCTGTGACGCATTCACCATTTTTCAAAGGATGCAATTTTCCTGCTTGTATGTTTTTTTTTTGGCCACGGTTGTTTTAGTAAATGCTGTTTAGTGAAGAACATACATTCTGCTTTTTTAGGGCTTTTGATTTACTCTCAGAAAGGACTGGCGAATCGATATAGAAATATCGCTACCTCTGATCGATATGTTTCCTTTTGAGAATCAATCTTCCATCACAGTGCTGAAACTAAACACTTCCTTTAAGCTTTGAACTGAATATACAATAGTATTACAACTGGTGGTGAAAAAAAAAATATCAAAGTAATAAATGTGTAGCACAGGAATGACATTTCCTTCAGCCCTCTCTTTCCACTGCTCACACAGATGGGATTCAGTAAATGCTCTATAATGGCAGATGATCAGGAGTTATTTCCACAGTCAGCAGCAGTTTATTTAATATTAATAAAGGACTTCAAATGTCATTTTTAAGGACCACTTTTTTAAAACTGGCTTTTACTGTAAGATCACAAAGAATTCCCTCTGATGCAAAAACAAACTATCACTATATCTGTATATATGCCCACTTGCATCCAGCAGTGCTTCAGTAGTCTCTAGTGCAGTGGTCACCAACTCTCCTCCTGGAGATTATCTTTCCTGCAGAGTTCAGCTTCAACCCGCACCAACCATGCTGTCCTCTTCTTACCTGACGTAATCCATCTGATTCAGCCAATCAAGGATGCCAAAGGTTAACTAGCAGGAGCAGGCATGGCAAAATGTGGTTGCAACTAGACTCCTCAGGAAAAGTAGATTTCCAGGAGCAAGGTTGGTGACCACAGCTCAGGAGTGAGATTTTTCAGCTTAAAGAGTACAGAAACCATCTGATGTAACCTGAAGATGGGAGGAACATTTAAAAAAAACTACAACTGCTTTGGGGTGGATTTTTAGAAGGAAGCCAGAAAGGTATTGTTACAGCTAGGAGGCTGAATGTCTTATTGCTGCCGTATAACTGTTTTTAAATCATCATAACACTGGGGAGAATTTATGAGATGAGAAGAACAAGCTAAAGTTACTCTGCTACACTGCCAGAAACAAACAAACAAAAACAGCTTAGACCAGCAAGATCTCCATTCTGGTCTAATAAAATTTAGCCAGTCACCCAGCATTATCATGCTGGTTGACAGCATACTAGAACCCAAACTATAACATAAGCTCTTTTGCTGGTGATCAGCTTTGCTGTTTTTTTCTGGCAGGGTAGTAAGGTAGCTAGATACCTTCTCTTCTCTGGGTGAAAAGTCTTGTATCTGGCATGAATTTTGTGCTGCAAAAGCATACTGAGTTGAATTATACTAATGCAGTGTTGCTCTTTTTGCATCTATTAAGACATTATAATGTTAAAAAAAAAAGCACAGTGATTCCTGTATGGTTCCGCTAATACAATGCTCATAGCCTAAAATTAAAGCTGACGTGTGCTTTAAAACATGTTGATAAAAAAAACAGAAACATTCTGAAATCTGAAAAGGAATGTTTTTATTTAATTTTCTTTACTTAGCCATGTCAGTAACATATTTCATATCTGATGCATTTATAATCATATCAAAGATAGTGTTAGTTACATATATAATCCAGCCCAGAGATGAAATGTCAGTTGAAAAATCTACCCTCTTGTGATTCCAGAGGGTAAAAAATAAGGTAAAAAAAAAATCAAGTTCTATACACGCAGTGTTTCAAACCCAGATTTAAATGGCCTCGCTGTAAACACTGTGCTCCATATAGGAACACACTGAAATATGATAGGTGGAACACTGGGTAAAGGAATGTATACTTTAACAGCAGGGCACTGAAATCAAATGCAGAGGATATCTGGACGCAGGTAGAAAAATGCACTGAGCAAATGATAATTCTGCATAAATGGACATGGCCACTTGCAGATCTGCAGAATGTCAGGCAAACTTGAAAGCTAATTCTTTGCACATGCTAAATGCACTAGGAAAATTAAGGCAGAAAATCAGGCACAAAACAGCAGATTGAAAAAGCATTAACTGCACTTCGAAAAGTAAAATGTTGTTGGGAAATTAAAAAGCATGCAACTCCTATGCATATTTTCAATGTATAAAATGACTAAGAATATCAGTTTCTGGCAAATGTAGAGACCTTTAACTCATGTCTATCTTTTAAAATCTGAATCATCTTCAGCAAACGATCAAAGAATGAATCATGGATGCAGCACATTTGATGTGTGATGTAAGGAATCACTTTGTGAAATAAGCACAGTTCTATTTCTCAAATTTTTCACATTCCCAATGAGTGATTTTGGAAGCTGCCATGACTTGAGGGTGAGCAGTACCTTATCTGCACAATTGTTTCATCCAGTAACAATATTTACGTTCCTCCACATGTGACCGAGTTGTTATGCAACCGTTTTGGCAATGTGGTTTGTAAACAGAAAGTACAATTGATTCCTACATGGGGTGTTTAGTCCCATTTTTGTAGAAGCTTCACCATTTCAGTGTTATGTCATTCATGTGGAGGCATGAGGTTATTGAGATATCTGCTCTACGCAGGAGAAAAGGAGCACTCTGACTCCATCTAGAGTCCAGAATGTTTCATCACCACGGTCCACTTTCTGGATAACTGGGTACAGCAGCAGGGTACTGGGGAAGACTTGGGCCACTCTCAGCAATGGCATTAAAGCCAGCGTCTCTGACAGGGGCACTCTTCCACACCCCAGTGCTCCATTCCTCCTGGGCACGCTGAAAGCTTCCCCCCCCACCACGGTAAAGCCGGTGAACCTGAAACAATACATATAACTTTTACCACTCTGCTTTAACTGTGCAGCTATATATATATCACACACACACAGGCCACTTTATTAGGTACAGTGCTAGTAAAAGGTTAGACACCCTTTTGCCTTCAGAACTGCCTTAATTCTTCATGGCATAATTTCAACAAGGATGTTGGAAACATTCCTCAGAGATTTTGTTCCATATTGACATGATAGCATCACACAGTTGCTACAGATTTGTTGGCCGCACTTCTATGATGTGAATCTCCCGTTCCACCACATCCCAAAGGTGCTCTATTGGATTGAGATCTGGTGACTGTGGAGGCCACTGGAGTACAGTGAACTCATTGTCATGTTCAAGACGTTTGAGATGATATGAGCTTTATGACAGGGTGCATCATCCTACTGGCAGTAGCCATCAGAAGATGGGTACACTATGGTCATAAAGGGATGGACATGGTCAGCAACAACACTCAGGTAGGCTGCGGCAACAATGCTCAATTGGTACTAAGGGGCCCAAAGTGTGACATGAAAATATCCCCCACACCATTACACCACCACCACCAGCCTGAACTGTTGATACAACGCAGGATGGATCCATGCTTTCATGTTGTTTATGCCAAATTCTGACCCTACCATCTGAATGTCGCAGCTGAAATTGAGACTCATCAGACCAGGCATAATTTTTCCGATCTTCTATTATCCAATTTCGGTGAGCCCGTGCGAATTGTAGTCACAGTTTCCTGTTCTTAGCTGACAGGAGTGGCACCCGGTGTGGTCTTCTGCTGCTGTAGCCCATCTTCTTCAAGGTTCGACGTGTTGTGCATTCAGAGATGGTATTCTGCATTCCTTGGTTGTAACAAGTGGTTATTTGAGTTACTGTTGCCTTTCTATCATCTCGAACCGGTCTGCCCATTCTCCTCTGACCTCTCACATCAACAAGATATTTTCGTCCACACAACTGCTGCTCACTGGATATTTTCCCTTTTTTGGACCATTCTCTGTAAACCCTAGAGATGGTTGTGCGTGAAAATCCCAGTAGATCAGCAGTTTCTGAAATACTCAGACCAGCCCGTCTGGCACCAACAACCATGCCACGTTCAAAGTCACTTAAATCCCCTTTCTTCCCCATTCTGATGCTCGGTTTGCACTTCAGCAAGTTGTCTTGACCACCTCTACATGCCTAAATGCATTGAGTTGCATTGAGAAGCAATTGAACCTAATAAAGTGGCCAGTGAGTATATATGGGGGGGCTGTCTGTGTGTGTCTTCATGCAATTGGTATCATTAATGGTATCAGTATAAGAAACTGCCATTTGTTTTGGAGGATTTCACTCAACAATCACAATCATAGTAACAAGGAACCCTCTGAACCTTGATTTGCAGAAAGGAACATGCCAAAACTGAACCACATTGCTGCAAAAAGCTAGTAGCTTACTGTAGACACATCAGCACTGTGATTGCCAACATCAGTTTCAATTTTTTAAATCTGTCTTTCTGTACACTTATGAACACATGTTTTTGTTTATGTTCATGAGTACATAAGTTGATGGGGTTTCAAATTCAGTTTAAATCATTTATTTTATGACATTATAAACATAAAGTAAATAAAAACTGGATTTGAAACCTTCTTTCTATGCATTTTTTTTTGTTTATGGCCCTCAGCCAATAGTTTGGGCACCCCTGCTTTAAAGTGTCTTTGACATAGACCTAAAGTGTGCTTTGCATCAGACTTACCCTGATAAGAACCAGTCCCATAAGCACTGTGACTATAGTGAACAGCACAGCTGAGAAGAGCATAACCACAGCTGATCCCACGTTAGTGCTGAAAAACAGCACTGTTGCTATCCAACCACTAGAATGAAAGGTATGAGTGAGGGAGAAGTAGACTGGGTTAGTCATTACCAGGTCTTGTATCTTTCACCTATAAATCTGAACACCAAACCATATGATGAGACAATCAGTCTCAGGTGGAACTTTAAACGTTATTCATTTTAAAAACTATTAGTTTGAAACAACTCCAGGAAATATACACTTGCTGAAAACAATTCATTTAAGTTATCTCAGGTGAAACACTCTTAACTGTTCATTCTTAAAGCGAGGCCATCACATCATGACTCAAACTATGAAGGGGACTCAACTCTCGTTAGAAATAATACAGTTTACAAAGTACAATAATAATAAAGCTAATGGAATATAAAATATTATTTATTTGAGGTAGTAGAGTTTTTGAGTTTTTCTCTGAGGTATACCTTCAAAACCTAACATTACGCAAAGTGTGGCTATTAATACCACAGTTCTGTTTTTCATTTCTAGCTAGATGGTTCAATGTGGCAGTAAAATAATTTATGACGACTTGCAAATCTATGAAAATGCACCAGTGGCAAACAGTAACGAGGAGGGAAGTGTAAAGCTCACTGGTAAGTTTGATACTGTTTGTATCAGATGGTCTCTGCTTTGACATAATAAAAACGGCATAATGTATCCTTCATGGTTTAGGATGATACTCACCATGCACCCCAACCAGCTATCCCTAAGGTCTGAATAAAAGCCAGAACACACTGAAGGAAGAAAATGAAGAAGAATGCCATGAAGTTGAAAGAGCTGTCAGCCCTGTGCAAAGAGATAAACCAAGAGGTTTTCATTTTTATATGACATAATTGTCAAATGTAGTCATTTGTCTGTCACAATCATGAAAATGCTTATATGAATAAGTTCCATATAAATAACTGCAAAAAATGTATTTTTTAATTTTATGCAACAATTAAAGTACAGTTACTACAATCAAGTTATTAGTAATCAATCAAGTAAATCTTGCATGTTTCTTTAGAGAGTGTGAAGATATGAGCAAAAATATTTGTTCTGCAAGTCTATAAGCTAACAATTAATGTTATTAAATTAACATTAGCTACTAAGCTAACAAATAAATAATACTCTGTGCTACTGGAGACATTATATGAAGGAGGAGGAGACAGGTGACTGACTGAAGAATGAATGAGAAAGACCGTAATGCTCAACATATTTTTTTTTATGAAAAAAGACCTGTCACTCAATAAAATAAGCCAACTGGCTCCCTCATTGTAGAAATATGCACATGCGCAACAGCTAAAACAAGCTCCATGTAGTTTTGGGTTACTAAGTCTCTTCCTATTCAATGGGTGCTCTTGAATGAATGTGTTCTTGCTTTCCCTTTGCAATTGCATCTTGCACAAACACAATACCTTTTTCACAATCAGCTTAAATAAATTGTCGTGATCTCAAATAAATGCAAGCAGATGATTATGTAACAATTGTCAGGCCTGTCCGGAGTAGCCTTACCTGAATGCCTTGTAAAGGGGCCTGAACCAGCAAGTGTAACTACAGGGACTGAACAGCAGGAGCCACAGGAGAGCAAGGCCAAAGTTAACTGCACCACCACCGCCAGCCCACCAGGCTATGCAAGACACCACGTTCACGCATAGCGTAATAGAGTACACTATGAATACAAAAACATCACTCATTATTATCCATTATTATTAGACTAAAGGAGACAACCAGAAAACAGGGCTCCAGAGACAAACAGTATTTAGTACAGTTTGGTTTACTCAGAAACTATGTAGGGTAAGTGGATTGTGTTAAATCACTTACAGATCCAAAGGTTGTAAACTCTGCGAACAAGCTGGCAATGAGGCTGAGGGATTTCCTCGTCAATGTTTTGGTAGAAACATGGCTTAATGCGGAAAAACGCAGGCAGAGGTGGGAAGTTGTTAGCTCGTTCTGAAACAAAGAAAGCAAGTGCGAGATCTCATTTTGACACTTTTACTAATCATATTAGTAAAGGCATAAGTAGGCTTGAAAGTATAAAACTTATCAGTAGTTTCACCACACCACGCTACTCACCTGTCATTGTGAGATCTCTGCAAAGTGTTAAAAGATTTAAGAAAACATTAATAACAGCACAACATAAATATCTACAGTCCAGTGCAGAGGTTTTAGGTAAACAATAAACATTATTTGTTCAGAAAAACAGTAATATTACATTAAAAACAAATAACATTAGTACAAGAAGTAGTCATTTATCATGTCAATAAGTTTGTTCTACCATTTCCAAACCTCTCTTCAAGGAAGCCCATCATTATATGTGGTTATTAGCATTACCTGGTTTGGTAAATGGTGATGGAAAAAATAAAGAAATAAAATAAAATAAATAAATAAATGCAATAACTGGGGGCTTCAAGTAGAGCTCTAGAACCCGCTCTTTAGACTTTGTTCTTGGAAACAAAAAATCTTGTTACTATTCACTGTATGTATATTTATATATTTTCACAAGCAAAAACAAATTTTTTTAAATAAATTCCCTTTAATAAAATAAAGGTGCTTAAGACTTATTGTATAGTTTTGTATGTATAAATTATCGTCATCTGCTAATACATTTATAAATATATATACATTAATTTGACCTTCGATTGGCCTACCATGTAAACAATTAATCAAACAATTATTTTCTGTAATACATGACAGTTAGAAGATAGGATGGATTCAGGCATGTGTCTCATATTATAATAGGGAATCAATTTTTTTATGTTTACAAATAATAACCCATTAAAGTATTAATCCTATAAATGGAAGGAATAAAGGTTTCTTCATGAATTCATGACAGCATGAATTTGAACACCTGCTGTTGCATGGTGAATTGGACAAAAGTCAGAATATGTATTTTGGAGGCAGGCACTACATTTTGACGGAAGAAGCAATTAGGTCTTTAAAATAATATGATATAATGTATTTTGCATAATATGAATACAGACATAAACAAAAAAGGTCAAAAATGGTCCATTTCGATTTAGGTTGACTTTAAAATGCCCCCCTCTCCCCAGTTACATTTTCATCAAATGTAAATAAAATCTAATAAACAGATGGATAGCTCAAATAGCTTTTACACAAATTTCCTTTAAGATAGTAGCACATCACTTGTTTTAACCAAGAGATTGTAGCGAATCTGCGTGGCAGTGTGAAATGTATGACCTGAAATCAAACAGCAAAGCTGGCAGCTAGCTAGTGATAGCTTACAGTTAGCCTCTTAGTTTGCTACAGGCATGGCACTTGATAGCAAATGCCAGATGTTTCTTATTCAAGATATTCAGTTAGACCAGTGCTGCACAACTCTTGCCCTGGACAGCCGGTGTCAAGCACAAACACACTCGTTAATCCTGGCAATTAACACATGATTTGAATCAGTTGTGTTTGAGCATAAAATTGAGCAAACTGTGCTAGAAAAAAATGCTCATCGTTTATGTGATTAATATTGTTTTTAGTAATCTGGTCACTACTACAACTGGGTTAACATCTAGCCACCCACCGTTTCATTACCTACTTAATAATAAAGAGAAAAATAAAAATACCCTATGCTACACAATCTTGCTAATGGACCAAGTGTGAATTTACCCTCACCGTTACAAAAGTTCAGTATACTGAACATTTTCCCAGGTATTCTAGCTCTACAGAGGCAGATACATGGCCACAATGACTTTGTGTTTCTACAGAACTCAGTCTTTTTATTAGTCCGTCATTTAATGTATTTTATCTCGTTATGGCAGCTGGCGAGAAAGACACTCAGTGCCTCCAAGACCAAATAAAACACTGTTTCTGAATAATCATGTAGGCCTAATCTGGAGATTTGGACTGAGTGTTGTAAATTATAGGTTGATTGGTGCTCATGCATTACAAAATGCACTCATTCAAGATTTTTTGTTTATTTTGTTAAAAGGAGAATCTTATGTTTATTATAGAGCGACAGTAGATGATGTTCTATTGGGATCATTTGGGGGGATAATTTTGTTTAATAGTGATTTTCATGGATTTCACTGCCCAGTATGACAGATGCAAAACTTACATGCATTATCTTTTTTTAATTGACAGACCAATGACAAAAACCTGAACATTTCCTTTATTTTATTTCTGAAACGCAGAAATGTCATTTCTATCTACTAAGCTACAATATGAAATGTATGCAATTTGTGTAATAATACATATTAATCTACGCAAAATAGCTTATGTAATTTTTTCTTCCTTTTTTCATCATTGACCTCAATTTTTTCAACCATTTTATCATTTTAGCTATAGCAATGTAAATCATAATGTATGCTCTGTGACAAGCTTTATTTTTATATTCATTAATATATATATATATATATATATATATATATATATATATATATATATATATATATATATATATATATATCTGTATTGTAGGAGTCGTTCACACAGAAGTTGAGATAGTTCCAAGACTTCAAAAACCTTTTCAGTAAATACATGAAAAGTTCAGTGCTGGATTTGTCTTGTTTTGTTGGTGATAATAAATATGCGCGCCCAAGTTTAAATGTTTAGTATCATGGATATTGAATATGACATATTTGCCAGCATGTTTGCCAACAAATAATTCAAGTATTACACTGCGAGCGCACCAGAGAACATGTTTGACAGCAAAACATCGTTTTTAAAGAGTTCAGTTTCAAGACTGACGATCTCACACGTGCAGACTCTTCTCATCTGAGCATCTGGAGTCCAATTTCAGGAACAGAGTGAAATATCAATATTGTCGAATATACTCATAAAGCTGCTTTAAATGGGTTTTGCTACGCATATCGAACCGATATTGTGGCAGTTAATGGCCAAAGATCCCGGAATAAGAGAGAAGTTGGTCTAATATAGAGCCGTTGATGCAGGTAACGGATGCATTATCAGCAGCTAAACGAAGCACGTTACAGATATGGCTGTTCATATACTACAGCTTTTAAGCTACTTACGCGACAGAATTAGCTAATAAGCAAACAAAGATAGTGCCAAGATTTTACGTTCACGGGAAAACAGCACTCGTTTAAAATGATATCCTACCTGTGAGGACGCTAACTTTAGTATCCAACTGTGGAATCCTGTCGATCCCGTGGATAACGGCCGACGAGTTCGTCACACTTTTGGGAAATGTAGTTTTCAAAGGCTCTTAACTGTATTTGTATCCAGTGGGGTCGAGAGTGCAAAGAACTACAAGTCCCCTATGCCAGCTGGTGAAGGGTGTGTTCACAGAGCTTGTGACTGTCGAGGAAGCAGCTTCATTTGGACTTGGGCTGTTTAGCGCAGTTTATGAAAACAAATGTTTGCACTGTGTTGTCACTGAACTTAAATTCTTATTACAATCTACGCGAACAGTAAATAAGTATTTATTACAGGAGTTGAAATGGTTCGTCATGTTTTTAGGACGAAATTGTGTAACTTACTCGTGTCTCATTCAGAGTCTCCCTGTCCGCTCATGGGAACACGCCTTTTCTAGTAGCTGTTCACATGGAAGCCTATGCGTGGAGCCAGACTATTACAGAGCCCGTTTCAGAGGAGCCAGTGTTCCCCGTTTCTCCGCCAGAGGGCGCCCGCGAAGGAGTCCTCATTGAATGGGTGAGAATAGAGCGAAGATTAAGTGACCGTTAAAATAGTTTTTAATCGCTTGTCCAGAAGAAGAACTTTCCTTCAGTTTTAGAAAGTAGAAGGACGTATTTCACTAAAAAGCAAAGAAAACCTACCTGTATGTTTCCTTTTTTTTCTACAAGTTGTTGGCAGCAGGACGACAGCATTAACTTACAGCTACCCAGTGCTCACTCTTCAGCGCCCCCTAGCGTTTAAAGGGAAATCGAGTCACAGAGATCACAGCCTCCCAACATCCCATGCTTTTATATTGGATAGTTCACGATTGCACCATTTTCACATGCAAAAATAAATGACTGATCAAAGTTCTGCAGAGGCTCACCGTTATATGGGAATATGAAACATGAGCAGAAATATCAATTGCTTTAATAAAATATTCAGAAAGTCCTTTTAATTAGTAAATTCAGCTACTTTAAGGGGCCTGTACCCTACACTTTTTATGTATTTCATTTTTTCCCTTGAAGTGTAATCATAAAGTTTATGTTTATAGGTAACAAAACAGTTTATGACCTATTTAGTTTATTCAATTAAGATTCAGATTAAAGGCACAATTAATTCCCTTAATTAATAAACATTTCTGTAAATGTGCCAGTTTAGTCAGTTTGGCTAATTTTCAAATGTACTCCCATGGCAGGTACAAAAGCTTGATGCCAGATGTCAAAATGATTTAATAATATAATAATAATAATACGTTATTTTATTTATGAAGAACTTTTCTTAATAGTGGCAGCTCAGCTGTAAGTGCCTTACAGACAGGTGGGAAACTATGAAAATATAACTATTTTAATTTGAAATAATATAAAACAATGACACAGATCAAATTTACATAATATGAGGGTTTCCTTAACATTCTGTTTTTGCTAATGTGCGTTTTATGACAAGATATATGTAGATGGCCTGTGTTCTCATTGGCTGTCCTATGTTGTGACTCATTCAACAAGGAGGCTGGGCTGAAACACTCCCTATAACTTCAATATGAGTGGACAGGCAGCTATATGTAACTGTGTTGATTAAACTGGCTGTTTTTGCAGCTTAGTTACCATATATGGACTGAATGAACTGGATAATGAACAGCATGTTTTGAAACTTTAATAATGTTTACATAAATCACTTTTATGTGATAATATCACAACACACATTCCAAAAACGGGCAAAAATTCAATGTTCCATTATTTGGGCCCTTTAAGGTGCACTTAGTGCAGACACAGGCATTCAGTTGTGCACACATAGCTTTCAATACCTTTGGGATGAGTTTGTGATCAAGAACTAATCATCCAACACAAGTACCTTACCTCTCTAACGCTCTTGTGGCTGAATGCAATCAAATATTTACTGCAATGTTCTGGGGCAAAGCCTTCCCAGAAGATTAGAGGAGGCAGCATATTAATACTCTTTATTTTATAAGAATAAGCAGATGTATATACTCTTTTGAACATGTATCACATTTCTGTGACATTTTGCCAAACGTGCCCTTCTGGTGCACACGTAGAAGAGGTTTTGTTTTTAGACGTTTTGCTCTGTTAACATCCGTTAATTGAGTATTCACTGGCAGGCCCCTCTGGCATCTTGCACTCCTGTTTCTTATATAACAGGAGATAGAGAAAGTGGCCAGGCTTCCCTTGAACTGGCTCTGAGGTTATAACTATAGTACCAGAGCAGAGAGCAGGGTTAAGAGGAGCCTGGCCACTTCTTATTTCCCTTGTTATTTAAAAACATTTTAAAAATGACTGCAAAATATGAGAGGGTGTCAGTAAGTGTGTGTGTGTGTGTGTGTGTGTCTTGCTACTTAGTGCTAATTGGTTAAGGAGAGTAGCTCACTGACATCACAAATGTACATGAGGCGCCATTTTAAACTCCTTTAAGTGTGGTTTAAAAGCGTTTAGAAATCTAACAGCAGTGTTGAAATGTTTGCTGTTCTGTATTCTTTTATATTAAAGATGTTTAAGCATTTATAAATACTGTGCCCACATGCTCCATGTTAACCCATTTATTTTGGACTCGTGTTGGAGCGCCCTCTAGTGTTTGAGAAACCCAGAAGACATTACAAATTGTTAATGCACCTCTCTACAATGACCTGTTTTATCACTGCTGAAAAGAAGTGTCATGTCACTTGGAGGAGCTTCTCTCTAATATGATTAACTTACAACTTTTGAGGTTTGATTTGATTGGCCAGGCTGGGCTTTACACTTTCCCCAATGCAAATCAACAGAGGATGGCCATCTCCCCTTAAATTAGAGAACCTCTGACAGGGGAACCTAAAATGAGACCATTACAAACTGCTATTTTTGTTCAGCATCTAACAGACTTCAGAATAATGTTTCCTGGAAATACAAACTTTACATGATACAAATGCATTGTTACAGTGCCAGAAATCATAGTTTACTATCAAGAGTATTATGTATTTTGTATGTTTCACATGTCAAGTTTTGTTTTATTTGAAGGTGTCAATGACAGGCATGCCCAAGGTGTGGATATTGGATATGTAAAATTGACAAAAAATGCTGTCAAGGTCATGGAGGAGCCATTAGCCTGTCACTTTTACATATCATAATAATCTAAAATATTTTTGCTTTTCAAGAAGGTATAGACACCACTGGGGAATCATTTCTGTTTACCTCCTCAGTGAATTTCTGAGCTTCAGAAATGTACTGTTTTAAATTGACATAGTTGCCATGTAAGTCATATGTAGAAGTCCTTCCCCAGGCCTATTTACGTATCATATACGATTATCATTACAATCTTCTTTCCAACAGTGCAGGGTCAGTGCTGGGAATCATTCCTATACACCACTCCCGTCTCATTAAATACCTGAATTTTAAAGTATGTTATACTTATAACTGACAAATCTCCGCTGAGGTTTACAACCGTGACGGAAGAACTACAGCGCGCAGCCGTTTCCGTGGAAACGCAGAAAGAACCAATGTTAGTGCGTCTCCGGTGACGAATCGCTTCTGCGGCCAATCAGCGGCGACGAGGTGGGTTCGCAGGGAGCTCCCGCCAATTCTGAGTTAAGCGCGAGGGGAACAGCGGGGAAACGACCGGGCAGAAGGGAAAACTAACAGTCGGGAGGAAAGACGAGCACAGCGACGAAAGACTTCTACAAAATTCACATTATTCTTCAACTACAGAGTCAATGAAACATCAGACTATTACTTTTGAAGCGAAATAGCCGCCGTCGTCTTTTGTTTTCACATCTCCTAAGACGTTTTTGTTACTTCGCGGATTGCTGCACGCTAGCAGAAAGCTGCTAAGTTCCCCGACGGATGGTGGTGGTGATGCTTGCGGCCGAGGACCCATCCGTGGACGGGCCTTTAGCCTCCACGCCGCGCAGAGGTCCGAAAACCAGATATTTATTCTGCTCTTTGCGCATTTCTGTGTTGTATTAAGTAAAAGGCTCAGCAGAAGTGAATGTTAGTTGGCTGCCAACCTTGACGTTCGTATGTTTCGCCTGACTGCTAATACAGCCTGCTAACTAACCTAGCTCCAAGACGTAAGTCGTGTAGGTGGACAGCTAGCTTAGCTAAGCTAATGTAGTTAGGTGACGTTACTTGTGAAACGTTTATCCTAGTTCGCCCGTATAAGGTCTTTTATTAAGCGTCATATAGCCAATCATAGCTATAGACGTATGCTTTGATAAATGTTCTGGTTGAAATTGAGACTTTAAATTGTATACCAGTAGAAATTAATGCTATTATCCTTTAGTTAGCTTGTTAGGTTTGTCAGCCTCCTGCTAGCTAACCTAGCATTTATTTTTGTTTTCGAAATTTGACTCTACCGCTAACGTTGTTTTGCATGTCTGCGGCTTGCTTCTCTTGCGAATTATAATGTGTTTATGCTGCTTTTACCGTAGCGCGTGAGTTTGAACGTTTACAGTGAATAATCTTTAATGTCTGTTTTTCTGAGGTCAGGGCGCTGTAGGTTAGCTTGCTTGCTAAAGCACTGAGTTGTAAAGTGATGAGCCTGCTAAGCACAACCGGGCCTGCTGCGGTAATGGATTCACTGAATGGCGGGAGAGCAAAAACCAAGCGTTTTTGTTCGAGGTCACTAGTGACCCAAGTCTGGCAGTACGTTTTGTAAACATTAAAGACAGTTTATCGCATTTAATTTCTGTGGGATGCTAAGTATGCAACATGATTAGTCTGGTGAAAACCTGTTTGCTGGAAGGTAACCTTACCTTTTGAAGTAGTTAATATAAGTAAGGTCAGTACTTAAATTATATTACTAGCGTCCTTATTTTATGGCTGTCATCGTTTATCGTTCAGAAATACACCAAAATACGCGAGTAGTCGAAACATTCAGTACTGTTACGTATTGTGTACGTTTCAACGTTTGCCTTATTGCAATCTAAGTGCGCTTGACGTTGATATCATTTAGCATTGTGGCATGAGGCAGTACAAAAGCTGGTCATTCAAAATGTCGTTTTTACATTGCAGGTATGGATTGCGTGGACAAAGCAAATACCGCTGCCAAGAAGCTTGTACAAGGTAATTGTTGAGTGGAGAATCGAACCGAACTTACAGATTTTGTAATTATGATAAACGATATGCTTTTATGAGTCTTTCATTTGTATTGTCAGTACTAATTACCTCTGCAAATGGATTTAATGTAGTGCTCTTTGTAAAAGACTCATACAACTCATCACTGTACAGAGAGATCTTGATTGCAGTTTGTAAATGTATCCTTACTGGTGCTTTTTGTTTGTGCCCCAGTATCCTGATGTATATCATGCATCATTGTAAAAAGCCTGTAAGTGTCATGATATAATGTTTTTTTCCATATTGCCTCTGCATTGCCTGCCATGGCATGTACAATTTTTTTTTTTTTATGTAAAAAGATCCAGTTGACATACACAGTTGACATGTGTGTATATATATGGAAAAAAAACATTATATCATGACATAGACTTTTTTACAATGCATGATATATATCATGATACTGGGGCACAAATATATGTAATTATGTCTGTGTAAATTACACCCAAACATTGGTATCTTAATTTTGACCCCAAAACTATCACAATATCCATTAGCAGACTTCATACAGAGGGTGTTATTTGGAGCTATTGCTTTATCATGGATATTTTCAAAAATTATCTAAAAACGGTGTGTTTTGGTTCATCATGTAACATAGCTTGGCCATTTATCAATATGAAGTATAAAACCACTTTGAATTATTATAATTATTTATTTGTATGTTATTTATTCATGATTTCAAATTTGATTATTGTTTCTGTGTTTGCAGCCCGTCTTCCCTTCAAGCGACTTAACCCTGAACCCAAGGAAAGCAGAGGGACCAAAAGAACAAGACCTGGACCTTCTGCTCCACCTACCCATGAATCCAGCACTTTGGATAGGGAAAATGAAGATGTGCCCTCCCTCTCCCTGCAGCGTAGACCTGCTTTGGTAAATGGGCGTGGGCCTCTTGATTCTTTTATGAGTCAGAGAAAATGTCGTCTGGCTAGCTCTACTTCTGTTGTCACTATTGACCTAACAGAGGACTCTAACTCCACTGGTGCTGTTAAGGAACAGCCCTCACCTCCAGTGGATGCCTCGTGCCCCATTACAGTCGATGTTGCACAAAACACACAGAATGCCTTGCAGACAAAAGAACCAGAAACGGCTCATGCTGTCTCCCATTCATCAGAAGAAAATATGGAGACAAATGAAGCAGAGGATAGTGTTGTTCTCCCTGAGATGGACCTCACGCTGGAATCTGAAGCTGAGAATGAGCATGAGGAGAAGAAGCAGCCGCAGGAGGCTGACGTGAGTAAGAATGAGTCTCTGCTGTCACCTGTGTCCAGCAGCTCGGTATCACTTGTCGAGAGTTCACCAGAGCCCAGCAAGAGCACACCAACCACTCCTGCTTCTGTGAGTAGAAGGAAAATAACCGTGGTGCTTTCTAGCTCTTCTAGTTAATACTGGATTTTAATAGTCAGTTTTCCTTGTATGTTGTTTGTGCACCCAATGCCCTTAAATGAAAAGAGAGAAAGGCTAGGCGGTTTTGCCCTAATCTGTTGGAAAGTATGAGTACAGATTCACATAAAAGCAAATTTGGAATATCTGAATATTTTCAAGATCTGTAAAGAGGAAATTCTTGTATGAGGAGTTTGGCGATGCAATATGCAGGCAAGGCATGAAACATGTTAGCATTTCATGACTGCCATTTTCCTTATTTGGGAGGCGCTGAATAGTCTTGGTCATGAATGGTGCCAGTGTGAAATATACAAACATTTATGAACTACAATCAGTTAAAACCATTGTCCTGTGACTTGAGATTTTTTTTCCAGTGCATCATTCTAAAAATCTCTGAGCCAGGCATGTACTTTCCACATTATAGCATTAGAACATGACCGGGAAAAGGCTTGATCAAAATAGACCAATTTCATGTTCATTCCATTAGAAATCAAGGTCATTAGACACCCTCATTGTGTTGAGGCAATGTGATGTGTCTTGTGACAGCAAATTAAAGTGTTTGGTAGTACATTAATAGCCTTTGTCTGTTAATCTAAATGGATGTAAATTCTCATCTCAACTTTTTAAATACATTGTATAATTTCTTCTCATAGGTGCCAAGGACCAACACTGAGCAGAAAATAGTAAAAAGGCGGTCACTCAAGGTAAAGTCTTTGTTTGGAAAGTCTTTCCCAAGATAGTTCTAATTGCAATTCAGAGTTATACTTTTTTGGTTATATTTTGTGCTGTGATGCCATGTGATAACCAGTCTCCAATGCTTTGGTCCTTGTAAAGCTACTTAATTTATTCTGAAAATGGCTGTGTTCTCTCCTTGTGCCTCAGAATTCTCAGGAACTGGAAGAGAGACAACGTCAGCGGGAAGAGAAAGAACGGCAGAAACAGGAGGCTAAAGCTGCCAAAGAGAAAAAGAGAGAGGAAGCACGCAAACTGAAAGAGGAGAAAGAAAGGGAGAAAAAGGAAAAGAAAGAGAAGGAAGAAAAGGAACGACGAGAAAAAAAGGAAAGGGATGACCAAGAGAAGGCAGAGAGGCTGCGGGCAAAAGAAGAGCAGCGTAAAGTGAAGATAGAGTAAGTGGCTCAGCTTCTAGTCTGATATTTTTGTTACTATTCTGATAAGTGCTTATATAAATGGCCCCTTTTAAAAATATTTTTAAGGGCGAAACTTGAAGAGAAGAGAAAGAAAGAAGAGGAGAAACGGTTGAAAGAAGAAAAAGAGGTTAGTTTTAGTGCTTTAGTATTCATCTAGATAAACTTTCAGCTAAGTGTTGCATACTTTCTATTTAAAGGGGCTCAACCCATAAATCGTTTGTGCTCTTTATTTATAATTTGATAAAGCCTCGTCATAGTTTGTCATATAAATTTATGGATTTTTTGTGTCAAAAGTAGCAGTTCGGTACCTAATCACTGATCTCTTTTTAGAGAATCAAAGCTGAAAAGGCTGAGATCACACGCTTCCTGCAGAAACCCAAGACTCAGTTAGCACCAAAGGTATCATTTAAATTGTTTTTAAGGTCATCTTTATTATGTGAGACTTTTCTCTGTGTGACTTATTAACTAGTGATAATGTATGTCATTTTTAAAATTGAATTTCCATGGCACTGTGTTTCAGACATTGGCATCAGTGTGTGGGAAGTTTGCCCCTTTTGAGATCAAAGAGCACATGACATTGGCGCCGCTGACCCGAGTTCATTGTGATGAAGCTGTTTTAGAGGAGCTAGATCGGTATCTGACTGAACCAGATACTACACTGAATGGTTTGAAGGATTGGACAGCCCACAAACCCCGCAAGTCTGGCCCAACCAAACCCAGACACATAGACACTATGAGGTAAGACCACAGATGGGTTTAGTAATTGGATGATTATATAATGTGAGCTACAGAGATGCTGCAGTGTTGATGTGTTGCTCTTGTAAATGAAATTTCAGTGATAAGTTCCCCTTGTTGAAGCTCTACTCCATTTTGCACTTAGTGATTGTTTAGTGCTTACTGATGGCTCAAAACCAGAAGATGTTCCTGATCGCAAGTGCTGTGGACGAATGAAGCTTCTGCAATTTCATGAAAACTATCGTCCTGCTTACTGGGGCACCTGGAGCAAAAAAAGCAACTACGTATCGCCTCGCTGCCCTTTTAAGCAGGACAAGGTAAAAACCTCAGCAAATGACACTTTTACACTTATGTTTATTTTCAATTTCAATTTTTTAGTTTATGTTCAATTTATGGCTGCTCCATTAATGACATTCTCTTTCATATGTAGAAAATGAATAAATTAAAGTGGCGTGTAACAAGGTTTGTGTGCTTTAGAAACTGTTGGACTATGAGGTGGACAGTGATGAGGAGTGGGAGGAAGAAGAGCCTGGAGAGTCTTTGTCACACAGTGAGGGGGTGAGGTGTTTTTTTGTACTTCACACATGCATTCAAGCATGTTACAAGAATGCAAGGTCAAAATACTATGCTAGTTGAATTAAGCTTAAAACTAGAATGAAATGGAATATGACCTTTATTTCTGGGCAAAATTGTTTTTTTTTTTTTGTTTTGAACACAACATAGATCGCTATTGGTACCATGACACAGTCTGGTAAATCAACATGTAGCTCTGTTTTTGTTCTAATTGGCTAGTGTCAGAAATTCAAACAATCCAGAAATGGATGAGTTTCTTGTTTATTTTCATTTTCTGATGTATGCATTTCTAAACCACAAGAAGTATTATCTAGGTGACACTGGGCTACTATGCTTAAATATCAGCATCTTGTTTATTGTAGTACATTTGTAACCCTATACAAATAAACATTCTATGTAACTGCAGTTTTCTAAATGTGTGTATCAGTGTCATCATTGTTACGGTTTATGGAGTAAAAACACTTGATGCTCCCATCGGCTCAGAACTCCCATAGCACGTATTCTTAATTAGAGCATAGGTTGCTGTGTGTTCTGAGACCCAACGTCTTGTCACAAAGCGCAACTGGGACTCAAATCTTCGATCTCAGCTGTAATGCACTATGATCAATTGTGCAGACCAAGTTATTCTCAAAAACAAATGAAGCTTGCTGTTAATATGGGTACAGTAGTAATGTACTGAGTGAAAAGCAACCCTTTCGTGTTTTGTCAGGATGACGATGATGATGGAGGAGATGATGACGACGATGATGATGGCTTCTTTGTACCTCATGGGTATCTTTCAGATGGGGAAGGAGCACTTGATGAGGTATGCGTGGCTGCAACCGTTGTGAGTTGCCTTGGTCTGTTGTGATATTTGCCAGTGTAGTCATGCAACAAGTGTGTATATGTGCAGGAGGGAGGTGACCTCGAGAAGCAGAAAGTGCGACAGAAGCTGAAGGCTCGGGAGTGGGACGAACTTATGGCTAAGAGGAAGCTGAAGGTTCTGGAGGCGGTAGTGATAGGCTGTATGTGGGAGGGAGAGGAGCCATCACCAGAGTTGCTGCAGCCATATGCAGTCTGCATGCTGGAGCCTCTTCCCAGAGAGGAGCCCAGCACACCTGAAGACGACGCATCATGTCAGCAGAGAAAAGAGCAATGTGAGTTTGAATTGCGTACCGTATAAGGATACAAGACTTAACAAAATGTATTTTTGCAACTACAGTGTGCTAAGGAGTGGATTAAGATATGGTGACATAAAACGTGCAGCTGCAGAACATGCATGTGCTCGCATAGCTTGTTATAACTTTTTGGGAGATGTTTTGTCTGTGCAGTTAAGTAAAATAGTTAAATTACATCATTATTTAGAGTTATGACTGTCAGATCAAGTCTGTTGTCATAAGGCATTGTCCTGGAAGGACTTCAAAGACCACAGCACAGGTTTGATTATGCCACACGGATGCTCTGCTGATCCAAGGCCTTGTTAGTGCTTGAAGCTAACAAGCCGGTTTAAACAGCTTTGCATACAACAGCACAGGTTTGATATCTGCAAGTTTAGAACCTAAAGCCTTAAATCTGACTAAGTGAAATTGAGTAACCGTTATTGGTGTGACAAGGACATAACCTGTTTTGTGTTGAGCAAAGTTATTAGCATTAGCCTGCTAAGCTAGTTCTAGTGTAGTCAACTCCACTGTGCTCTGTGTGAAGATAGATTAAGTGAATTAGTGCTGTGCAACATTCAGTTCATCATTTAACATTTACTTAGTAATAAATTATAAAATCCAGTTAATTTGTTTTCTGATAATGATGCAGCGGGAGCTTATTTTTGTTTATGCTCTGCTAAAGATAAGCGCACATGCATTGTAGCAGAGGATGGGGTGGGTTTTAAACTGAGGGGCAAGGAGCATTTACTGTGTTTGCATAATTGTGCATGTTAATAAATATTTACATTCCGAACTGTTAAGGCTAAGGAATGCTACAATGCCATGTTCAGTATTTTTTGGGTATCAATTATTATTGATTAATAATTAATATTGGTTTGGTATTCAGAGTCATTATCACAGTGGTGTAAGGCTAATGGCAGTTTCACTTAAATGGTGGACACAGTTTTGGTGCTCTTTCTGGGGTATTAAGTTATAATACTATGATACTTGTGGGGAGTTTCATATTTCCTTTCCTGTGTCTCAGTGCTGTCCCAGCTGCTGCCTTTACTCCATGGTAATGTGAATAGCAGTAAGGTGATAATCACAGAGTTCCAGGAATTCTGTCGCCAGCAAACATCCTCACCGACTGGAAGTCCTCAGAACTCTGACAACATTCCTCCAAGGTGAGTTGGATTGCACTGCTGTTAAATGTTTTATGGGAAAAGGAGAGTCTTTGCATTTTAAGCCTTTTATTTAGAACATTTGCAGATTATTTGTGATTGGTTTTAGGCTTAACTAAGACCTGGCCAGCTTTTACCGTATGACCTGCATGCCTTAGCAAGGTGAAATGTTTGAAATTATCTTTGCAGTTATAAATGTTGAAGGCGAGTATGATTTTGCAAAATATGCTCTAGCAATTGCTCACCTTGTTTGTGTGTGTGTGTGTGTATGTATGTGTGTGTGTATGTATGTGTGTGTGTATGTATGTGTGTGTGTGTGTGTGTGTGTGTGTGTGTGTGTGTGTGTGTATATATATATATATATATATATATATATATATATATATATATATATATATATATATATATATATATATATATATATATATATTATTTTTTTTTTTAACTTGGCTCAGCAGTAGGTAGACTCAGAAGTCATTGCATCACCAAGAGAGATTGTTTTTGTTTTTTTTTTTTTTTGTTTTTTTTTTACCAAAAGACTTATATTGTGATATTGTGCATGCTATGACATTTTCTGATCATATTGCCCTAGCTGTTGCCAGTTGATTAGTAGCATAAGGGGAGAGCGGTTGTTTATTAGTCATGGTGTTAAAATTATGGCTAAAGCTTACCTAGGTAGGTTAGCCTGTATATGATTGTACTTCGTATTTTATCATTATTATTGGGATATTAGGTGTGTCAAAAATTGTTTTTGATATAACAACAACTTGCGAATCATTTTAGTTCATGCTTAGCAAGTTAAGGCATTCTGTGTATGATACATTGTGGTATGGCTTTTGTCTCTTTAGCTTGATTTGCAGTTTTAAAGGGTGCACTGCTACAAGTTTGACAACACATTAGGGCTGAGAGAGGACCTGGAATGCAAACTAAAATAATGTAGCTTAAGAGACAAATATTTATTTTTGTAAATATTAAATCTGCAGACAACACATTTAAATCATCCAATTAGGAACTAATCAAGATGGTGATTCCCCATTCTATTGTGAAAAGCCTGTATCTTAGTTCCTGATATACTGTTTTTTTTTTTTTTTTTTTTTTTTTTTTTTTTTTTTACTTTTCTTTTTTCTCAGGATTCACGTGAAGCGTCTTATTAAGGGGAACGCAGTATATGAGAAGCGCTCCACCTACAGGCGCTGCTGCTGGTACGTACACGCTGATGTTCTGGCACGCTTTGGGCAGGAGGCTCTGCCTGTGCCCTGCAAATGGACCTACCTCACCTCTGGAGCCCAGAGGTCAAGAGATGAGCCCTCAGGGCAACAACCAGGGTCACAGAGCACCTCTCCCAGTGCGCCCCAATCCACAGCCACTACCCCCTCCAACAAGAGAAAGAGTGCCAGCAACCACTCTATCACCAAATACATGAAGAAATGTGCTGACCCTGAACAGGTACGGCCTTATTTTATTTATGAGGGCTGTGTTTGTAGAAGGGGGTATTTTTTGGTCTGTCAGTTAAGGAGATGGGTGTGTGGGTGGATGTGAGTGTAGAACTATTTAAAAGTTTTGTTACTGCTATTAATATGGATAATAATGGTGGGACAAAGAGGATCATTGGTAAGATACTTTTTGTGCCATGTACCCCCTAGACTGAGGCAATGGAAACTGATGGATTTCAGGCAGACACTGAAGATGATGACGATGATGACTGCATTATTTTGAGTGAACAGTCTGGTAAGTCTAGATATTGAACTCCAATGGCCATATTAAAGAAACATCTAAACTCTGATATCTTTATCTGTCGAGGTGACATCAGTTAAGGTTGATTTCAAGAAAGTTGCTATAACAGAATAACAGTTCTGAAGTTCATAATCTTATTTCTAGATAGAGTATTACAGAAACCTGCTAACCTCACAAAAAGTCAAAACTGCTTGCCTTTTTAGTATATTAGCATCTGAGCAGTCAGGCAGTAGAAATGGTCCTTCCTTGTTAAAAGCATTAAGAATATGGATGTATGATCTAGATGTATTCTGATTGATTCTTGAAAATAAGCTGCATAATTAGATGAGAACAGCCAGTTTAGCCTATCAGAGTGGTGGAAGCAGCAAGCTGAAGCTGTACTTTTTTATTGAGTAAAAATAGAAATGAAAATGACAAGAAATTACAAAATGACATCGTAACTTTTTTAATACACAGTCGCTGCTTTCTGGAGGCTTGTCTGCATAGGTAGACGCTACAGATACTCCAGTTACCTGTCATTACCCTCAGATGTTAATGTCAATGAAAGCATGCTAAACGCATTATATTAGCAATGACTGAGAATAATGAGGAGACAGAATTGAGTATATGTTGTTTTATTAGAAGAAATAACGTGCAGGGAAAGCAAGGCTTCCTAAACTTTATGAAATATTCAGAATATTTTTGATGGATTTTAAAAAAAAAATTTTACTGCAAAATTCAGCTATGAACATAGCTCTTATTAATTTCAGTTGAGTCATTTGTCACATTGAGATGTCAGAAAATAGCATTTGGTTTAGTACTGTGAATTTTTGCAAAATCTTATCTTGAGCTTGACAGATTTTTACTTGGGACTAAAGACAGTTGTTGTAATGCAATCCCAGACCGTGAGGCCTGATTAGACTGATATCACCTACACAACGTGGAAGCCTGACATTGACCCTGTCTTGTTCTCGACTGTTTAATCTAGGATCTTCTGAACAAGATGGCCAGATGTCCACAACAGAAGCTAAGAATGCAGAGCCAGTGGACACGAAAATCAGTGACGCTGCTCTGTCCCTCCGCTGCCCCACACCAGCTACTGCTTAAGACCCAACATGTTGAGTGTGTCTTGGGGTGTGGGGGGAGCTAAAAGAATCTAGTCTACAATCAGTTGGGAACACAGTATTAAAGGCCCCTCAAATGAGCAGTCATGAAATGTTAAATTAAGCATCTGATAATTAATTGTAATATACTACCAGTGGACAATTTTAAGCTCAAATAAGCTCTTTTGAAGAGGCAGCCATGGTTAATTCTCTGCCCTGTCAACGAGTGTTGGTGGGCTTACTCATGAACATTGTCAAGGCTCTGCTGGTCCATAGTGGTCCAAACATCACAACTTTGTATGACTAGGAATAGTAGCTGCCTGCTGGACTTATAGCTCAGTGTCAGCTAATTTTTTATAACAAAGTATATATATATGTGTTTTCTTTTTTCCAGAATACTTGAACTGGGTTATTTCATTAAAAAAAGATTGTTGACAATGTATCGCACTTTTATATGCCTTTACTGTTCTTATTCTTATCTTGGCTCACATGTATGCCTTCTAAAAGTCCTTTGGATTCTGTCTTAGTTTCTTGGCGCTTTTGTAAAAAGGTAAAAATAAGACCCTGCAAGTGCTGTTTGTCCTCAAAGCTGCTAAACACAGTGTAAATGTTTCATACCTCAGTGTGTAACATTTCATTAATGGTTGAGAGGTGGAAATGTTAAATTACCGTCCGGAATTTGCAGTTGTAATAGGTGTCTTATAATACTTGTTTAAATAAAGCATTATTTAAAAAAATTTTTAATGTGAGCCACTAGCAGATGGGATGGAAAGAAATAAGTCATGCTGAAGGAAATCATGTTTGACAACACATTGCTTTTGATGTGTAAGGTTGAGTTTAGGGATGCACTGAATGGGGAATTATGGGCTGATGCTGATGTTTTTCATGTATCTACCTAGCACAGATAGATTTATAAAATGGGAAAAGGGACTATATCTGGTTTAGCATTAGGAAGAAATATAACATTTATTTCTGTATGGTTAAAAATGTAATATGAATTAAAAATGCACATCTTTTAGCACAGCCTTGTCTGAAACTATCAATTTTAAATGTCAAATCTAAACATTTTCTAAACTTTTTTGAAACTACCTGCTGATACCAATACAATTGTATTATGTTTCTCTAGTTGCTTTGTTCTTTATTGTAGTGCACAAAACTGACACATCTGACGATGCAACTTTTAAACTTTATTACATACAGTAAATTAGTTGAAGCAACAGAACAAAACTACTGTAGACAAAGTATAAGGTATTCTTTTTCTTGTGCTATCCATCATTTTCAGTTATACTTTCAACTAAAACTTGTCCCACAGCAGAAGCAAATACCTTTTAACAAGCAGGTTGCACACTTGTCCGTTACTGCTGCTGGAAACCGCTAAACAATGCAGGACAGTCTAGCTACTTGGGTGAATTAATTTCATGACTGCAATCTCAAATATTTTCACGCAGAATGGGAGTGGACATTTGCTGGTTTGTGAGGAGGTAGACTGTTGTCATCCTGGTTTCTGCAGTATTCAGAATGCAATCCTTTTGCAATGTTGTCATGATGTAGATCTTTTTCCTTTTCAGAGTTGTTAAAGGTATTTAATGTGAAATGAGTAAGAGAATAAGCAAAATGACAACTGGACAAAAAAAGTTTAGTACACTTGCTATCAACATCTGATAATGCAGATTAGTTTTAACATAGCATGTTTAATGATTCTGTTGTTAAAGTAGCCAAAGTGCTTTAATCTGTTCCACATATGTGTTTAAAAACAAACTTAAGTAAAACACAGGTTCAAATACACAGACTGGTTTTACAGCAGCATATCACAGTGCAATAGAAATGATTTCATTCTCCAGCATATCGACAATACACTGAACACTTAATAGAAATCCTTCTTGAATGAGAAACCATCACGTTCAGTCAGATAACAAAGCGACCGCGCCTTTGCTCAGCTGTAAAAGTGCCGTCTCTCCTATCTTTAGCAATGACTGTCTAAAGGAGTCATTGCTAAACTGTTTAATCACTGACTAACCATGAAGTTCTCCCACATTTCTCATTCTGTAACAGCCTATCTGCACTTGCCGTAATGCTCTGAGCCTGTGAAACTGAACTCAGGGTTGCATGGACTCCAGCAGGGAACGAGGGCTGTTAAGAGTGGAAACAGGAGGCACAGGCAGGGAGAGCAGAAGGGGAGCAGAGCTGGGGTTCAGCTCAGGGTCTTAATGTTCTCTAGCAGTTCTGGCTTTAGCACTGAACTGCTCTGTCCTCCGGCAGCAGCGATGTCTGCCTGGACCGCAGCGTCCCACGAGAAGGTCAGGAGAGCCGCAGGGGCCTGTGGAAAAGGAGGAGAGATACCATGAAAGACCATTACGAGTAGCAGCCTAATGTTATCAAAATGTGAGCGGAGATTTATCAATAGGATAACCAGACAGTATTTCAGCTTCATTTTAGGTGTCTTGACCCACAGTACTATCAGAGGCCACCCTTCATTTATTTAATTTCCTGCCAAAATGGTTGTTAAGTACAAGTTATTCATTTTTCAGGAGATATTTCTAAGGAGAGATTAGATGGAAGATAATCCACTTGCATAAGAAAAGCGACAATAAAAGGTGCGCGTTTCAAAAGTGGTGTTCAAAAATGATTAAAAAGAGAAAATGTTACAGTGCCCATCAGATAAATGTCACATACAATTTTCATCTTTGAGAGAGGAAACAATCAAGCTGCTTCAGATCTGAAAAAATCCACAGGTGTTTCTGTCCCTCTTTCCACTGTGAGAAAACAACTCAGCACTATGAGTCTGAAAGGATGTCAAGAAGCCCTCACTGAGAAAAAAAAACGGACAAAATGAAAAACTATTTGTAATTTAAATTAAGATGCTGCTGGTGTTCTTAATAGACTGTCCACCCCAGACCTCAGCATCACTGAATGTGTTTGGGATTACTTGGAGCATGAGTAGCAGAAAAGAGGCAGATTATCGGTTTAATTCTTTGTTAAATATATTTTTTCCCCAGATACTGGAAAATGAATAATTAATACTTAATGACAGCTTGGACTTGTTATTACATAAATGAAGGATGATCTCTTACTTTTGCACAGGATTGTATTTTCAAAATCCAGCAGAGATGGCACAATACCATTTTATCCCCAATACGGATACTGAAATCTTCAGTACCGGCTAATAATTAATTAATATCATTAATATTTTTTCCTTTCAAAACTACTATGCTTAAAAATTTGCTATTTTTAATTGAAGGCTTTGACTTGAGATATTCTTTTTTTCCCCTCATTCTCCACCGACTTCTGGACCAGCATTTTCTACTGATACTGACATGATACTGATTGTAGTATTGGATTGGTGCCATGTCTACGTGCAAATGCTATTTATTCAAACTTATGTGTCAAGTCTAAATAAGGCTTTAGACATAGAATTTAACAGTGAAGGTTAAATAACCATCTAAAAAGGGAAAAAGGTGACATTTGAATCCTTCTGATGGCCTGTTTCCCAATATCCAAAATACTGGCATCGTTTTTTTGTCGTCATTGGTGTCTTATAATACAGTATTACTTAAAAAACGTGATCCACAAGCTAATGTAAAGGACGTAATACACAGGATATGAAGTCATGCAAAAGTGACTGAGATTTAGTTGCACATACCGAAAGAGCAAGGATGTTACTTGTTCAACTTGTTCTGCCACTTTTTGTGCATTTAAATCAGAAAGTTTTTCCATTGCTGAGGCACTGCACAAAATATACATTGTGTACCATAATACAGTATATGCACTGTTTATGTGTAATCAACCAATCAGATCAACTTTTGTAAAATGGTTAACTGCAGTGAACTGAAATTTAGCTAATTATATGATCTGACAGGACTGCAAGAGGTTAATGGAGTACTCTGGACTAAAACTAATGTTCTTGATCTTGTTATGTAATATTCTGTAGTGCAGCATTGCATCCCTGTTCCCTTTCAGTTTGACAGAATTTCCAATTTTGTGTTCTTTTTGTGTTTTTTTGTCTCTCAGTATTCTCTGACTACAATACCCAGCATGCAGTTCATCATAAACCCATTGGAACCCCCACACCAATCATTTAAAAAATATCCTGACTCCCCTTAAATATCTCCCTCAAAAGACTTGCAGCCTTTCAAAAGTTCCTCCTACCTTCAAGGTACATTATGAAAAGACTAGGGAATATTGCTCTAGGGACTTCTGCAGCACCAATGTAGGAGGCGAATAGACATGTTAACAACCGATATGGTAAAGGTAAAATATTTAGTTCTTGCCACTGTCCCTTTAAGACACTGCAGGCAGCTAAACTTGTTTTTTAAGCAATGTAGAAAGAGGTCATTGAAGACATTTATGTTCATTTAAAAAAACTTTATATTTCTTATAAAAAAAAAAAAATCAGCGTCATCTGCAGGCACTGTCAAGTGATTTCTACTTCTAATGATCTGTCAGAGCTAAGGTGTGCTGCAGGTGTGCTGCTGTGGTCAACATGTGACCATATTTAAAAACGAGTGGGAGCGTGTACTGTCAACCCCTCCCACCATCCTTCACTCTGCCTTGTATCAGAATGTTGGGTCATCCTATTTTTTATTGACATACGTACAAGGTTACATTCATTCAGTGCCATGTCCTCATCTTCCTTCAGTTTCTGGCCACCAGGTGCCAACAGCTCGAAGGGCTGCCAGCCATTCTCCAACAAATCTCGCACAAACTGATACAGCGCTGCCACTCTCTCCCAGGCCAGGAAAGTCCCTGTTGGTATATGTTAATAAATTAGTAAAATTATTCATGCATAAATTCAGATGTGGGTATTTTAACAATGCAAAACACATTTCAAAACCATAATCACTGTCAGTGTGGATATAATAAATTCAGAGTACAGAGAGTAGCTGTAAAACGCCTCTGATTTTAGGCCATGTCTGTAAAACCCAGAGGACTCACATACCTTGTAGTATATTCCCATCTGGTAACCGTACTCTCAGGAGAGTGTAGTTGTACTTCCTTCTCTCCCTTTGCTCATCCTTTTCCCGCATGGCTTTTGTCCGCAGCATGGAGTTTCTCTCAACTATATCGCTTCTGAAAAGAGAAAATTGTTTCTTGTGAAAGTCTAAACTAGATAGATAAAACTGGTAATACTAATCAGAGAATGAGAATATCCTAGTGGTAGGAAAGGTGAGCCATTAACCGGAAAGCAGGTTCAAGTCCCAGAGTTGACCAAGCATATAAGGCAATTATTAAGCCAATTAACCTGCAGTGCTAGCTGCAGTGCTAGCTGCAGTGCTACAATATTTATATTATTTAAAATGAGTTTTGTTTTGTTTGTTCATTTCATCTTAAAGGTTGTGACAACTGAGAACTGACACTTATATCAATCAATAAAGAACTATTTCACAAAAACTATTAGACTATAATGGTAAAATCTAAATATAAAAAATGACCAGCTAATACTCATGTTTATCATAATATCAGTATCAGCGATAAACTGTTCACATGGCAGAGGCCCCAACGGAAACCAATTTCATAAACACTGATGCTCTGGATTTATTAGCTTTCATACTTCATCTGCTGTTCCCTTTTCAACTCCTCTGCAGTCAGGTTGTAGAAATCTGGAGGCAGCTCGAAACGTGTGGCATGTTGTGAGGGTCTGTAGACTTGAGGCTGGCGGTCCAGCTTGGCTCGGACAGGCTCTCCATTCTGCAGTTGCTCCTTCCTCTCCTTCATCTGCTCCAAAGCCGCAGCCTCCTGTTCCGCCAGAACTAGGAACTCTTCAGTGCCCTCTGAAGAATGATAGCAGAAAATTGAAGAGTTCAAACTCCACGTTTTAACGGTCAGAAAGTGGAAGACAATCAGAACAGCTGCTGCATGCAACTCAAGTTGACTAGCCAGCTGGCAGAGGGGCCATTGACTGTCACTTTCTGCTGCCAGCTACCAATTAGGAGATTGAACCCCCACTCATTTGCCTTACATAGCAGAAGGAGCACAATAATGTATGTATAGATGAACACATGTCACTCTTAAAATGCCTGTTGTTGCTCAGAGTCTTGTGACTATTACAAATTGTTAACACTAGCTACCCTTTAAATTGTGTGATGAATGAAACAATAACATGGTCTATAATTACTTGAAACAAAATCTCATTTCATTAAAGTACACAGAAATGTTTTCCTTCTTTTATAAATTACCATTTCAGACATGGGAGATTTTGTTATGACAATGATGTTATACATTTGGACACTGTATAGTGGTGCACATACAAAAACATTCATTTAAGTTTGTTTACCAGGGACCCCATCCATGACCCATACTGCTCACACCATCCACCAATGTTAGCAATATCATCAGGTTGTTGAATGATTACATCTTGCAATTTATTTACCTTGCCCATCCACTGGCAGCATGGCACTCTCAAATCCCAGTGCCTGCAAGAACTCCCGGCTCCCCTCAATTCCACTGACCTTCTCCTGAATGACAAAAAAATGGGTAAGGGAGAAACCCAATATGCAATATTAGCAATATGATTTGGTTTAGACAAATACCCTACTACCAGTACTTACATAGCATTGACCAAATGCTTGTTTAGTTTAGATACAGCTTCCAAGCTTAGCCATCTAAAGTACTATTTGTTTAGAAAAGTCAGTGGATTTCTCCTTTACATTTTCACCCTAGTGTCAAGAAGTCATGAGTTGAAGTGCAACAGAGGGCGGGGTAATAAGCCACTAGAACTGTTCTTAGTTTTTGATTACTGATTTTTAATGTGGTATTATTTACATAGTGTGTTACGACACATCAAACCTCAGAGAACAAATATTGCATCATACAAATGTCTCATAAGAAGTTTCATGATATCTGTGCACCAGATTACTTACCTGAAACACCTTGTTGCTGACCTTGATCTTCCTGTATTTCTCTTCTGTTGGGTTCTTACATATGTTGTCAACGTATCTGAAATGGTTTGAGAAAAACATGTCACGAGTTGCAGCCTTTTCGCAAAATACAAAAGCAAGCACACATTCTTTATGGTGCTCACTTGCTGATGATGTCCACAGCCGCCTTAACTTTCTCCCTGTCCTTGTTGAAAGTATGGATCATCATAACAGAAGCCTCCACTGGATTTTCAGAGAATCTCTGTAATTAAAAAATACCCATAGCTAAGGTTTCCCCACATAATGAGTCAGCCAAGTAGCAGAGCTGTTGATATTGTTTATGTAAATACACATACAAGGAGAATGGCCTCTTTAATGTGCACTTCTCTCTCGCTCTTTGTTAAGGTTTTCCCAGTCAGGGGGCAGATAAAGTACACTCCAGAAACAGAGAAACATGAAGGGTCCTTCACTGGAACCTGGAAAAGAATGTAATGCAGAATACATCATTAAATAAGTTAACTAAACTAAGCAAAATATAATAAGCACAGACTATATTAATTGACAGTGTCAATTAAAAAATTAAAAATTGTTTCTTGCCTCCGCATCCATGCTTTTATGTCCTGCTGCTGTGGCAGCAGCCTCTGCCTCAAGCTCCTTCCTCACTGAAACAGAAGAGATTCTTAACCAAGCCTGTAGAGATTGGTGTTCATATGATTTTGCTTCACTGACAGACCACTAGCAGGCATGGCACCCTGTTATTAAAGTACTAATAACGGTCATAGTAACTGTATTTAGTGCACATTATAGCTGCTTGGTAGGTGCTGCGCAAAACAAAGTTCTCCAGGTACAGGTGACGCCACTTAGCCACTTGTGAACCCAATTGTAATATATAATAATACTTTTACCAAATAAACCTAAAACAGGAAACATTTTTAGAAATTGAAATGTAATGAAAATCCACTAAATGGTTCCTCTTTAGTGGAGCACCTGTCTCCTTAGCAATGGTCTCAATGCCTTCTGATGGAGGATTTCTGTTTCTGGTCACAGTAGTTTCTGCCCTTACATGTTAATAGTGACAGGATTATTTCAATCACAAATGCCACCCCAATGTCTACACAGGGCATGAAATAATGGTGATACACCCAAACTGCAAGGGGATGTCAACCCCTGGTCTTTGAACAAAAAAACAAATCATTTGGGTTTAGTCGGACCATGAGAAGCAGTAAATGGGACCAAAGACTGAACTTTAGAGGTGTGGAAAAACTGAAAGCAAGTCTGGAACATATAATAAAGGCAGTATATTATTAATAATAATGGAAATGTCTCATAGGTTTTTATTACACAGCATCAATTTAAATTTGTGTCTAGAACTGACCAAACCCCACAGTAAGCAAACTTAAGATGAGCTGACACTAATTGCCTTTTAGTAATAGGGTAACAGTAGTGTGGTCAACTTCTCAGGCTAACTCACCCTGGTTCCTGATGGCATCCTGTGAAGTGTGTACGTGAGGCCGCTGGTGCTGCTCCACTCGTGCCAGTGCTGCAGCTCCGGCTCTCTGAGCGCTTTCACTGGGCGCATGACGAGGCTTTGCCTGGCTGCTAGTCTGACCCACTGGAGTCTTACTACTGAGAATGGCAACACAAACACAGGTCATATCACGCGACACTGTTATGCCTAACAACACCATTTGCTTTGGAACTAGCAGTTATAGACATCTAACCGGCTGATTCAGACCAAATGCCTAGATAGCAGGGATAAGGTGAGGAATGCAGGCAACACAGAGAAAACTGTTTGTATTGTTGACTTTGCAGAATGCTTTTATTAGCTATTAAAATTAATAGCTAATAACATGTGGTATAAGCAACTGTGCTGTGCCAAATTTTAAAAACCGGATGCCCAGGATGGTATTCAATACAACACTGAAATTTAGGAAAAAAAAAATCAATGTTCAAAACAGTAAACTGTAATTGAAACCACTTTCTTTCATGGAAATCACTGTCAATGATCAAAAAATTAAGCACCTATAGATAGATGACAAATAAAAGAAAAACCTGAACGAGTGACGAAATCTAACGAGTGATGATGCCTCCAGACAGATGTACTAAATATTACAATTAAGCAATTAACGTATATAAACAAGCTAGTGTTTCAAAAACAACAGTGACTAAAGTGAGAAATGCATTTAAATCTGTGGGAAAACCATCAGTTAACAAGTTGTAAAATTGTGCCTAAGAACGTCAATAAACATTGTGATCAGACCACCAGCAAGAACACTATACACAACTAAAGAGAGAGAGATATTCTAGTAGAGTATCAGTGCATAAAGCCCTCTTTACAAAGACAAATGCACATTTGACACTTCAGTGGTATAAAAAAAATCAAAGACACTGATCTACAGAGACGAGGGGTAAAAAGCTGGCCAGATGAGACATTCTTCGCTATATTGGGGAAGTGCTATGTACACAAAGAGAACAGCGCAGAACTTAATGCTTGACCCCGACAGTGAGGGGGGGTCTGGTGGATCTATTATGCTATGAGTGGCACGATTAGAGGAAAGGGCCACTGCGAATTAATATATTTTTCTGACTGATCACCTTTATCCTGTGATGATCTGTATCCATGGGAGTGCTCTTTTCAGGATGACACTGTCCCCATCCACAGGGCATGTGGGGTCACTAAATGGTGTAATGTGAATGACAATGATGTAAATCATGTGCCAATTTGAGCCAAATGCATTTGTGTAGTATATCATTACAGCTAAGCAATTTATCACATAAAATACTGAATATCAATTTGAACCTTGGCCTCACAGAAGAAAATCTTATCGACTGAAGAGTCTGTGAATTATTATAGCCCATTTTTTCACAATTTCTGAATCATTTGAATGGCGCACAACAGAGAGCCTGATTTCTTGGTGGTGATGGGAACCAAGGGTCATCATATCTAATACACGAACGATCAGTGAACCTACATGTGTCTTCTGAGTTTTTATATGTAATGCTAATGTGTTTGACATAGTGGAATAGTCTGAATAGTGAAAAAACTAAAAAACAAAGTTGTGTATGGGAACTTTTTGGCTTGCAAGGCCCTACATGTACCCTTCTGCTGCAAACAGACCGAAATGAATAGATTCAAGTACATTTTGTGCTAAAACTTTACCACAAAATTGAAGTGTGACTAAATGAAGTGTGTTAAATAACCTATATACAGCATATATCTAACCATTTCATGCAACAGCCTCCTGTGAGGGAGTTTTTTTTACAGGTGAACATCTGGTTCCTATCACCACCACTGAACAATTCTGACTCGGCAAGTTTCCCAAGAACAGAACACTTCACATCAAACCACATGACAGCCATTTAATTATGCAGAACTTTTTAAAATTGCTGGAATTGGAGTTGGAAGGCTGCACAGAGGACTGTTGGAGTCAGCCTTCCCACCACCATGGACATTTGCACCTCCAGATGCAGAAAAGGGGCCACTTGCATCATGAAGAACCCCACTCACCCAGCACACACACTTTTTGTCCCGCTCCCCTCAGGTAGGAGGTTGCATAGCATTAAGAGAAAAAAAACAGACTGAGGAAGAGCTTCTTCCCTGAAGCCATAAGACTCTTAAATTGCAATTAGACGTCACTGCAATGCCACTTCGTGTCCACTTATTTATCTCTGCTGCTGTACTGAATCAGTGCCTCCACTATATCACCCCTAACACATGTCACTTTATACATATCACTTATACATCACCAGTATTAAGATGTACACCTTCAACCTCGAACACATGCTGCTGCTATTTGCACCTTCTATTTATTGTTGATGTTACTTTTGGGAGTTAACTGGGACCGTGAGTACAATGTTTCGTCCCACCTCATGTACCACATGTGTTGCACATGTGATCTATCTATCTATCTTAAAAGAAGTCCATGTAGAGCACTAGGCAAGAAGTGTTCAAGCCAACGATGACTTTGCTTAACGGAGTGAGGATTAAATGGGATAAAAACCACAAACAAATCATCATCAGTATGATTTGTTTACAAACGTCGTCTCGTTACGCGTAAATGTACCTGGGTGACGTAAAGGTAGCTCAATCAGCTGAGTTTAACAGTTAGTAGTTGTCAACGCTGTTTGACTGATGTTAAACCTTCCTTTTTACCTCGCATCCTCAGTAAGTTTCTTCCCTGGACCCGCTGATTTGAATTTGATGTCCTTCTTGATGTCGTCGAAAAACTTCTTCATTGTTAGCGCAACAATATTACAAAGGAACAAATGGCTGGCTGGACATACAAATCGAGCAAACTAATCTGTTTACATGTACGGGGAGAGGGAAGGGCAGGAAACGAACCTTTTCCTCGGGTGAAATTAGTTTTTTAGCGACCTCTAGCGCCACGGCTGTATAAATCAGTTTGTGCCTTCACAACTTTGTAGAATTTTTGTAGAGTTCAGAAACATTTTGCCAACCGCGTTTGCACACTGCGGAATTAGACCTCCGCATTTAACCCATCCGTGCAGTGAAACACCCACATACATGCACACTAGTGAACACAAACTCTAGGGGGCAGTGAGCACACTTGCCCGGAGCAGTGGGCAGCCCTATCCACGGTGGCTGGGGAGCAATTGGGGGTGAGGTGCCTTGCTCAAGGGCACTTTAGTCATGAACTGTCAGCCAAGGGGATCGAACCAGCGACCTTCCAGTCACAGGGCTGGTTCCCTAACCTCCACTCTTCAGGGAACTCTTCAGGGCACTGTTGTCCTGAAGAAGCCTGCACTTTACAGACAGGTTTTCTCTGCTTTAAAACGTCAGATTCAGCACATTACGGGTAACTAGGGAAGTTATATTAGCAAGATAAATTATACTAAATAAGGAAAAGATGAAGTGTGTACTGTCTGGATGTAAGAAATGCTAGTTGTAATAAATGTGTCAACAGCTGGGCTTGGCTCTAGTGTTTTGGGGGCTCTAGACTGGATGTTTTGGGGGCCCCCGTCTGCCTAGGGAGCCTCCCAGACCTACACCTGTATGCAATTTGAAAACAAAAGGGAGAATAAGTTTTACTCAGAGGATTCAAGCTATTGTTTGAATGATCAAAGTTAGCAACTTATTTAATGTGTCTTATTCATGTTTTAGCTATCTGTATGACCAAATATGGCCATGGCCCATCCATCCATCCATTTTCTAATCCGCTTCTCCGTCAGGGTTGCGGGGGGTTGCTGGAGCCTATCCCAGCAGTCTTCAGGTGGAAGGCAATGGCATGTTTATTTATTTATTTTCTCTAGTACCTAATTTGTTTGTGTTTATTATGGTTTTGCAGAGTTACTGTGTGTAAAATAACCAACTCCATAACACCCATCTTAATGTAGTGTATATTTGTTATATGTGTACATTTTAGATATAGTCTTTAATAAACATTCTGACTTTGTTTATGTAACATCAGCAAAACAGCTAGCTTGCTAATGTGCTGTAAAATTACAGGCTAACTAATAACATGACCAGCACATGTGTAAATTATGTCCAAAAGAAGGCAATTTTCTGTATTTTTTGTTGGATAGTAAAGTACGCTGTTTGACATTCCAATATATTACAAAACAATTGAGAAAAACAACCAGATTGACTGCTATTTGTTTTCTAAACAAAACAAAACAAAACAAACAAACAAAACAGTGGCATAACCTCTCAAAAGGAAACCAAAATATTTCTTTATCTTTTAGGGGGGTTTTCTACTTATCTTCGCATGTTATGAAACATAATTACCAGTCGCTTTTCCCCCTCATTACAGTATCTTGTATGAAAATATTATTAACTTGTAAAAATCAGCTACAAGTTGTTAGGGCCCCCCTGGTGGCAGTGAGCCTCTAAGCAGCTGCTTATGCTGCTTATTAGATAGTGCCAGCTCTGTCAATACTTTTCCTGCTTTTGCGTACTATCCATAGACCGCTATTCAAATTTCTATCTTGCTCTTACATTTTTACATTTTTATAATGTTTATGAAAACAGTTATGAGTCATAAGCTTTGTTAACACTTTATAAAACTAATTTTTTGCTGCATGTGGTAAATAATCTGCCTCCACACAGGTTCCACTATTTTTCACATACTATAAAAATGTAGGGCAGACATAGTGGCACAGCAAGAAGGGCTTGGGTTTGATTCCCGGCTAGGGGACAAGGGTCCTTTCTGCGTGGAGTTTGCCTGTTCTCCGTATGTATGTGTGGGTTTCCTCTCACAATCCATAAACATGCTGTCTGGAGAATTGGACATGATAAATTACCCCTAGGTGTGAGTGTACGTATGTATGTATGTCTGTATTCCCTGAAATTGTCCAGGGTATTTACTGCCTTCTGCCCAATGACCGCACCACGACCCAGAAAGATAAGCGGCTTAGAAAGTGCTTGAAATAAAATAAATAAAAAGTTGCAATAAGAAGCCGAGATACCAGCTCATTAATTCATATTCAGATCAGAGACTCCAATCAGAGAGATCAGAGACTCCCCTCAGACTTTACAAAAATGTTCAAAAATATAATATTTTTTTCCACAGCTACTGCAAGTAAGGACCCTGATGTCACCTATTAAAGGGCCGTTTCGGCCTAAATTTAGCACTTTATATGCAAATTGGTCTGTAATATTACGGACCACAGCACTGCATCCCTCAGCCTAACCTGTTTGACAGAATTCGGTGTTCTTTCTGTGTTTTCGTCCGTTAATGTTGTCTCACTACAATTCCCATAAAGCATCACGCATGCAACTAGCCCGTCCTCATGTGTCTGCCCCAAGGTTCCGTCCACCTTCAATAATACGTCATCAGCAATGGTTTTCATAGTCTTTGAATTAGAAAATTATCTAGAGACTACTGCGATGCTGTGGTGTGTTTCACAACAGATGTAGCGATGTTTCAAAAGTGAAAAATTATTTCCTTTTTTATTGACCAGGTTTCATTTGATAAAGTACTTAAGACTGCAGAACATGAACGCAAGGTAATAGTATTGCATAAGAAACAATGCAAAATTAAACAAATGTAAGTACACAAATATATATAAAAAACTAAATATAGTGCTATTTTTTATTCTATTTGTATATTTCACTTGCACAGTGAATAATTTTCGTCGGTTGGAAATGTTTCCACTTCGTTGGAATAATAATCTGAGCGCGATACACATTGTAAGTTTTAATTGGCGGAGAGGGAAGAGTTGCAGGCCAGTCCACCAATGAAACGCCTGGAGGGGGGCGGGACTTCCGCTCCGTGTCTCGGTTGTGTGAGCGGAAACTGGCAGTAGAGCTGTGAGCGCCGTTTTGTGGAGCTCCGGTCCGGGGAGGAGAGAGCGGGCCGCAGCCGAAGAGCCAGGAAATAAATAAATAAATATACATCAGAAACCGCTTCTGCCCAGCGAAAACAGAGGAGATGCCGCACAATTTTCGGCCCGGGGACCTCGTCTTCGCCAAGATGAAGGGGTACCCGCACTGGCCAGCCAGGGTGAGTGAGAGGCAGGCGGCGGTGTGGCCGGAGCTCCGCATCCCGATAGAGGGGGCAGAGCGGGGCTCTCCGAGACGCGCACACCCCCAGCTAGCCGTGACATGCTACACACGCACAGCACGGTGGTTTAAATGGAGCCCCAGCACGGGCCCTGTATCTGAACTGCAATGTTAAAACATTTTCTTAAATAGCCTAGCCGTGCTTGCTCGCCTTTGGCCACCAATACAGGTCCGTATCAGCCAGCTGCAGAGACACTAGTGTAGCTAACCTAGCGAGGGGGGAATGGAGGAAAACTCACAGGCTAGCGTTGAAAATTGGCCTGGTGGTGAGTTCAGATAGTGTGTTTTACAGAACCCATATCTGTCGCGTTGGAGTAGAGTTTGTGTGCATATATGGGGTTAAAGTGACACTTGTCACTACCAAACGTAGTTTGGCCCCAGGAGAAGCCCCATCTGACGGCACGTTGTGTTTTATGTTGATGTATACAACATTGACATTCACCATTCCTTCTTTCTTGCTTTCCTTCTGGCTTTGTACCTTTTTGAATTTGTAGCAGAGCTTAAGGAGCCTATAGGTTGCTTGCATCTGTTTTTCTAAATCAGGCCAATATGCAGAAATGTAGGATGTAAACAAAGGCATTCTTAGTGGTTTGATGTGAAATGCTCGGTATAGAAAAACGTAGTCAGGCTTGTTCACAGTGGTGATGATGGGAACCAGGCGTCTGAAGAATTTAATGCTCCTAAAAGCTCCCTCACAGAAAGTTAGTATACAAAATGGTTATGGTTACGCCGCCTGATGTCTATTACAACAATTTTGCATGAAGATTTTGCCGTAAAATGTCTTTTTAAAAATGCATTCATGGCAGAGAGGTACGTACAGAGTAAGATAGCGAGTTATGTTAAAATAGTCCCTAAAGCAAATGTACGTTTTCAGATTTTCCAGTTTTAACATCACCAACAACATTATATCTAAAACTCATGTGTAGGTTCACTGGTGGTGCTGGACTGTAAAATGGCTACGTTTGTGTTGTAGATGTCTCGATCCCAGTTCCAATCATCACCACTGTAAAAGAAAGTGGGAAGTTTCTCTAGAATGGAACATTTCACATCAAACCAACCTGAATGATTTTATTTGCATCTCAGCGACTGAACTGTGCAGAATTTTTTAAAAATTGGTGGAGTTTCATTTTTTCTCCCCCAGTTCCCTGTACATAGATGATATCTGGAATGTCATGTAGAAGCAGCCATGTCTCCGTTTATTAAAACACTTCTCAATGCCTATATTTTGCATATTCATGTAACTTTGTTCTGTTGACTTGGCCTGTTATTGAAGCTGGTGCACCCTTTCTGGGCTTTTATCTTTGAATTACTGATCTTCCCCACCTTCTCATACTTGTATATTTTTGGCTGTTCCTCTCATGTTTAGATTGAAGATGTTGCTGAAGGGGCTGTGAAACCGCCTCCTAATAAAATCCCCATTTTTTTCTTTGGGACTCATGAAACGTAAGTGGCCTTAAATTGAAGGTAATATGTAATTGTTTTTAACATTATTTCATGCTCAAAGATGCAATTTCCATAATTTATTCAAATTTCTGTGAGAAAATTGTCATTTTATTCCCTCTTGCTGTTGCTTGAGTTAAACCTATTGCAGTATTTTTGCAAAAGTTGTGATTAGTTGTTGAATTCAAGGTGATGACAGCAGTTATGTGCACCAATAACTATGCAAAATGGTAGACAGGCCTCTTTCTTTTGCATTTACGAGCCAATAGATGGCACTACAAGAACTTTTTTGCCTCTTCCTCTCCAATATAGAGCATTCCTTGCACCAAAAGACCTCTTTGCCTATGAAAAGTACCAGGACCGGTATGGGAAACCCAACAAAAGGAAAGGATTTAATGACGGATTGTGGGAAATTCAGAACAATCCTCATGCTTCTTACAGTGCGCCTGCAGTGAGTATCTCTTGTTTTTTACGATACTTGTTAAAAACTGTACTGAACCATCTGCTTTTAGAGTAATTTTTAAAAAAAGGGTCAAACATACCTGTTGAACTAGTGAAAATTCTATGGTATTAATCTGTGTGCCATCTAGTGTATGTGATTGCACTCCATTGTTTGTGAGGTTTGTGGATTACATATCCAGCGTATTAATCCTTTTATGTATTTAAAACTAGCCTTGGATGTTTTTTTTTTACAAGGTAGATTTAAAACTTTAACATTTAAATTACTCATTACATCTTTTAACATAATAAAAATTGATGCCTTTTACTATTTTTTTCTTCTTCATGTTTTGGCCTAAGCAGAGCCATTCAAAGAAAGATTTACTATGCATTCCAGGTTTAGGAATTGTTTTTGGGAAAATACCAGTAAAATGTGGTTTTAAACAAATTTCCTGACATACCCTGTTAAACAGACTATAATTTTGCTACTGTTGTAACTTCTACAGAGTTCAAAGGTCATGTTTCTCCTTCAAAGTAAACAGAAAAAACCAGCCTGTGAAATAATTGACAGCGGGCTGCTTATAGTATCCGTCATATAGGGCACTGTTTTCAGTTCAGCATGTCAAACTATTTTTCCCTTAATAAATTAACTAAAAATGCCAATCGTTTAGCCTGCAAGCTCGTCAGAGAGTGAGGACAATGAAGCTGCCGCAGGAAGTGATGCACAAGATGGGGAGGAAGCAGTGGTACCGAGGAAAGCAGAAACAGGAAGTGACGATTCTGACTCCAGGAGTGAAGATCAAGTGAGAGGAGCGGTCAAACGGAAAGTACCCCCAGCAAAGGTACGTAAAGGCTAACAGGCACGCATCTCACAACTCCAATTTCTGTTGCAGAGGTTGTGTGTCACACAAAAACTAAATCTTTAAAGTAGATTTCATGATTATTGCATGTAGACGCATTCTGAAGTTGAAAGTGATTATTCTAACTGCCTGGAAGTTAGGTTTTTTTAAAAAAAAAGTGTTTTAAATGTTTCTGTACTTTTGTTTTATTCTGTTCAGTTCTCTGTGGCAGCAGTGATTAAGTACACTGACAAGTGGGCAATATAATAGTATTTTATTGTTATTGTGAAAATTACATAACAGTATGCTTTCCTTATTATATCATGGGTACCATCTGTACTTATAGTACTTTAAACAGCTGTATCATTAAAAAAAGTGTTATATAAATTTTTATATATTTATAGATTTTTTTTGTGGCACCTGCTGATTTGCTGGTGCAATGTGTCCTTTCCAGTTTCTTTGAAAGCTGAAATAATGATGATGGATGCCATTTTGTTTTATGAAAAGTATTATGATGTCATTATATGTGTATATATTACCTCTATGTGATTGTATTTAATTAGTCATTCTGGCACAAATACATTTTTATGTGAGAGACATTCTTGGGTTTCATCTCTGTAGCGGCCCCCAGCAAAAAGAGGACGAGCGTCATCCAGTGAGCGAGATGAAGAGGAGAGTGGTTCTCCCTCAGAACCTGAACCTTCACCCAGCTCTGAGTCAGACTCTGGCAAAAACAGTGATCAGGTATAGTTTGTCTACCACAGAACTAGACTAGGCATTTGTGTTGTAAGGTCACAGCGCTGTGCAATATCATATCCTCCAAGCCGTGGTACTTTCGGATCAATATACCAACAACAAAAGTGTCTAATTCCTAGCAGTGCAGGGGAGTCCAGTTTTATCCACAAAGGGCTGATGTGGCTGCAGCTTTTCAAGAATTTTACACTACTAATTAGCTGTATAACAATACACAAGTTTTATCGCGATTGAATATAAACAATGTAAACAAAAGCTCCTCCATTTAAGGAATAGAACATTTGAATAGGATGCAACTGTAGCCTTGTGGGGAAACGTGAGTCTCAGCAGCTACTTCTCACCAGAAAATTCAAATATTTTGTTGTATTTAAGTACTACAAGGGGGCAACGCACCTAAGATTTTCTCTCGCCTTCACTTTTGTGCAATGTGACGTGACAGTAAATGTTATTTGATTTAATTTGAAACAGCTGTTAAGTGGCGATTCTGAATGGGCGAAACAGATAACTTACTCTGTAGGGATGTTAACAACTACCACTTTATCCCTATATTCGGTTGTAGAGTCTGCCTAGATTTGTTTGTGAAACTTGATCATTGTGTTTTCCCCTCGCTCCAGTAATTGACACATTTGGATGATGTTTTCTCAAATTATTGAACAAATCTGAGGTATTAGAATAGATTTAATCCACTGCACTGCAATTTTAGCACACTGTATTAAAACACTTGGATCCTTTGCATGTATAAACAAGTGTCTCGCCACTGCCATCATAACTTCCATAATATTGCATGTGCGCTCTTCAGGACTTCACTCCACAGAAAGAGTCGGGTGGCCGAGGTGGCAAAAAGCCTGCAGGCAGGGGCAGGAAGAAGGTAAGTAACACACACTGAAAGCAGTCAGCCATTATGATCAACTCTGTGGGTTTGCTTTATGCGTTCTTATTTTGCTTTTTGTGGGTTGTTTTAGAAAGCATCCTCAGACTCTGATTCAGATTCAGGCTCCCAGTCTGATCACAAGGTGGAAAGGAGTGATTCTGAGGATGTGAAGCCACGCCCAGCCATCTCTGGATCTGAATCTCAGTCCGGATCCAAGTCGGACTCTGACTCTGAGCCTCCACCTAGGAAGGGGCCACAGGCACGCAAGAAAGGTGAAGCCAGCAGCCGCCGCTGTTTATTTTGCGTGATTGACTTAATGGCTTAGTGACTGTTGATGGCAACAGGAAGGGCTGACGCCTTTCCCTTATTAGACTGTCAATTACCTCAGATGTAATAAGTTAAAGATGAGCTCAACTGCTTGCTAAATCATACGTGCCTTTATTTGTATTCAGAGAAACCTCCACCGAAGCCACGTGCAAGGAAACCCAAACCAGCACCAGAAAGAGCTGCTTCCTCTTCTTCAGACAGTGACAGGTGTGTAGGGCAAACCTTTTCATTAGAAATTCCTAAAAGAAGTTGTTAGCTAATGATTTGTTGTCCCTTTCAAAAAATGATAGGATAAGATAATCCTTTATTAGTTCCACAGTGGGGAAATTTACAATGTTGCTGCAGAGAGTTTGTTTCAGAGTTTTTGAAGAGGAAGATGTGGAGAAAACTACAAAACAATGTTTTGTTCCGTGCTTTAGTCCTAACCTGCTTTTTTAACAAGACATAATTCAGGGCAGCAATCAAACTACTGTTCATTAATGTAGTATTAGTGGGAATAATGTATTGGTTGTTTTGGTATATAAACCATCACAAACATTAAAATGGGACTGAAAACATATGGCTCTTTAATGCTGCAGCAGGGATATAATGGTATGTAGCTATGAACAGAAAACAACTAGACTGATAGAAGAAATTTAAATCTTAAAGTCAAAATTAAGTACATTTTGTTTGCGTGTGGTTGAACAGTGACAGTGAGACTGACCACATCAGTGAGTGGAAGAAACGAGACGAGCAGCGGCGACGGGAGCTTGAGGAGCGAAGGAAGAAGCAAGAAGCAGAGGAACTCCGCCGACTGAGGGAGAGAGAGAAAGAGGAGGATGAGAAAAAGAAGAAGGAAAAAGAGAACAAAGGACACCATGGTAGTGGTACTAGTAGTAGCAGTAGCAGCTCGGACGAGGGTGTAGATGATCATCCTCTCAAAAAGTCCAAGAAACCACCACCACCTCCCATTCCTGCACCTTCAGACTCTGACTCACCACCACCTGCTGAGGCAAGATTGGTTTAGGATACATTGTGGTGTTTTAATTTTATTTCAGATGAAATTAGATTATTTAACTCTCTGTTGCGCCTCAGGTGAAAAAAGCAGCCAAACGTCAAGACAGCCAGAAAGGCAGGCAAAAGAAAGACAAAGAGGTAAAGGAGAAAAAGGAGAGGGAGAAGAAGGAGAAGAAGATGCAGCGCTCTGAGGAAAAACATAGATTGAGGTACAAATTTTGTCTGGGTATTTGCCCTCTTTTTATTTAGTCTAAGTTGGATTCAGTGTCATTGAAACTGTTTGATCCCCTTTCCAAGGGCTAAGCCTGAGAAGCCAAGACGAAGACCTGAACGTGCACCTGAGAAGAAAGTGGAGAAGAAGAAAGGTATGCGCTCCAAAAAGGACCATCAAACCCTGTAGATATATCTCTCAAAGTGAAGACTGTCCAATAGGAGCATCCTATTCCACATCACCAGTCCAACCTTAGACAGGCTTGACTTTGGCTTGAATTATCTGCCTAATTGAGATTCTGCTATGTGAAATATCTCCCAAAATGTCATTTACAATATTTCTTTACTTGCTCAAATGTAGTTCGTCATTCTGATTATACTGTCTTACTCAGATCACCGTCCCTGTGAACATTTGTCTATCTGTTTTACTTACATTCTGACTACTTTGCTTGCTTTGTGTCTCCTCAGAGCCATCTCCAGAAGAGAAACTCCAGAAGCTTCACACAGACATCAAATTTGCCCTGAAGGTGGACAATCCAGTGAGTGCTTGTTATCTCTCGATGCTAAAAACACATGTAACAATTCATTGGATTTTGTTAGAGGAGCACTTTGTCACAATTCAAATGTTGCTGTGCCATTTACCTTCAAACACACAATCTGGTGTTGCCTAAACTTTGAGTGCTTTATTGGTAGGCTTTCCAAAAAGGGATTAAACTTAAACCTGGAGTGCACAGCATTCTGAATGGAGCTTCTACACTGAAAGGAAAATATAATCTAGTAACCTGCCTTTTGTTCTTTATTTAAACTTGTCCTATATTTATACAGACAAATAAAACAATAAAACTTGAAATTAAACACAAGATAACAATAAGGTTATAGTTATCTAAAACGGTTACAAGTAGAGTGAAAATAATTATATACTTAGAGTTCTTCTGCATTGTCTTCTGTTATGTAAGTTTTTGTCTGTTAACTTACTGTGATGCATTTTCTTCCCATCTCAGGACATAGAGAAATGTTTACAGGCCTTGGAAGAGCTGGGATCTGTTCAGGTCACCAGTCAAATCCTACAAAAGAACACTGACGTCATCACCACACTCAAAAAGGTCTGCTTTCGATAACTAAAACTAAGCGAACATTATAGTAAATACAGTAGATACAAATACAAATAAGGAAAATGTACAAATAAGCAAATAATAAAAGTACTTGAAGTTGCTCTATAGGCCTTGGTAGGATAGTTTATGTATTGTTTAACCAGTGAGTGAAATGTTCTGCATTTAAAAATTTTGTTGCAAATTGTGATACTGTTGCAGAATTTACTACAAGTCCAAATGAAGTCAACTGGAATTTAATCTTGTCAAGTTTTATTGTGAATGAAGGTAAGATTGAAGTGCCTGATGAAATCTCATCTCTGTTTCTCTTGCAGATACGCCGATACAAGGCGAGCAGTGCAGTAATGGAGAAAGCTACTGAGATCTACAACAAATTAAAGCTCCAGTTTGTAGGCAAGGTGGAGGCAAATAAACCCAAACCAGAGGAGAAGGAAAAGGAGATGGATGATAAAACAGAAACACAGAGTACAGGTGAGAGTTTTACCCTCATATAACTGCCTGAAATATTCACTTAACCTATCTCTGGTCTGATGGAGATGGAGTCTAGTTTAATGTTTTTCTGCTTAAACGTACCTTATGATAATTAACTGCTGGGTTTAAATAGGTGTTTTGTACAGCAAAATCAACTCCTTGTGCGTGCTCTGGTCTTACAGGACTGGAGAGGTAATGTAAATTGAGTGATTACCAACAAGATTGATTTTAATCTAGTATGAATCTGCAGTGTCTGTAGTATTTACAAGTCTGCTTCTGTAATATTAAGTGTAACATCTGGACATTGACCTTTCAGTCTTGGCTGCCTGTGGTTATTAGTTGAAATTACTCATACTTTATCCTGCACAAATTGGTCAGTCACGTGGCTTACATGACAGTCTCCGTTGCTAAAATTAATTTAGCTGCCTTAGCCTTAGTTTCATGGTGTGGGATCACTGACATCCCTGCTAGTTCTTCATACCCACACAGTGTCTTTGGATTTGAATAAAATTCAAAGCAAGCTCATATTTAATTATTAGATTCTACATCATGTTTCCCATAGTTTTTTTTTTTCTGTGTAGATTTTCACTGCCATTTTTCACCCTGACATCCCATAGATTCCAAACCAGTGAACGGAGAGTCTGAAGCTGTAAAGAAGGATGCTGTTTCTGAATCTGAATATAACCCAAAGTCCACAGAGCAAGAGGAGCTAACTGAGGACAAGTCTCCAAACACCAACAGGTAAATGATAAGTTCATAAGGCCTCAGCCTGCACATTAACAATAGTGCCATATTGATCATTGCTAAAAATCAAATCGACCATAGTTAACACTCTGGCCCAACCCCATTTCACCCCTGGCCCCTACTACTTAGCACTCTGTTCATGTGTAGGGGGTAGGGTGTCCCAATTTTTGTTGAGATAGAGGGGTAGGGTGAAGTGTTGAGGCTACATGGACCTCCAAACAGAGGTTTTTTAGAGACATACTCCCATCAGATGTATTATGTATTGTGGTCCTTTTCTTCAGTACAAGCATAAAAATGCTAATAGCATGCTAATGTTTCAGTAGCTAGCTAGCTTTCCTGTTCCACCTATGGTCTAGCAGTTCTGACACCTGAAGCACCAGAACTGTAACTGCTGTACCATTTTAGGTGGAACGGAAAAGTTTGAACAAGAAGCTGGTGTATAGCTGACTTAAGCTTTATATCACCAAAGAATTAGTGGTGGGTGATAATAAATACATGTCTTATACCCATTCTTTGAAGGCATATGATGCCCTAAATGTAACTAAAGCTCAGTAGTGAGGTTGCTGCACTTTATCCTTCTCTGCTATCACTGAAGGTGGGCTGGGTTGCCTACAGAGCACCCCTAGTAGCCTGTTAATGAAGCAAGGGTTTTTTTTTCCTCTTTATTAATTTGAGGGTTGTCCCATTTCGTAGGGCATGATTTTAACCACAACCCACTCTGTTCCAAGGGGTTAGGGTGACACTCGAAAACAAGGGGTAGGGGTAAAAAGAAGAAATGGGATTTGGCCTCTGAGCAGACATACTTGTACTGCAGTTCACAATGCCTTTCTTTAAAAATCAATATAAAGTTTTAGGACATGATGCTAAATCTACTGATATGCAGATTTGACATATGTAGCAACATGGGTGTAACACTGTAGGTTTTTAGATTTCTGTTGCATAATATTCTGTCACTCAACAGTTTGTTTTGTCTGATGTCTAGCAAACAGGTTGTCTAAGTTAACTTGTCACACAGAATTTTGTGAAGATTCTTCTTTAAAGAATTCCTAAGTGATAGTTAAATGCTTATAGAACAATAAAACAAAATGCATAGTGTTTCTGTTGTTTAAAAAAAATCCAAAGTGGGAAAGGGAAACCATTCTTAACTTTGTATGTTTACACAACATTTTATTCCAAGTAATACTGAACCATTTTTATTGATCTGTACATCATGAAATGTTCACACAAGATACTGTAGTGTATTTCTGAGTGAAATGTTATCAGGGAGGGTCTCGCTGAGCATTTTTGCTAGATAATAGGTAACAGGTGGTGAAGCATATTATAGGTTAATATAATTTTTTTTATTTTAATCTGATGTTTTTGAAATCACTATGCTACAGGATCGAAGGTCATGACAAAACAAGAAGTTTGTCTTTTAAATGTTTTGAACCACACACACATAATTGATTGATGCCGCAAATGTTATAAAGAACAAAAGTGAGGGGTCCACCTCAATCAGCCGTCTGAAGCTTGGCCCTGATAGGTCCAAGAGCTGCACAATCCCAAGCATGACCTTTCCTTGGAGTATGTTGCTTGTGCACTGAAAAATGCCATGATAATGTAACCTGCTTAAAAGCTGATCCATCCTTGTGAGACAGAAATCCAGGGTTACACCAGACTAACTTTAGTTATTCTGCATCATGAGACTGAGCCCAGGTTAATAAGATCCATTTGAATTCCAATTTGACTTTTAAATGTCCAATGCACTTTATTTCAGGCCTGAAGCAGACAGTCCTGCTGAGGAGCGATCACACACAACTGAAGGAACAGATCACACTTCCACTGCAGAAACAGAACCACCAGTACAGAGCTGAAGCTTGGAACTGCAGTTTTTTCTCAGCTGAACAGAGACCTTCGTCATTGATTTGTGTATTCTGTGCAGACGTTATTCTTTCTGTAGACTGCGTCCGTCTTTTACACACTTGTCCACCCTCTGACCCTTTTATTATTTGTGTTTTTGTCCACCATTTATGAGCACCATTTTTTCATGTTGTATATAAAATGAGATGGATGTTGTTCACACTTTGAACAGGAATTGAGACATGATGTGGTCAGCAATAGCCTCGTACATGTTTCAGTGTGGCAGAGATCCTGCACTAAACAATGTTTAGTAAATGTGAGCTTGGGGGGGGTCAGCATTATTTAAAAATAACTGATATTTAAAAGAAATGCCAAGGCCCTGATATGAATGGTGTGGTTGGTACTAAATTAGCCACCTTTTGTTAGCAAGACTCCTGTTTTTTTCTGTTATTTTCCTCTTTTTTTTGTATAAAAAAAAGAAAAAGAAAAAAGTCCTGTTTTTCATTACTGAGATGCCTGTCTAAATGGAGTCATACGGCAGGAACTAATGAAATATTTTCATACAGTAGTCCATGTGGCTTTTAACCTATGTGGAGTATGATTTCTGACAATAGCATCTCAATGGGCTTCTAATGCTAGATTCTGTTGTCAGGTTTTCCCATGACTCATTCTTTCTAGCGTCTGCACACCGAGTAGAATGAATTAGGTTGTGTACAGGATTAATGGCATACAGATATTTTGGTTGAAGGCAACATTTGCTCGTCTTGCGTATTATAGACATGTTTTTAGTGCTCTGTAAATTGGTCAAATCATTTTTAATCATTAATGGAAAAAAAATCAATAAAAGTCAGCATGGTGGCCCTAACTTTGAATATTTCAAGTGTAGATGATGCGTATCTGAGGCCTTTCTTTTTTTCATCTTATTATTTGAACGTGATGCTGTGGCCAGTAAGTCGAGTTGCAGTGAGGTTTGGTGAGATGTCAAAAAGCACACAAACTTTACTAGTATGATTACATGATACATCACCAATGAATGTGCACAATCTTAGGGGCACCTGGTCAAATGATATTTTTCAGAATTTCCAAAGTGAAAATAATTAGCATTACATAATCACAGAGAACACCACCAACATTTCAATGCACGATTACTGTTCATTTGTATTTAATTAGGGGGGGGGGGGGGGGGAAACAATGTGGCTTGTGGAAATGGTAAAGCACATTTGATATTAACTTCAAACTTTTATGCACATATATATATATATATATATATATATATATATATGTGTGTGTGTGTGTGTGTGTGTGTATATATATGTATATGTATATATATATATATATATATGTGTGTGTGTGTGTGTATATGTATATGTATGTATATATATATATATATATATATATATATATATATATATATATATATATATATAAAAATTTAGATGGACGTTTTTTTATGCTGGCAAATTATTCCACATTCACAAAAGATTTTTTCGGAAAATTATAGATTTAAAGTGCTTTACTCCTTTCAGAAAATCCCGAGTAAAGAGCGGTAGGACGTTCTAAATAATTCTAAACTGCAAATTACAATTTTTGTCTCCATGATGTTACGTTTTTTTACGTTCTACACCTCTTTGTGATTATTATACTTTCAGAGCTGTAGTGCTGTTTAACATTTGAAAAAGGGAAAAATGTAGTCAGTCAGCTGACCCAGGCGCCATTTTGTCAGCCATTTCCTAGACGGGTTCCGCCGACAGTCGACTGTTTTGCAGCGAGCAGGAGGACGCGACCTGGCCGGTCTCGCCTGTCATCTCCCCGTGTTGGATCGGGAAAACTCCGCGGTGCTCCGCTCGGGCTCCTCGGGTGGATGAGAGCCTGTCCAGCGGTCTGAGAGTGCAGAGAACAGCCGCTTGGTCTCCCCGGCAGCAGCAGCAGCAGCCGCAGCCATGGCTCTGAAGATCGTTAAAGGCAGCATCGATCGGATGTTCGACAAAAACCTGCAAGACTTAGTACGTGGCATTAGGAACCACAAGGAGGATGAGGTGAGACGATTTATATCTGGGGTGTGGAATTATTTAGCTGGATTTCATTCATAAATGTAACTGCCGTTAAAGTGAAAGGTGAGGCCGTGTCATCTGCTTCTTAAGCTACAGTGGGAAGAGGTTTAGCTAGCGTTAGCTACGAAACTAGCCAGCTAAGCTAACGTAAACTAACGACTTTGCAAACAAGCAGCTTGCTCTGTATTTAACGATGGGTATTTGGAAAATAAACACATAGGTGGCGTCTCAAAAAGTTCTAATGAAAAGCGTAACCAGCGAGCTCGGTACCACCCAACACCAGGTGGCTCCTCTTCTAGATTAAGCTTAGGCTAAAATGTCAGTTAACAGCTGACTTCAGCTCGTAAGGTCCTAACATCTGTTTTTCTGTTGCTTTAATTTACATATGCCACACTTCCAGTAGCTGTTAATCATCGCTTAATGCTGCACAATAACCCCTCAATCCCCTCAGTTTTTAGGTTCTGTTTGCATGTTGGTCTTTTAAATGCCACGTTGAAATTGGGCATGGCTGGGTTAGCTTAGGTTAGTGCCGTTTCTCGGTTAACGGTGGGCCACACACAGAATCGCTGGTAGGTTTGCTAGCTAGCTAGCTGTCAAGATCAGTGTACAGAAGGCCTTCTGTAAGTTAGCTGGGCATTGTATGAATGTGGTACGAAAAGTACGTATATTCAGCTTTGGTATACTTTAGATTCAGACTGAAAATGGATTCTCTAGAATTTTCATTACTAATGTGAGCCCAGCTGAGACCAACGCCTGTCTGCAGACCGAGCCCTCTATGTACTCTGTGTAAATGCAAAAGTGTTTATAATGAAAGCAGCACATGCATCATGAGGCATGCCGGACTGTATGTTATTGCTCTGCTGTCATTTGTGTCGACCAACACAAAAAGACATTAGAAGGAACCTTCAGGCTGCTGTGTGTGGCAGATGCTGCTGTGTGGTGGCTGACCTGGGAGGGCAGGTAACGCCTGGTGGTTCAGCATCAGCTTTGTGAGGAGCAGCCAGATTTATTGATTGTGCTGCTGATTTTTTTTTGTGGTAAAACACGTTACTGGTTGTTATTTCTGAACCTGTGAAGCCTCTGCTCGTCGATTTTATTGAATCAAGATATTCAGTTTATGTTCGGTCTCTGCTGGATAGCGACTTTGAACTATTGTTTGTCATTTGAGTGATCTCTCTCTCTTCTAGGAGCATCAGAAAGTGTGTAGTGAGGTTTTCCACAGCTCCATTTACTTTTGTACAGAAGCAGCATCATGCTACGTGCCACTTCAGGTTGTAAGAGTACTTTACCAATGATTATGATAATTCAACTTTTTAAGGCCTGACGATAAAAAGGACCTTATTGAAAAATAACAATGTGGATAATGACCGTGAGAATCTTTAGGGACCCCATGTTTAGATTGCCGTTCATGTGCCAAGATGTGATTGTCAAATGATTGTATTTATCATTCACATGAACTGTTAGTTGAATTAGAATGTAGCCTACATGCAAGTTTATAGGCCTAAACCGTCTAATAGGTGTAAACTAAAATCTTTTTAAAAAATTAACGAAAAGCCACACTGTGTTAGAGTATCCTAACTTATTATGTCTCTGGGTCTGTGTGAGTTTATTTTACGGTATGGGAATAGCCCGTTTAGAAATCTGATGGTGATATTTTATAAATTAATTTGGAGTCTTTGAAGAGAAAGCTGTGATGCATCTAATGAATTTAATATTTGTCTTTCCCACTCATTATATATAGCCTTTTAAAGATGCTAAAATACTTGAAAAACATGAGAATAAAGTGTTTAAGAAATAAATATAAAACATACTATGTAGCAAAAAATGTATATAAATGGTTGTCTATTGTAGTGTTTTTTTTTTACTGTAGGAGATGTGGTGAATATAAGGTGTGTTTTACATTATGAAGGTAAAATGCACTTTTTAAAGTAAAATTTAATTCATGACAGCCCTCTTTGCTCTCTCCCCCAAATCAGTGTGCAACCACATACAAATATATTAAAGATTTAATCTATTGAGAGCCACAGTTTGGTACTAACGTGTGTTGTCAGTGATGCTGCTGTCATCTTCCGAGTTAGACCATCAGTGCTGCTTCTGGCTGTGTCTGTGTGGCAGGAAATGTGGGCCAGGTTTCGCTGTAATATTATCAGCCATCTTTGCTGCATGTATATTAGCAGTGCTCCATTTGTCTCCAGTGCATGTTCGGCTGTAGCCTCACTGGGCAGACTGAATGCCCAGAGGGGATCCACACGACCCAACGTGGTCATGTGCCCAAGCACACTCGTCCTTTGGCTCTCCAAGCAGTCACTGTAGGCGACAGGATTGTTTAAACTGAAAAATCATAATTATTCAAATGAACAGCTTTTATGATGTTAAATATCAACTTATGTAATTAGTCTTTAATAAGATGCAATTAAAACATTAAGTCAGTTTTAGTACCTTAGATGTTCTTTTGATCATTATTTTTTTGTTCATCAATCAGAGAACAGTGCTGCTCAGAATCTGATGTAAATACTGATACCTTGCCTTGAATACTGGTTCTTGAATTCGTGTTTTTTAATACATTTTCTAAAACTGCAAGTCAAAGGTGGGTGTGGCTAAAACCATAGATGAGTGTGAAGTGCTGGAAGTGGGCGTATTTACTCACCGCATTAGATTGTAGACCGTTCAAGAAACACTGACATTATTAACGTATGTGTAATAGTTTAGACGTAATGTAGTTTAGACAGCCAAATCCACCAGTCTGGTTATTGGCTCATGTCTCCTGATGAGATCGAGTACGTAGGTATTGATAATTGGTATTGAGTGATTACTTTTTCAGTGCTTTGGGGTATTAATGTAATACAGTTGATACCATAAAAGTATTGAATTTCTATACCCAGCCTTGCCTATATTGTACTGTGACCTGAGACCAGCTCCCTTATTGCATGAGTGATCTGAACAATGAATGGGAGTGTAGTTAATCAACTATTCGATCTTTGCTGTGCCACAGCAAACACTTCTGAGACATGCTGAAACATTAAGTCTGAAATCTCAATTCCAACCATTCCTGTAGCAGCCTCTGTACCTAACAACACAGTTTGTGTGTAATCCCAAGGGCCTATCCAAGCTGCACCTACTTTGACATTCACTTCACTGAAACAGACCATTTAATAGCATTGAATGCGTAAAGTGAGTTTTAATTTCTCTCTGGATTGTGTACTTGGAGTCATAACGCGAAAATCGATCTCACATTTATTAAAATATATTTTTAGTTCGTATTGGAAATGTAGTAAAGAGTATGCAGTTAAGAGTAAGTGTAAGAATAGACTCCTCAGATTTGTAATATTCAGTTGTCTTGTCTGCCAAAATGACATCATGAATTCAGCAGTATTTTATATAAAAGCCTAAAATAAAAGGTTAGGTCATAGAATTAGACATGAAGGCTGTGCAAGAGCAGTATGATGTGTGTGAAATATGATGCATATGTGTTATTGGCATTTCTGTACCTTTTTCAGACTGTTAAATATTTGCTTTTTGTTAGGCAGTAGTTTTAAGTTGATCAAAGGGTGTGGACTAGGAGGCCCGGCCGAATGTCCTGTATTTGCTCAGTCAGTATTGTCTGTCTTTGCACTATTGTTTTTGTATCTTTTATCACTGCATCAGAGAAGTAGCCTGACAGTGTTTTTGTTATACTGTACAGTCCTGTATTCATATAACGACAATAAAATTGAGTTGAATTGAATTTTATTTCTCTTTCCCACCTTTGCTTTTCTGCCTTTTGTTAACTTACAGTCAGACTTGCATCAAACCGTGGGGTTCTAAGTGTAGAGTGTATGCAGTGTTTTTTCCAAAACGTTCTGATGTCTTTTTACCTGTGTGCTCACTTATCGCACTGTTTGATCCAGGGACATTTGGAGTCAGATGTCACAAAAGGCTCCCTCAGCGTAACCTGTACCTGCTCACCTAGATACAGTGTCTGTTACCTGGCCAACAGTGGATGGAACTCTGAAATATTGATGCTCTCCAGAATAAACCGTGTGTGTGTGTGTGTGTGGGAGTCTTTTGTGTGTCTTTTGGCCACAGTTTTTTCTGGTAACCAAGGACAAAGGGCTAAATATCCCCATGTTGAATGTTTTTGTTTTAAAAAGCATAGTCATCACCATCAAATCTGTGTCTTATTTTTTTAGTTAAATGTAAGAGAATTTGAGTTGATCACAATGTAACAATACACATGATTTGCGTCAGTTTTCGATTTGTTTCTCAATATTTCTAACAGGGTTTGAATGAAGAATAGTGGTGACTCTAATCAAGTTGTTGCATAATCTTTTAACGACACAAGAGCTAGAAGAAAGGAGGGGTGCCGGAGTAGGTTGTTGAGCACTTTGGTGTTCAAACATTGGGTTAGATATAATAAAATGCCATTTCTCTGTGATACATTTACACCTCCTTGATGCACAATGCCACTTTTTTCATTACAATATCATTCAATGCATTTTAACACCCTTCATATGTATAAAAAGGGACATGATGGTACATTGTGTGTTGCAGTGTATCTTGTTGTATTGCACCATGGTTGCCATGTTGGCATGTTGTGTTAGCTTGGGCTTAGCATATTAGCTTGTGGCTAGAGCATTGGATTGGGATGCTGTAAAGCACAACTTGTTTTCACACCCTACTTTGTAATGAAATGGAAACATTAACATATAAAGTACAATTTAAGGCACTCTATTGTTGCTGTATCAAGTGTATTGAATAGATGGCCCTGCATCATATGAAGATTTTTTTTTTTTTTTTTTGCAAATTGTACGCGCCCATTTTTATACAGTGTCATGCAAATGTTTAGGTGCCACAGTGTACATCCAAGTGAAAAGTTAACACATCCACTGCAAGAACACATGTCTGCACACTTTAATGCACAATTACTATTTATTTGTGGAAAACATAAAATGTGGTCCGTGAAAATAAATAGAAATTGACACCAGAATTCCATATCTAAATTTTTCGTTTGGAATATGAATGTGTGTGTGTGCACAAAATGACTCTAAATTTCAGTCAATACAAAGGGCCTTTAGTGAGGGATTATGTCCTAACCTGGTCCTGCCTGACCCATCTCCGTTTGTTTTCCCCAAGTATTTTGTGTCAGCTTGTTTTCTTGCTGGAAAGCTTTGCTTTGGCCAATAAGGTCTGTGTGTCTGTGTTTTTGTGTTGTGGACTTAAAATCTCACCAGCTTAGTATGTTTTGAGAGAGTGAGAGGCTCAGCTTGTCAGCTTGAGTGCCTCTTAGTGTGCTTGTTCATCTGAAAAGGATATTGAGTGGTTCTTCGTACGTTCACTGAGACACTGCTAAGTCAGCCGAATTTCAGCTAAGTGGTAAATATTCCAGTTATGTCAGTGGCCTTAAATTGGTCCTAATGCCTGTTGTATGAGAAAGATGCAGCAAGAATGCTGCTGTGGACCCTGCCCTGTTTCTCATTCTAGCACAGCTGGGGTCTCGTGCAAATGCAATTGTGCTCGTCTTCTCTCCTTCCCTCCCCTCCTTCTGCCTGTATGCTGTCTTATGACTAAAGACACATGACCAGCTCCCTCGCTCCATACAGCTGCTCTGTGTGAGAGTGCGCTGTAGAGGGATTGTATTATATTCAAGGTCTTCTAACAGAAGGTAGTTTTCAGTGTGCTATTTTCTACCAGCTCTGAAGAGTGTCTTTAATTTTACGTCCACCTTGTTCATCAACTGCTTAATCAAGGGTGCTTAAACTTTGTGACTCGGGGAGCCAAATGAGAGAATTGATACCAAACTGGGATTGAAGCAGGAAGTTATTATTACACTGGGTTTAGGAAATGGCTCATTGTGTTGTACACATTAAAAGTACAGCTTGTGAATTAGAGGGAAAGGAACTCTGTTCTTAACAATGGAGAAATGTTGGATGTATATTGTGTTTTCTTATACAATAAGCAAAACCTACAAACAGTGTTGCATTTATGTTTTTGATATATTTAAACAAAAATCATGTACAGCTAAACTGTTTTCCAAATGGACTGGCTGCCACCAGCCCCTCCACTTTCCCCTTTCTACTCTACATCTGTCCATCATATTGGCTCTATTTCACATTTTGATATGTAGTAAATGGGATTATTTGTTAGATTTAATTTGTAGAACCAACAGTGGGTGTGTCCATCTTACTATATTTTTAATTACAAACAGCTTTTCAAAAAAATATACTGAATCTTTCTCATCAGTTTCGTTGTGCCTTTTTTGGCTGCTCTGAGAATGTGGGAAGACAAATGCTAAGAAGAAATTACAAATTTATTGAGAGTTGTGTACAATTTATATTGTGCAAATTTAAAAATTGACCTATTTTACATTTGTATTTCTGTGAATTAAATCAAATGAGTTGCAGTTCAAGTTAAGCAAAAAAAAGTCAAACGACAAAAATTGGAGATACAAGGTTTTTATCTGACTAGCAGTAATACATGACCATTATTTTTTTTTTTTGAGTAATCTTTTTTGGGTTGTAACTGATTCAACTCAGCTGTTGCTAATTGAATTTAGTAGATGTATTAGTGCACCAGATTATGCTGGACTCAGGCAGTTTTTTGTCCTTTCCTAAAAATGTATGTAGTTGTTTACTTTCCGTCAGTCTGATTAATAGGTAGCGGAAGATTTTTGTCTTGAATTTCTTTAAGATGACATAGTGGAAGTGTATTGGGCCAAACATTTGCTCAAATGTGCTCCCATTACCATTACGCTTTAGGACAAACAAGCCAACTCTGGAAGCAAAACCCATAAATTAACACTTCCTATCAGTCATAAACAAACAAAAAATATTCTGTGAACTTTTTGCTTAAGGCTTTTCATGCCCTGTTGATTCAGTGCCCTGTAATGACTTATTACATATCATAAATGAATTAAGGCATCTGTGGTGAAACAGCCTGGTGTTCACCATTATAAATGCTGTGCCTTGTGGAAAGTGTGGTGAGGTTCTGCTCTTCAATCTTGTATCTTTTAAATCTCAATTTAATGGTGCACTGTAATCCTGATGCTGCAAAAAGGAAATGAAACTTTCTCAGTGAGCATCAACCACATCACTGTTGGCTAGTTTCTTTTTTTTTTCTTCTTCTTTATCTCCCAGTTTCGATAACCAGCATGTTTTCGTTGTCCCTTCACAGGCCAAATACATCTCCACGTGCATCGATGAGATCAAGCAGGAGCTCAAGCAGGACAACATTGCTGTCAAAGCCAATGCAGTCTGCAAACTCACCTACGTAAGGCGACCAATCTGTATTACATCTGTCTGCACATGTATTTAATTTCAGATAAAAAGATTCTGTCATATCGGCCTTCGTAACCGCAAGGTGGTTCTGTGGTGTTTTTTTTTTTTTTTTTTTTTTTTGTTATTACTCCTTCAATGTGTCAATGCGCAATTGTTTGACTGGTTTTTGCCATGTGTTTTCAGTTGCAGATGCTGGGTTATGATGTCAGTTGGGCTGCGTTCAACATCGTGGAGGTGATGAGCTCATCCAAATTCACATACAAGGTGAGGGGCTAGTAAAAAATGACTCGAACATTCCTTAGGCTGAGGTTTGCATATCATTGTTGTCATCTCCAAAAGGATAATGTGAGAGAAGGAAAACATTGTAACTTTAATATATGCTCAAATAGAGATTAATTTTGAACTATTACGGTCAGTCTGTTCATCATTAAATGAATCATGATATTGGAATCAGCAGGTTATTTCTTAAAAAAAGACAAATGTTTAGATACTAATTTAAATTGATGGATGTCTTCAAATTTTATTTAATAATGATTAATTTATTATTCTCCAGAACAGCAGAGCATTTAGGAGCCATTGGGTTGCTTTGCAAAAATGTCAAAAAAAGGGCGTTGATATGTTATGATGGGATGTAGGATGATATGTGTTTTTTATCTTAATCTCTCTCAGCGAATTGGCTACCTGGCTGCCTCACAGTGCTTTCATGAAGGCACTGATGTCATCATGCTGACGACCAATCAGATCCGCAAGGTAAGTTGTAGCATATCTTCACTCTGTTTTCCTCAGTCTTTAGTTTTCATGCAGTGCACAGTTGAGCTCTCGCTGTCTGGGCCCCAGTTCGAGTCCCTCTGGTGTCATTCACCATCTGTGGCTGCAGGTTCACAAGAGCACAATTGGCTGTGCACTCATTAGCTGTGAAGCACAGCAGGGTTCCTCTCTCACCATTGATCTAAGCAATGAGCTAGCCAATCTGGGCATCTGTTGGCTCACGCAGACTGAATCGGGCTGTTACTGTTCTCCCTCTGAGCACGTTGATGCTTGATGATGCTGCATGGCAGGCACAAGCTTAGCGTGAAAGGGGAGAAGCCAAAAGCAGTAGGAAATGACTGAAATCATTTTAACCATTTTGCTAATTTAAAATCCATAATTTGAAATTAATCTCATTTGAATGTACAAACAAGAAAATATTTTATGCTTTTAGATGTATAACACTGAATTGCCTGAAGCTAACATGAATGGGTATATGTGATTTAACATGCTGCAAAATTTTGGTGGCCAAATTTTGCTTCTTGTTTTTTTTTTTTTTTCTTTCATTAATACATGGACAAAACTTCCCTTAACTCACTCAGACCTCTTCATTAAATATTTATTAAAGATGCACTGAGTTGATGTGTAACCTCATATACGTACATTTTTGGGGCATAATTACAGAAGAAATTTGAGTGACTGTTGACTTCTTACTTTTGTTAGCAATATTTGCCTTGTTGTATTACTGAAGATTTGTATAACAGAAGAATGCAAAAAAAATTAGTTTCAAAACTGGATCAGTTGGTAACTTGCATGCCCTAAACATTAGATGTGACACAATGGTAAACATGCTCATGCATATGTACATGCAAAACAATGAAGCATGTTGTGGTGTGTTTTGGTTTGGTCCAATTTTATACAGTGCAAACAGAATTTATTAATCACTTCTTTGTTTTATTAGCATTTCACATACTATTTCAGCTTTTACAGTTGTATGACTGACACAAAGAAAAAGTAGACCATTTTTTTGTGCTTCATACTCTTTCTCCATCTCTCTCACCAGGATCTCAGTAGTCCAAATCAGTATGATACAGGTGTGGCCCTGACTGGCCTTTCCTGCTTTGTGACCCCTGACCTGGCTCGTGACCTGGCCAACGACATTATGACATTGGTGAGGTGTATTGTGAATGTAAAATGAACAATTATGAAGCAAACAAGCACTTAAGAATATCTGTGTGTAATAAAGGGGTCTCCTTCTGATAGGAAATGTAAGATGTTTAGGAAATGCTGTGCTCTTCCTGTTTGTCCCTAATTCTACTCATTCATGGTGATTTGCAGATTCTGTTTCTCTCAGTCACTCTCTTTTGATCTCTTCTGTAGACTCTCGCTCTCTCTCTCGCTCTCTCTCGCTCTTGCTCTTGCTCTCTCTCTCACGCTCTCTCTCTTGCTGTCTCATTCATGGTCTCGCTCTGTATCACTTCCTAGATGTCCCACACTAAGCCGTACATCAGGAAGAAAGCCGTGCTTATCATGTATAAAGTGTTCTTGAAGTACCCAGAGTCCCTGCGCCCAGCCTTCCCCCGCCTCAAAGAGAAACTGGAGGATCCTGACCCAGGTGAGGAATGACCACTGTTTTTATATTTAAAAAAAAAAAAAAACATGGACAGAACTGCCTGAATAAGTTTTCTTTTACTAGTTTATTACTAGAAAAGTAAAACACATCATTATGTAGAAAAGTCCCACAATTTGATTAATGACTGCATGAAGCAGCAAGATGAAACTGTATGCAGTCATTAGTGGTGTTTGTAAATCTCTGGCCTCACAACAATTCGATTACTATTCCAATAGTTCTTAATAAAGCAGTTTGGTGCATAGTGAAATCTCAAATTTCCCTCTTACTTTGCTATGATTTAGATTTATTTGTAATGAGTAATGTATATTGAACATATAAATGTGGATGAGCTATTTAAACGACAATTGAATATAGCCACAAAAAAAAAACAGTAAACTTTTTTTTTTTTAATCTTTGCTGAATGTACTTCTCAAAATACTGTTATTACAGATTTTGCAGTGGGCCTGTAATGTTATACATTACAGTATACAGCAAACAAGTAGTAGTGAGCAATACACCAGTAAGTAAATGCAACATAGAAACAGTGAAATATAAGCTGATTCCCTCACCTCTTGTGTAGCCAGCTGCAGCCACAGTGCAGGTTTATTTTCAAAGGGGCAGACATCAAATTGTTATTGTTATGAAAAGCCAGTCTCTTGGGGTTAGCTGTTAGCCATTAGCCTAGCATGGAGACTAGCTGGATTTCCACGTGCACCGACTTTAGCGCACATCACTCGGCCACCTGCTTCAGGTGATGGCTTGGTCTTGACCTACAAGCCAAGAGGCCCTGTAGCTCCTCAGCTGAAGCTGATGGTGTGAACAGCTTGTAATATTTACTGAACTCTGGCAGGGTATGATGGTCGTAGATTAAAATTTGAGTGTAAGAGATGCACATGAGAGACAAATGATTTATATTTTAACTTCAACTTCAGTTGTTAAATATCGTTCTTATTAAAAGTTAAGGAATTTACAGAATAATAACCCATTGTTAATTTACAAAAAAGCTGAACTTAAGTATCCAAAATGGTTTATTTCGAAAAAGTTATACAAAAATAGTCTACCGTGATATAAACCAAGACCATCAGTAATCTCCATTAAACCCTGATAAATGTTAGACCATACTGCCCTCTCCTACAAACAAGTTATTTGCATCTGTTAAGCTCCATGTACTTGCACATGTGTTTTCTTTTGGAGATAATGATGCAGTGCTTTAAGTGTGCTTGTGGAACAGTAGTACTGACAACATCCTAAGAAAAGCACAATAATGACAAATATTGCCATATTTCCTAACCATAGTGCATGATGCATTTTTACACCCCTTGTGAAAAGGTTTGATATTTAGTGTCTTCTGTTTTTTAAACACCTAGTTTTTGACAATTTTTCCTTAAAGCTAAATTTACGCTTTCTGTACCAGGTGTGCAGTCAGCAGCTGTTAATGTCATCTGTGAGCTGGCCAGAAGGAACCCCAAAAACTACCTGTCCCTGGCCCCCCTCTTTTTCAAGCTTATGACCTCATCTACCAACAACTGGGTCCTCATCAAGATCATCAAGCTGGTAAGAGGAGGACAAACTGCTGTACATACATACATGCTTGTTTGTGTATGTGTCCGTCTCCAGAGATATATGTATCTGTGTGTGTTTTTTCAGTTCGGTGCCCTAACCCCTCTGGAGCCTCGACTAGGAAAGAAGCTGATTGAGCCCTTAACAAACCTCATTCACAGGTAAGATTATCAGGACTGATCAAGTGACTGCAAACTATTTTCAGTCAGAGCTGAAACATTACTGCGCCTTTCCTTTTTCCTTTCCCTTTCTTTTAGTACCTCAGCTATGTCACTCCTGTACGAATGTGTCAACACAGTGATAGCAGGTCAGTAGGATTCCATTGAAATTGACTTTCCAGCCGATTTTTTGTTTTGTTTTTTGTTTTGTTTTAATTCATGTCTGTCTTTGTCATACACAGTGTTGATTTCTCTGTCCTCGGGGATGCCCAACCACAGTGCTAGTATTCAGGTGGGTCTCAGTGCTTTGCATTTTTGGTTACAGTGTGCTTCTATTTCTTATGAGGTCAACCCTTTCCACTCCAGTTGAATAAGAATGGATTTTGTGAACTGACTGCAATATTTTTAATTACATTATTATCAAGCGTCTCATAGTTTGCTACTGTCAGAGTTTGCTGATCTCAGAACTGCTGATGCATTTGTATTTAATAGGAATTGGCAGGCAAAAACTGAGTCTAGATCAGTGCTGTTATTCTTAGAAGGTCGATAACTACATAATGATCAATTGTAAGTACTGGGGCTGGTGTGGAAAGGTCTTTAATATGATAGTAATTATTTTTTTTCCTCTTTTTCTCTCTTTTTTCCCTCTCTCTCCATTTCTTCTTGTACTCTCTCTCTTTCTCTTTTATTTCTTCTGCTCTTTCTTTCTGTGTCTCTCTGATGTCCACAGCTCTGTGTGCAGAAACTACGAATCCTGATTGAAGACTCGGACCAGAATTGTGAGCCTTCTGTCAATGCCTGCAGTGTGTCATTCTCTCATTGTCTGCGTGTTTCTGTGTTGGCGCACAGCCCCCCCCCCAAGCCCTCAAAGATGGAGGACCTGGTGACCTCCATCCTGGATAACTCGAAGTTGCCTCAGTGCTATAGTTTAGACTGTTATCAAATGGATTGGAAAAGCTACTAAAAATCTTTTAAATATATCATTTGTGGTAGTAAAATCATATTTCCCAATTAGGATGTGGTGTTAAATTTGTAGATGGCTTGTTGCTGTAAAAGCACAGCCCTGCCATGTATATATGCCATGAACCAGCGTCTCTCTCAGTCCAGACCTCTATCACTGGAATAGGAGGATTCGAGTTATCAGGCTCCCATTGAGTGCAGTGTGTAGAGTAGCTTTGCAGTACCTAGTCTGGTGTGTTTTGTCTCTTGGTGATTACTGTTTTTCATAGTTTCCCCAAAAAAGGTTATTTATACCTACATTTAGAGGCAGTAAGGCATCCTTTATATAATATAAGGTCTTTTGAGGTCAGTTGCATTACTACGCATAATTGAGAGGCTTTATTTGTGCCATTCATTTAATTCAGATGATCTGCTCACATTTGCTACTTTTCTGAGCCAAAAAAAAGTAACCTATTTAGAACTAGTGAGAGGATGTGGTTAGAAACAGTCTTTTAAGTATCCTGCCATTCAGACCTCGTTTCTCTGTGTAATCGACCACCCTGTTTTGCACTTCTCATTGGTCATAGTTGAAAATATCTACTCTTTGTTGATGCGGATGAAACATTTAGAATTGTCCTCATGTACAATGTGAATAATAATTCAGACCTTCATCGGGGGGTTTGGGGGGGGGGGGTGAACAGTGGCATAACTGTGGCACAGTATTGACTACAGTGGCAGTGGAGGTCATTATAAAGCATTGATTACTAAATGTAATGCTCTGTTAGGTGGACACACTATAGCTCTGCTTGGAGTTTAGCTAGCATAACGGCTTAAGGTTTATGGAGAGCTTGTTGTCTTCGTAGCTCTTTTAAACCAGATTCAGCGATTAGATACTTGTGTGAGATCGATCAAGCTTGGCCTGCATAATGCCTCATTGCATTCCTGACAGGCTGACCAGTGGTCAAACTGATAATGTTCTGAAATTTGAGCAAAACTTTGTGTCCTGTGTATGTGTTTTCCTGTGTGTGTGTGTGTGTGTGTGTGTGTGTGTGTGTGTTTTTCCCCCCATTGTGTTATTTGTTTGTGTGTTCTTTTTGTGTTTTTGGGATAATGTAGACCTGATGGTGTTGGCTTTTTTTGTTATTTAGTTTTAATGCATAATTTACAGCACTGTAAAAAGGTCAGAGACCAACAATTTTCATTTAAGTGTTGGGTGGGAGTGGAAAACACATTTAACAGAATTTTTTTTTCTTCAGTATTTAGTATTTCTACCTTTTGGTTTTATTATAGGTTTTATTCTTTCCAGGATACCAGGTTTCAGTTTTAAGTAAATCTTCAGAGCAATTTTTCAACACCACCAAAGTTCAGTCTTAGAGGTTGGTTGCATTCTTAGCTTTTCACAGTTCAAGTAATCCCGAGCACACTGAGTAATGTTGAGGTCTGGGCTCTGATGTAACCAGTCCATTGCTCTGAGTACACCAGCAGCTTCTTAATTTAATTCTTTTTTTTGTCTTTTTATTTTCTTAGTAAATGAAATAAATGAAAGCAAATCTCTGACTTTTATACAGTCTGTATAGTAGTTCAGTTTCTGTAATGTTTATCTTTTGCCATGTTTCAACCTACTACATAGTCTTAATTTATTGTTTTAGCTTTTTCCTAGAAATTTTAGTTTGGAATGTAAGAGTAGAAAAAGAGTAGAAAGAGTGCTGCAGCCAGTAGACAAGAAGTTTTTAAAAGTTACAGCACAAAGTGGACAGAGATTATATTCTGTTTTGAGTATTTGTAGTAGTTAATAGCTGGTAGTAGCAGAAGTGAAAAGCTTGTATTTTGCATTACTGTCCCTCACTGGTTGAGTGTATGTCATGGGTTGCAGTGAAATACTTGGGTCTGCTGGCCATGTCCAAGATCCTGAAGACACATCCGAAATCAGTGCAGTCTCACAAGGACCTAATCCTGCAGTGTCTGGACGACAAAGATGAGTCCATTCGGCTTAGGGCTCTGGACCTGCTTTATGGCATGGTATGGTAGCTGCTCATACTCTTTTGCTTTGTCATTTTAGTTTTTTATTTAAGTCGTTAGCAAGACCTTGGGTTCAAGATTTGCGCACATTGTAAGATCAGTTGCATCTTTATAATTCCACTGGAGATACTATACTAACTAGTGAACAAATGGTAAATCATCTGGTGTTGTAAGGCATTGCCCTTTTTAAGAGTTCACGATAAAATTTAGCCTGTCTTTAGACCCAGTGTGAAGAAAATAAGTTTATTTTATTTTTCCCTGCTCTGTACATTCTTGTGTGTCTAGGTCTCTAAGAAGAACCTTATGGAGATTGTGAAGAAGTTGATGTTGCACGTTGACAAGGCTGAAGGCACCACATACAGGGATGAGCTGCTCACCAAAATCATCGACATCTGCAGCCAGAGCAACTATCAGTACATCACCAATTTTGAGTGGTAAGGACACAGTCAACACACATGCAATACAAAACTTTGCAGTTAATCAGGAATTGGTCTTTTCACTGCATTTTTGTTTCTCAAATCCCATTTTTCTGTCCCTTTCAGGCTGTAATTAGTTCATTGCTACCAGCTTGGGCTTTGATTGATTTATTTGGGCATTTGAGACTGTTCCACTCTCATTCTACTCAGGTACATCAGCATTCTGGTGGAGTTAACTCGACTGGAAGGTACACGGCATGGTCACCTAATCGCCTCTCAAATGCTGGATGTGGCCATTCGTGTCAAGGCTATCCGAGCCTTTGCTGTGGCTCAGATGGCCATGTTGCTGGACAACGCTCACCTGCTCACAGGCAACATGCAGCGCAACGGCATCTGTGAGGTCCTTTATGCTGCTGCCTGGATCTGCGGAGAGTTCTCTGAGTATGTTGTACTGTAAATTGGTATAAGAGAAGTGGTTGAGGTCTAGAAGTCTAGAATAATATGTGTGTGTATGTATGTATGTATGTATGTATGTATGTATGTATAAATGTATGTATATCCCCATCCCTACTGTACCGCTGCACCATTATTGTGCCTTACAGTTAATGTAAAATTTGGTAAGAAGAAAAAAAATAATTTTACCTAGACATATAAAATGTCTAAAAATATTAGCAAAATATAAAATTCACATGGCTCACAAAGATGGGGTTAATATAAATATAGGTGTTAAGATGGACTGATCCGTGTCTTTCGGACTGATACAGATTGTCAATCGTCTTTGAGTGTGATCGACCGATAGCTGATACTGATCGAGGGTGGGGCTGGACTGTTAAGGCCTGTTCGCATCAAGTATGGTGTTTTTGGACAAAAAAATATGGATGTGATTTTCACATAGTGGGACCTTCACATTTATTTATTTGTTTGTTTGTTTGTTTGTTTGTTTGTTTGTTTGTTTTTCATTGGGTTTTTACGTCTAGAGAAATTGCAGGGTTCTGTGCGAGAGTTAGTAACAACTATTTTAGTATAGTAACAACTGTTATTCCTTTCTCAGGCACCTGGAGGATCCAAACCAGACACTGGAGGCCATGTTGAGGCCCAAAGTGGCCACGCTGCCGGGCCACATTCAGGCTGTATATGTGCAGAATGCTGCAAAGCTGTTTGCTACAGTGCTGAGGAAGCATGAGGGGGCGACAGACAGCCAGGCTGCACAGGAGACCAGCCAACTTCTCGTAGAGAGACTGCCACTTTTTGTCCAGAGTGCTAACCTGGAAGTACAAGAGAGGGTGAGAATTGAAATATACTAGGACTGTGAAATGATTAAATGGTTATAAAAGATAAATTGTGGTGAATTACATTAATTTGTGTAGTTAATGGTTTATTTGCACAAATTTCACCCTTGAGTTTGTTTTCATCATAAAATGCAGTGCATTTTGTTAATAGCTGTATGAATGGAGAAAATAAGCTTGGTCAAACTTCATGCAGCTCATGTATTCTTGTAACTTCCCTTTTTTGCTGTTGCTTTTGTTAGTTTGCTGCTGATCAGTTATATTAACATCTACTGCAGGCACCATTTAAAAGCTGTATTTGAACCAGAGGGCCACAATCACAGAAATCACAGTATTTAAAAAATAAAATAAAATACAGCTTGCAAGCAGCTGGGCTGCAGCCTACCCTACTGTGGCTGGTTTGATATGTCAAAAAATGAACAATGTCCAGAAATTGTGTGGCTAATGATGACTTTGACAGCCCTAAAATATACTTGCATGCATGCACTCACAAAATTTGCCTTTCTCCTGCAGTTAGTGTCCTGCTTAACCCTCCCTTTTATGTGTAGACAATATGTGGTACTGTGGTACTGACACACAGATACACATTCACTCTTGACCCAGTGCAATCGTTTGATGCCACATTCCTGCCCCCTGTAGGCGTCCTGTATCCTGCAGCTTGTGAAATACATCCAGAAACTCCAGCAGAAGGATGTGGAGGTGGCTGAAGAGGTGTCTGCACTGTTTGCAGGAGAGCTTAACCCTGTGGCCCCTAAGGCCCAGAAGAAAGTGCCTGTACCTGAAGGGTGAGTCTGCTAACTGAGTGCCGGCACATCCATAGAAGAGCTTAGGGTAGTCCACCTGCCTTCCACAACAGTACATGAATATTGTCTGCGCTGTGAAGTAGAAGTGGGCAGTGTGGCCAAACATTTGTGTCTTTTTAAAAATTTTTGTGTGTGTGTGGGGATGTCTTTTCGTGTTTTAATAACAGCCATTTTTTGCAATCAGAGTAAATATCATGTGTGAAAAATAGTAAATACAAAAGGTGTGTCTGAGTACGCTTGTGCCTTCAAAAGTTAAACACTGTTGCTGAAATTTAGAAAATATTAGTCAGTCATGCTAAGTTTGCCAACTAGTCCATGGCTTATTTTGCAGACAAGGCCCCAGCTAACAGACAAAACACATACCTGAGAGAAAATTTTAACTGTCCAGTACTACTATGAAATCAGTTTTTAAGTAATTAATAATTTGCAGGAAGTCAGTCATATGGTTATTTGTTGGTTGATAAAAGTAAAAGTGAAAAGTTGTTTTTTTTTTTTTTTTTTTTTTTTTTTTTTTTAAATTATTTAAATTAATTAATTAATTTTTTTTACTCCCTTCCCCATTACAAAGTCACCAACTGAAATGATTACTTTTGCAGTCTGGACCTGGATGCCTGGATTAATGAGCCTCCTTCGGAGAGTGAGTCTGAGGATGAGAAGCCCAAAGCTGTGTTTGCTAAAGAGGAGACTAAACACTCTCGACCTCGTCACACTGAAGTAGATGAGAAAGAGCTGGCAAGGGTGGGTAAATAAACATCTTTAGAAACACTCCAGCATCAAACACTTAACCTTACATGGCCACCTGTTTTTAGGGCCCTGTACTGTATGTGTGTGCCTTATTCCCTGTTCATATTCATGTTCAATGTTCAATGTTTCTATACATCACACTGCATGAATCTCAAACTTCTGCTGAACTGTCGTTATCAAGCAAAAGTGACCTATAACCTTTGGCCCTCCTGGTGTATACGGACCCACTTTTAATGACTGAATTTTTTGTTGCGGTCACAGGGTCACTTGTTTTGTAAAATTGCTGATGGTTTGATTTGTTAGTTTGAACTAGTAAAATGTGGGCAAGTAATGTTAAATATTAACAACAGTTTGAATTATTTTGATATAGAAGTTCATTTGAATAAGTGTTTGCTCATACTACTATGTGGGTAATATAGCTAACTTCAGCACCACTATAGACTGGGGTTTGATTTCTCTGCTGGTCAAGCACACTATGCTACACCAATAAAAGTCCTTGGGTAAGACTCCTAACACATCATACATTTATCCCTAAATTGCTGATTGCTGTGAATAAGAGTCTGCTAAATCCATATATGCATATACAGTTCATTGTCATTTTTCTTGACTGGCAGATTTAAAATATCTAAAATAAACACTCCTGGAGTGTTGACAGTCTTTACATTATTTTGCCTTTTTAAAAAAATAAATAAATAAACAAAAAACTTCCTTATTTACATATTTACATTTACATCTGACTTTTCAAGTTTGCAGTCACTAGAACTACTATGGAGCTCTTACAGGCTCTCCTGCTTATCTTCCTTGTTCTTTCATTCTAAACAGAGGAGGGAAGCCAGGAAGCAGGAACAGGCCAACAACCCCTTCTATATCAAATCCTCCCCATCATCTCAGAAGGTAAGCCACATGAGAAAAATCAGCAGATATGAGCGATACTGTGGGGTATTCTAAAGTTTCCTGAGATTTTAGTTAGTTTAAAAAAAAAATTGTGTACACTTGTTTTTGCAGGTGTATCAGGACGCACCAGGTGTAGAGCACATTCCAGTGGTGCAGATAGACCTCAGTGTACCTCTCAAAGTCCCAGGTGAGCCTGTCCTTCTCTGTCTAATTACACATATGATTTATCCTAGTTATTGGTTAGAATTGTACTGCTTCTAAAAGGTGCCACTTAAGGACCTCACAATAAATCACCCATAATGTAAAACAATACAGTTTACCTCATTAACATCAGTTATTACTCCTGTCATTGCAATTTTTTATTTTTTTTCTCTTGCTGTCTCACTTCCCTCATTCAGGGATGCCCATGTCTGACCAGTACCTGAAGCTAGAGGAAGAGCGTCGACAGAAGGAGAAGGCTGAGAAGAAAAAGAAAGAGAAGAAGAAGAAGAGAGAGAAGCATGGGAAAGGCAAGAAGCATGACTCGGGCCCTGAGAGCGAAGAAGACATTACACCTGCTCACCATGTGGACATAGTCACAGAGGAAATGCCAGAGGTAAGGCAGATGAGTAGCATATTACATGTAGATGTTTCTGATGTGAAACATGACATTTAAAAATGGGGAATAGTTTGTGTATTTTGACATTTGTCCTGAATAGCTGTACCTTCTTTTCCCAGAATGCCTTACCAAGTGATGATGATGACAAAGACCCTAATGATCCACACAAAGCCCTGGACATAGACTTGGACAAGTAAGTTTGTCGTATATAGATTACATGTTTCACTTGCTGTGTAGTCACTGTCATGTCAGACCTACTTACTGCATTTTGTTGTGTCTTTTGTAAGCCATTTTGAAAATGCCAGCTGCCCTTTACATTATGTGAACATGTCATGATTAGTGGACTGATAGGTCAGCATTTTATCAGGAATAAAATCTTGTTACATTTATACACAAAGTTAAGTTTCTTCTATATATTACCACTTTGAGGAAAAGATGTTTTGTTCTGACTAGAATAATGTGTCCTGCTGTATAAATCAAAGTCCTTTTTTATATGTAGACCCCTTTTTTATTTAGCAGGCAGTTTCTGGTGAACATCAACATACCTTCCAGAATGACTGTTTAGTATTTGCCTTTGTGTGTGTGTGTGTGTGTGTGTGTGTGTGTATATGTATGTATGTATGTATGTATGTATATGTGTGTGTGTGTATGTATATATGTGTGTATATATATATATATATATATATATATATATATATATATATATATATATATATATATATATATATATATATATGGAATACATACATACATAAATACATTCATGTATTGATGGCTAAGTATGTCTTACTCATGGTGTTTGGGACACCGTTGAAGGCGGTCTTCAGCCAGCCCGCTCTCAAACACTCTTTGATCTACCTTTTTCTTTCTGTCTCGTGCGTGTTTTCCTACTAGTCTGCTTTCTGGCACTAACTGCAGGTGAGTGGTAGAGTTATGTGGAGTAATGTGATGGGCAACCTAAAACAAAGCCCTGGTACTCTCCTGTCTTTAAATATGTCTGTAGCTGTGTCGGTAACAGATCTTGTCCTTTACCTGAGAGCTGTGTGTTTGTGTAGCTAATAGTAAAGCTCTCATTCAGGATGTCTAATTATTTTGTGCTTGAAAACAAATGGTCATCTTACAGTATTCAATTATTTCTCAGTGTGAGAAAGCATCATCAGTTTTCATGCCTGGATTTGGTGTCTGGGCTGAACTGGCACATGTAATTATCTCTGCACAATTCATGCTGAATGATTGCTTTGTAACTGACTCATCCAAAAAGCTTCTGGACCCAGTTAAGATTGTTGTAGCATTCAACATCCTAGCCCCTCTTTTTTTTGTCAAGGCTGACCTTTTCATTTTGTCTTGGCATTTTCTTAATAATGCCATCTGTAAGATCTACCCCTGCTGCGCTCAGCCTGGAAAGTCTAGCCCTGTGCATTGGGAAGACAATGCGTATGATTCAAAACTGTGTGTCTATGTTCCCCGCCAGGCCCCTGGCAGACACAGAAAAGCTTCCAGTAAGGACACACCGCTCCGAGCCTCTAAAAAGCCCTGGGGAGGATGGAGATGTAGAGAGTGTCCCACAGGAGCCCAAGAAGAGGAGCAGCAAAGAAAAGAAAGAGAAGAAGAAGGACAAGGATAAGGACAGGAAGGTATGCCAGCTGGATTTTAGTGTAAGAAGGATTACTGATTCCAACAAGAATGGCTGTTATTTAGAAACAAAATGGGTTGTCTACACACATTTGTGGGCAGTGCATTGATTGGACAGTTGTAGGTGTTTTCTAATAAGGCTATCCTAATTGTCTTTTGACTTATAACTATAATTTGCTTTGCTGTCTCTGATGCTCCAGAAAAGCAAAGAGGAGAAGAAGAAAAAGAAGAAACACAAACATGACGCAGAGGATGAGCCAGCAGAGCTTCCAGCAGAAGAACCAGTCAAATCAGAAGAGACCAATGAGGTGGCAACTCCACCTACCTCTACATCTGCTGAGGTATGACATCACAAGGTTTCTGTCATGTAGCTTTCACAGTCTTGTCAACAGCATAGGGATGAACAATTCCAGTTGAGTTCATATCCAGAGAGTTGTTTAGGGTCACAGCACTGAATAGTTTAGTGTTTACTGTGCTACAAGATATTTTTCTCAGCTTTTAGACATTTTTTATCAGTTTGTGTTAATTTGTTGAAGCCTGTGTGTTAAACCACACACTTAAAGTAGCTTCTACAGGGTTTCTTTAGTCAAAAAAATGGTTCTAAATAGAACCATGAACACTCAAAGAACCATTTGCATGATCAAAGGGTTCTTTGCATCATTAAATGGTTCCTCAGATTGATGGAGAATTGTGCTATGGATGGTTCTCTATAGAATGTTTTTGAAAAGGTTTTCTATGTAGCACCAAGAATAATTCTTCTGTTACAATGTCAGGCTTGTAATAATAGAAGAGCCATTTTTGGTGCAAGTTGCCTTAAAGAACCCTTTAATAAATATTGTGATTCTGAGTTTTCATGGTTCTATATAGAGCCATTTTCTTTACTAAAAAACCCTTGGAGAACCATTTTTAAGTGGGCAGGTAAACATTAAGCATGCTCAGAGCAATATTTTGTTTTAAAATGCGCTAGCTATAAGCTAATATGCTTACCGTGAGCTAATATACTGTTATGAAGATTGAAGAGTTTTATTTTCATATGCACAGCAGAACAGGCAGTTGTACAATGAAATTCTTACTTGAAGGGTATGTTAGCTCAAGTCTAACTTATTTTATCGCTGTTCTCAATTGTGGGGTAACCAGCTATATTTGTAGAAAAGGAAGCGTCTACCTTCATTATGGGCTTGCTTGTGCATTTTTTTTTTTTTTTTTATTTCACTTCATGCATTAAAAACAGTATTAAAATTTAATATGTTGTTTGATGCCAGTATACATCATACAATATGATATGTTGGATTGTTGTACTCCTGCTAAACAGTTCTGTGGTCTTCAAGGTCTGAAGTCTGACATTCCTGGCCTATGGTGTATTCATGTTATTTTTATCTCATTAGAGTCTTTGTGATGGGTAATTGTCATGGTCATTTGCTTCTTTGTTTTTTATTTCTATTTCATATAATTACATTTTAATTACTATCGATCTATATATTTCTGTCATAGATGTCATAGAGTTGATGAGACAGTTGATCTTGACCAACATACTAGGGATAGACTTGAGTATACTTTTAACTGTTCAGGGAGCCAGTGTTGACTACTGAAGCCAGTTCCATTACTTTCAAAGGAAAACTGAGAAAATAAGCAAGCTAACAATTCATGGAAACATGGATAGTTTTTTTTTTTTTATGACTATAAAGCGTGACTTTTGCAAGTATGTGTTATAACTATATACTTGACTCCTTTGAAACAAGGGTGCCTGAGCGTAAGCATGATGCAAAGACATTAAGGACATGACGGAGAAGGCAGAATAGTGTGTTTGGTGTCAATGTCCTACCATAGCGCACATTTATAGGTACCTCTGTACGTACAACAATAGGTGCGATATTTTGGTTGCCTAAATCGGTCTAACAGAGGATAAACAGTGACATTAAGCTGAGTCTATATAATATTAACAGCCTACTCTAAGGCATTAAATGTACTGGTTTCTTTCTGATACTTTTGAATAATAAAACATTTGAAATTTTAAAACGCGATCATCTAAAAAGTAAGCCTACAGCCCTATGCTAGTCTGTGTTTCCCCATTTTTTTTAATTTTTTTTTATTGTTGCTTTTTCCTTCCTTGAAGTTAACTAGATATGTGTTCTTATGAACTCTATATGTAGCTCTATATACTCTTGAGTGCACATCCCTACAGCATACTGGCAAACACTCTTCTTGCCATTATGTTAAATTATTGCAGTACTGAGATTCTTTGAAATTAAAAACAATTTCTTACGAATTTAACAATGTTGGCATGCTTTTCTACAACTATGTATTACTGCTGGGTGTCTCTTGGTTAACTATCTCAAAATTCCATTGCTGTGTTGAATTTGCACTAAACTAAAAAGGCAGAATGACAGTTGAATAAAAAAAATGTATATGGTAGCACACAGCTGTACTCTTAGTTGAGGCCAGTGCATTTCAAAAGGACGAAAGTTCAACTCATTACAGCAAAATCAGACCAGGAATTGTTTAGTTAAAGAAATTTAATAAAGGAAAGGCTTTGGCTGGTCACCCTAATTGGCTAGGTTTTCTGATCCTCATATTTCATCTTGAGGCTTATCACAAGATTTTGATTACTTTGCAAAGCATATGTGCTGCAGTGCGAAGACAACATTTGTTGGTTGAAACCTCCATTATGGAACTGTTTTCTTAGACTCATCTTCCTCACGTTGCCCTTTCTGTTCCAGGCCTCCGATCTGGATTTCTGGCTCTCTAGCACTCCTGTTGCCCCAACCGCCAAGGTCCAGTTCCTCTCTCGATCCTTCCCCTCACAATGTGGTGTCCATTTTGTTTCTCCTAACAAAATCTTTCCCTTTTCCCGTTTGTCTCACTTTGTCACACGTCCCATCACGCTTTTCACAGGGATCGTCACGTTTAATTTGTGTTCTGTTTGTCAGGTTGTTTGTCAGGTTGTTAGTTTACGTCTGTCTGACTATCTTTGATAACCATTGTTGTCTATGTTGCTATGTTGTGAGCAGTGCTTTTGCGGTCACAAACCTAAAGGAATCTTGCTGACAGTTCCTGTTGATCCTGCCTCACACTCACATTGTCAGCTGTTGATGCTGCTCATAACAGACATAGGTCACCTGAAAAACTATTTATTACTTTATTACTGTACTTGCTTTCACAGTAAATAAACTCATGTAAGTACTATGCATTGAGGATATGAGCATTTATTAATCTATCATCTCTTCCACCAGTCTCTTCCACTTCAGGTTGATTTTTTCTTTGGTCTTTCCTTTTTTCTTAGTGTCATCTTCCAGAACATGGTGAAATCAATCAGCTAGACAGGAACATTGCAGCAAGAACAGACTTGTTTTTGTGTGTGGTGTTTCTTGTGCATGATCTGTAGCTGTTTCAGACCTGTATGTATTAGTTTGCTCACACATGCTGACCTGGAGGTTTTTTTCAGGAGGTAGCAGCCCCAGCCCCTGCCCCAGCTCCAGCTCCTGAAACGAGTTTAGCAGCAGCTCCAGATTCTGAAGCAGATGAGCCTAAAGATGCAGAACCTGAGGAGGTGGTGAGTCTTACATAATATTAATGATACCATGTGAAAACGTTTCTGGTGTTCTGTGAGCATAATAATGTGAAATTTGTATTTCTGTTGTGATACCTGCTTTGAAGAATACTTTCTCATGTAGATTCACAAAAAGTCTCTCATACGTCTCCATTGGTTGCAACCAGTGAAACAGTGGTGACTTTCAGTTTGAAGCACATTTCAGATCTTGGGTGTGTTATGTTGTATGTTAGTGTGAAGAAAAATGGGACATTCATTGAATTTAGACAGGAAGCTAATTTTACCTGGTTCCCTTTTTCTTCAGAAATGCTCAAAACATAAGAAGAAGAAGCAGAAGAAAGAGAAGGAAAAAGAGGAGAAGAAGGAGAAGAAGAAGAAGCGGCACCACCATCACCACCACCACAGCGACGGAGGAGAGGATTCTGTACAAAATGGAACCATGGAGGAGGAAGAGCCTCTGCCGGTAATTTCATTCCACCAGTCCCAGAACGGAACACTGCCAAGTAGAACTTCTCTGTTTCCTAGAAAAGCTGGCATGTATGTTATTTTTGTGAACATGCAAATCGATTATTCTTTCAAAGTGACAGTTAGGCTACCTTGTTTTGCAGTCAGTTCATGGTCTATACTTGATGATTACACAAGTACTGGCTTTGTTGAAAGAAGAAATAAAAAATAAAAAAAGCAGAAAGGGAGGCATTACATTATTAAGCCACTTCAAAAGATTTTCATGAACTTTATATAAACAACGTTAAAAATCACACATTAGTATAGGGCTGTTTTGATATATATTTGTTGCATATATTAGTTGCACCTTTCTACTCACTGAGCCAATGAAAGATATTTTTTTTAGCTTCTTGTTTTTCTTGTAAAATATTTGGTAGTTACTAGTTTAGTAACAAAATGCTAAGTAATGTTATAAAAACATTGTTTCTCCTGAAACTGTGTAATTGTCTTTGAAAATTAAGGCAACAGTCTTTGTTAAGGCCACTTTCACACCTACCCTACCTGCCTGTTTATCGTCTGACTCTTAACAGATGCTCATATCGTTCTTATAGCTTGAGCTGCTGCTAATAATGGAGAAACATATTTTTGGCGAGGCATTAGCAACCTGGTTTGGTTAAATTCAAATTGACAAACCCATCATAAAGAAGCAGATATCAAGTAAAGTTTATTGTTATTACATTGATTGTGATGCACATAAATATCAAGCATCTCTGTTTTCTGTTTTCCTATTTTCATGGTGACAAATGTAAGAGTAACAGCGATCATATTCCTGCAAAATTTCTGAACAAAAGAAATAAACACCCACATGCATAATTTGTAGCATTTTAACCATTGCAGTGTAAAGCCAACCAAAACAAATGAAGAGACGATGTCACAACAACCCTGGTGTGGATCAAATGACCTATATGTGAGAACACCCTTGGAGACCGCAATGTCGTGTTTTACTTAAAAACTTAAAACCAAAGTAGCGTGTTTTTTATTTGAAGAAACTGTTGGAATATTTAGAGTTCAGTTTCTCCGTATGTACTGGCAGTGCATAGAAACATAAAGCTAGTAAGTTGCTAGATGGCAGTATTGCTTCAGAGGATTTCTGAAGCAAATGAAATTATAAAAGCCCTGAAATTGCTTACCTGTAGCTTGTTCTTTCATAAGTTTTCTGCATTAACTATTTACCCATCCTCTTCACAGCCGATGTCAAACTACTGCCTGCTGGCTGAAAACTCGTACATCAAAATGGTGAGTGTAGTAGGAGCTTGAATTCAGTGACTAAAGAAATTCCAAATTAATGTAACCAGTTGGTGCAGTCTAAATGTGTTCCTAACAACTGATCTGCGTTACCTTCTTGCAGTCATTATTGGAAATGTTGTTGTTATTATTTACAGATGAAGTTACTTCTACTACTTACTGTTTTTACTGTAACCATTGCTCCTGGTCTGAGAGGTCACAGGCCTTTTGTTTATTAGTCAGTCTACTAGCTAAGCTAGTTTCTAGCTGATCCATTCTTTTAGGACATTCAGATGTCTTAATGTTGCCTTATTACCTGTCTCCCTGTGTGTGTTAAAGATGAAGGAGGATGCCAATCAGGTAATGAGACTAAATACACTGCTGTAAAGAGGTTTTCTCTCATTTGCTGTGGAATGCTTCAGAATAGAGTTTGCTGTTCTCGTCATTTATGAAGATGAATGCATACAGTGTGCTCCAAAAATATCACCAGTACAGAAAGTTGCTGTTTGAAATCCATTTATTCAAAGTCTTGAACCAAAAGAGTTTCACATGCTTTTTTTGGTGCTCACTGTAGGTAGTGTTAATTTCACCTCGCGTTCAGTAAACTTACATAGTAAGCTTTCAGGCTTACTAATGCCAAGTCAAAGACTCCCTCTTTCTTTGGTCTTTCTGTGCTCCAGACTCTTTCGGGGTGTGTTTTTAAAACTTCAAACCTGTTTTTTCTATACTGTTCAAGCTTGTGTTCTCTGTTCTGAAGATTGTGACAACTCATTACAGTAGGGTAAAATAAAATTGCCTTTTTTCTCCAGGTGTATGATATTCAGGGCAACTTGCAGGATGGCAGCCAAGTGGTCGTGTCGGTCATATTTGAGAACAAAAGTGACAGCTTTCTCAAATCCATGGAGTTCAATGTGCTGGACTCTCTAAACTCCAAACTGCAGCGACCAGAAGGAGCTGGACCCCATGATGGTCTTGTCGTACCCTTCCAGCTGCCACCAGGTGCCATTCAAAGTTTTTTAACTGTGTCACAGGTTTTATAATGCAAGTGACTTGTCAAACAGCTATTTTACATTATAAACCATGTGCAAAAAAAATGTACAAAGCAGAGTTAAAATTGTTTGTGTGTATTTGAGTTTTTATACTTTCTTAACTTAAGTCCAAAATTGTGATGAAGTTCCATTTTCATGAACAATCTAAAGCCACATTGTTGCGATTAGTTTTATAATTTGTAATTTTTGCTTTGGTGTTCCTCAGGGGTATCAAATGAGGCCCGTTTCATTTTCTCAGTGCAAAGCATCGTCATGCCTCAGAAACTGAAGGGTACCCTCACATTCATAGTCAAGGTGAAACTGTCTGCAAATACACAAAACAAAGCTTGTGAGTAATGCACAGCGTCTCATGAAATACCTGCATACTTTTATTTTCCTGCTGCAGTCGGAAGACTCCTCAACCCATGAAAAACTGGACTTCAAACTGCACTTTACCTGCACATCATACCTAATCACCACTCCCTGCTACAGGTCAGCAAGGAACCACTTTTGATTAGAATTCAAAACTCTTGTGTAAAAGTTTGTGTTGCCATTGTTAGTTTTCAGTTTGTTAATGGAAAGTCGTCAATGTAATTGTGTAAATAGTGACGCGTACGCCAAGCTGCTGGAGTCTGGCGACCTGAAGAGCAGCTCTCTGAGGCTGGAGGGAGTCAACATGCCCTTCCACCACCTTTTGGCTAGGATCTGCTTCCATCATCATTTCTCTGGTAAGTGTTTTTCCCCCTAGTAAACACTTTTATAAGTATCAGCTTTATCTTTAATGTAGGGTTCTAATTTAGTGTAAATTAGCTTTTTCATTATATGCAGATATGAAAGAATAAGCCATAAGTGGCCTAATTGGGTGATTTTAGCCATCTTCCTAGCTGTCAAGATTTAAATTGGACAAGCTAAAATAAACTAACATTACTCACTGCTGCCCTCTAAAGGTGTTATCACACCAGTCTTTTTTGTTTCAAAAGACCTATGATGTCTCAGTAAATGTTTTCTTTCTTTTATTTACAAGGATTCGGCCCAATGCAATTGATAAATGGACCTTATTTACTATGTTTGTTGCAATGTAAAGGTATGATTGTGAAAGCTACTAACAGTGGAAAATGGTAGCATTACACTGAAATAACTGATAGATTGTGTGACAAGCATAAAATAAGATGGAACTTTTTTTTTTTTAGTTGATAGTTGGAAATTTATTTGAAACACACAAAGCCAGAGCTAGCAAAGCCAGCTCATAGAACGTGATGAAATGTTCATTTTCTCTTACTCTTTCACTCTTACTCTCTCTCTCAGTTGTGGAGAGGATTGATTCCTGCGCCTCCATGTACAGCAGGTCAATCCAGGGTCACCATGTCTGTTTGCTGGTCAAAACTGTGAGTTCTCCATTTCCTGTTCTTTGTCACATATACAGATTTTTGACATTTGCATTTAGCTTACTGATACAAGCAGTCTAGATTGCTTTAGATTAGACTGGATACATTTTGTTTTTTTCCTCACATATCCTTAGTGTATAATAGTTTTCCCTCACACATTTCCTTCATATACCTCTTGCAACAAACACAAACAGCATGATGGAGAGGTATATTTAGACTGAAGAGGAGGTGAGAATATTTTTAAAAGGAATGCTGCCACTTTTCAGCACTTACTGAGATACAGAAAAGCTTACAGCCTTTCTAAATTGTGTTTACACACCTCTATATGGTAGAGAAATGTAATCTCACCTAACAGTTCCAAGGTCAATCAATCAATAAAGAAACAAACAAATTAATAAATAAGAAACTAAGTAAAGTAAAAACTAAAATAAACAGAATTTCCTGATCAGTAGGTTATGGTGAAGTCAGGAAAACCAAAGGTACACCAGTTGCAGCATTAAAATTAGAAATAGAAACATGTCAAACGTTTTTTTTTTTTTTGTTTTTTTTTTTTAACTTTTTTTATGCATTTTCATTTTATTGCTTGCATCTTACACTCCTCTGCCTACTTTGTTTATTCTCAACTCCTCTTCTCTTTTTGTCTCAGGCTGATCAGACAGTCTCCATTGACGCTAAATGTGATGAGCCGTCGCTGCTGGGGAACGTGCTGGATGAGATAAAGCAGACCTTCTCACAGTGCTGATTGTGTCTGAGAGACCGATGGTGCCCTCGCCCTCTCCCCAAACCCCTCCAACACTCAGAATCATATCACAAACACTGAGGCTGGCTTCCCCCCTGCTACACGTCCCTCCTCCCTATATTTATTGGATCTCTCATTCAATTAGTCTTTTTCCTCTTTCTTGGGATCACACAACTGATGTGTTCAAGTTGTGTGGATCCACACTCTCCTGCTTCACTGCAAATGCACATTCCTTTTGATTTTTCTCCTAAACTACTTCTCCTGTATCAGTGTCGGTCCAACATTCAGTCCCACTAACCTCCCTAACCCCTTTCTGCTCTCCCATTGTCTTAATAGCTGACATTCATTTGAGAAACTGGATTTATTTTCTTCTTGTCAATGATGTTGGGTGACCTTCTTTTTTTTTTTTTTTTTTTTTTGGTATCGTTTTGTTTGTTGCTTTCTTTCATTCTCTCTGCGCCCCCCTCAACAACATGAGCTTAGCGTCAGTTTGTGTGTGTGTGTGCGCGCGCGTGTGTGTGGTATGTCTGTTTCTATCTCTCTTACTCTCTTTCAACCCCTTGTGGAGAGCTTTCTGAACCTGATTTCTCAGCTTCATGACAGAAATCCTGCCCAGCCCTCTTTCCAGCCTCCAACAGGCTAAAATTTTAGTTTGACAATGTCCCCCAAGTAGCTGTACTGCACGAGCCCTGCCACATGGTTCCAAATATGTAACCTGGTATACTTTTGGACTTGGAGAAAATGGGCGAGTTCTGGGACCAAGTTCCGAACAGCTTGGACTTTGTAACCCATGAAACTTATGACAGAATGAAGCAGATACAACACACTCTACTGTGTCTGTTGGCCTTTTCCATTGTTATTGTAAAGCATACAGCTTTACAAGTTTACTGCACACTAAAGGACTTTGAGGAGGTTTACTATAATGAACAGCATAACTAACACTTACTGTCAGGGTCATCAAGGTCATTACTCCAGGTCTCTCGTCTCTGCTGGTTGTTATAGCATGATTAACCAGTCTTTTTGAAGGCTCCACATGAAGATATGAAGGATTTCTAATTCTGACAAATCAGTGACCAAACCAAAAGTATCAGTTGAACATCAGCTTCATTTTCTTCAGTCAGTATTGTAGAATGTGTTTCTTTGTCTCTCTCTGGAAATTACTGTTTATGGGAAGCTTAATATCCTTCCAAAATGTGCTCTCCATACGGTTGGTGTCACTTTTTCATCAACTAAACATACCTGGACAAAGGCCTGGCTCATGCCTGTGTTTGTCTGTTCTTCTGCCTTGTTCATTTGGCAAATTGTGGTGAATTTCATCTTTTTCCTCGTTTTATTTCCAAATGCCTTTTTGTTTCCACACTACTGTACTTGTGCTAATTGAGGAACCTGCTCTAATGTAATTTCTGTTTTTGTTTGCCTGGTCCAGCACGCTGTAGCACTCAGTTTTAACAACCAGCTGAAGTAGTAGTCCTCCTTTCTCAAAACTCTACAAGTAAGGTTTGTTGCTGAAGTGTTTAATTAAACGGCATTAGTCAATAATCATGTGACTAGTGTATATGGTTTAAATCAAGATGCTTCTCATGTAGTTGCAAATACTGACCATACCGGCCGTTCATACAGATGACCCAACATAATGCAGGTTTGCTGTTTTATAAGGTATGTCTACCTAAAGTCCACAGTTATCAGTGGCCGTGTGAATGCAACCTTCAGTCACCCGAAAGCTTCAGGTCATCTATATGAACACAGGGTAAATCGCAGGAGACTGGGAGAACCACCTGTAATTACAATACTGAAGATATTTTCTGTGCAGAGTTGATTTATATCTTGCATGAGTAGGAATGTATACTTTTTGTTACTTTGTCTAATACAAGGACACATGCATACAAAAGCTCCCTACCATTCCTTTATTGTTGTATTTTCTAGTTTTCTTTTATATATAAATATATACAGTATATTAAGTAAAAGTTGGCTTCTTCATGCTACACTTTTGATGGTATAATGTATTTTTATCTGTTCAGAGTACATGCAATTTAAAAAGAAATGTCTTGGAATGGTTTTTAAAATTTACGTTTTGCATTAAATTATATCATTAGAAGGGCGGGTTGGTGTTGAAGACTGGGATGTTCAAATGGATGTGTGTTAACAGCAGCTTACGTGAAGCAGCCCATCCATCTCCTAAAGGATTTCCCCCTGGCAAACTGTAGTGCAGATCTTGCTGGATTTTGCTTGTATCATTCAATGTACTCTCAATGCTCTTCATTTGAAGGTACTGTCTGACTCCTTCACTATGTATTTTCTGACTGTATGATGTAATATAATGTTTCAAGAATAAATGACTGAAGAGAATGACCAATAATTTGCTAAGTTCCCTTTAATTGAGAGGTTCACCCAAAAGAATTATGAGAAACTTAGGCTGCTGTAGTTTTCTTTTGTGTGTGAAGATGATGGTGTACCAATAAATTCCGACTTCTGAATTAAGTGCATATCCTTTTAGTTTGTGTTGTCATTTTTTTTATTATAAACACATAAATGTAATTAATGTAAATTAAGTAAATTATTTTGAGAAATGAAAGCCCCTTTGTTAATATGACTTATTGTAATAGATATTCATTGTGTATGAGATACTATGTAAAATATGTTTGTTTCTTTGTCTGTTTTTCTATTACGTTTTTCTTGGCGCTTGTTTGATTTAGGAAATACTGCACCACCCAGCATTCCTCAGTGGTTGTACCCTGCCTTGAAGGGGTTTGTTTGCTAAGGGAGGTCGTAAAGATGTGCTGTCGAAATCGTGTTGAAAATGGGATAATTTGAAAGGCTGGCTCTTCTGCTAGATGCTTCGTGTGGCGGATTTATATGTGTGTATATATAAAGCATAAATAGGTCATGAAAATAATTATGCACTTTTTGGTTTATACACCTAAACGTCATAGGTCCAAACGGAAAACTGAATCGATCCGAAGGATGTTTGGATTGTGAATCGTTTCGAATGAATCATTGAACCGATTCAAAAGATCGATTCGCTTACGAATCAGACGCTGCCTGTGGAGAAGTGAAAGGGACCGTTGGAGCGGGTTGAACGCTACTGGGTGGCTCCTCTGCTAGCTGCTTCGTGGGACGCTGCTTTATTCGGCGACCTAAGTTACTTTTATAGTTACAGTAAATACACGCCAACGTTGTGGAAGTTGAAGGTAACAGCCTGACTCGGATTCAGAGTGGCACAGAAATCGCTCAAATGCCCCAAAACACCTACAAAATCCTCAAGAGTCGCTGCTAGCTTCCGCTAGCCCAGGACTGTGAGTTGGTTTTAGCTGCAGTTGTTTGGCCCTAGTTCGGGTTTGTTGATATGTGTGGAAAGAATAAGTATTAAACTACGCATAACACTTTGTAAAGTTATAGCTGAATGCGTGTCGAAAACGAGTAGTTATAGCTAAAGTAATCAGTGTGTGCTAACACTGCTAGCCCACATTTTCACCAGAGTTGACCGAAAACCCCAGTTCGCTCCAAAGAAGACTCGGACTGTAAGAGTTGTTGCCCGGAATATGGCTCAGCATGGACATCATGTTGCGAGTTCACAAAAGGCGTTAATGTTGGAGCTGAAAAGTCTTCAGGATGAGCCCGTAGAAGGGTTCAAAATAACTTTGGTGGACGAGTCGGACTTGTACAACTGGGAAGTGGCGATTTTCGGACCTCCAAATACACATTATGAGGGTGGTTATTTTAAGGTAAGTTCTTGGTATGAAGTCATATTATTATTCCCCAACGTCTTGTCCGATTTTTCCTGTTCCACCTTAAATTGGGCAGCAGTTATATTTTGGGGCCTGTGGCTGTTGCACCATTTAAGGTGGAACGGGAAAATTCGAAAAAAGCTGGCAAATACTTCAGCCTCGTTTTCACGGTTGACTCCGCTTGAGAACACAGCATGATTTATTCTTTAGCCAACCTGCCAGTAATTGGTGTACATGCAAATAAAAATGTCTTTCTGCAGCCTCTCTGACTGCCTTGACGAAAGAACAACTCTTTGTTTTACCAACGTTGTTTGGGACGTTCAGGTGCTTATCGCTGGAACAAAGCCCTGCTGAAATGACAGGACTCACCCCCACCACAAACTCCCCAAACGGCTTCCTAAGCATCAGCTTATAACGTCCAGTATCATTAACATGATGAAAGAATGCCTGCTCTGCTGTTTCCTTTTCATGTTCTGCCTTGGCTCCGCTCAGTGGCTTCCCTTTCCTTCATTGTTCTCTCATTCTGTTGTCCATGCTGTCTTCCATACTGTGTTTTGTCAATGCGTTAAGCCTTTAAACTGCAAAAAGAATATCAAAGCACTGTCCTGATGTATGAGCCTAGAACCCACAGCCTCATGAAGGTGTCAGTTTATTCCTGTTTTCTCTCATTTCAGGCAATTGATGCCGATTTGCTGATGGATGATAATGTTTATTCAAACAGTTCAAGGCATTGATCTTATCAATTACTCAGTCATTATTGATATCCCTACTATGAACCTGTACTAAATCATTTAGTGCATATTTTGCTTTTCACAAGGCTGGCCCAGAGCTTAGTTCAGCTAAATGTACAGTTGTTAGATTTTCTTTTCATTGTGACTGTACTGCTCCTGAATACTTTGCTTTACATAAGACTGAATGTGGTGACTGATGATTTGCATATTGTAGACAATCAGGGTTTTATTTGCATATTTTAGACAATCCAGAACGGTGAGCGTAAAAGCGTATGAATATTACTTATTGGTTAGGTGCAATGTAATGTGGGAGAAGAAACAGTAATATAAAATCTAATTTTAAGTCAGATTTATATATATATATATATATATATATATATATATATATATATATATATATATATTTGTTTAGATCTGTTGTTTTGTATTTATTTCATATTAATCATTAGTCTAGTATCTTAATGTAAAACTCCTATTAATTACTGAGAAAACACTCCAGTCTCCAGTATATTATCTTTCTCTAATTTTTTATTATTTTATTTTGATGTAAGAAACCAGCAGTAGACACCTACTACATTTTTCTCTTTACGTTAGCCTGGTTTTCATTAGCTTAGTTAACTCTTTCAAAGAGGACAAATCTTCCTGACTAATCGCTGATAAATCGTTGTAGCCTCTATTATATTATCAAGTTAAATGGTGTTTGTTTTCTGATTTTACATTTATTGTGTTTGTCTTTTTAATAGACTGCATTTTATTGCAAGCGATCTACCTTTAGTGTAAACACCTAAAAGCTTTCTTAGGCCTCATGCGGCCTCTTGCAGGTCTTTACACGTGCTGGCAAAAAGAACCACTTTTGCCTTCTGTTTGTGTGACTGTAGGACTGTAGTGTGTTATTGGCTGCTGCTTATGCCTTGTGGCGTTGTAAAACCTTGTGATGAGGTTTTATATCATTGGTCATATCACTGGTGTCTTATCAGTGAACTTGATCCTTTTTTAACCTTATGCCAGAGTGAAAGAGACAGTGTCTGAAATGAGTGTTCTGTGGTGTGCTTGGGCTTGCACGTCCATCAGTGTTGAGCTCGGTAATCTAGTTTCATAACCATCAGGAGGAAAGGACAATGAAGACAGGCCTGGACATCCTCTTATCCCTTTATCTAATGGAAAAATTAAAAGAGCTGTGTAGTGTGAAGCTTCGGTCATGTATTTTACACATGGGATAATTACTTATGCTCTATATGCCTTTAACCCACTGACTTTTTTCTTTTTCTTTTTAGCTTTGCAGTAGAGCTACAAGGTTGATGTAGTTAACAAACAGTGCTAGCTTGTGCCCTTACTATTCACAATTGCCCCAGACTTGCCCCAGCTCATTTTTAAGGGAACTCTAATAGACTTTCTTGTTTGATTTGGCATTTTATGACCTGCTGTTATTTAGGAGCAGATGATGTGGCAATACTTCAAGACATTTTTTGATGATTCACCAAGTGTGTAATGATATTTAGGGATGTTTAGGTTTGAACACCTGGAACAGAAAAACAAGAAGCCATAGAACTAAATTGAACAATTATGGTAAAAAAAAGACAATTATTACTGAGAAAATACACAAACAGTTCACAGAAGCGCTGATTTTATGTTTTAACAGGACTCTCCTACTATGAAACGAGTGTCTTAACTTGAGCCCCTAGCCAAGGATGTAAATACGAATGCAACGAGAGGTGGTCATGTTATGGCGTAGCTCTTTCGCTAACTAGGTCAACTAAATTGCTGTAGTTGATGTTGGCTAGTTCATGAAACAGTGACAACTTTCTCAGAAAGACCAACATGTTGACATACCTTCTACCTGTAAGAAGATGAGGAGTCTTCATCACCTTCCGGTGTTTTACTGGTTAGCTCTCTTAGGTCATTAGCAAGGCCTAAATAGCTGGTAACAGATTTCCCTTGGCTAATTACAAAGGAAAAAACATATTTTAAAAAGTTTCCTCTGCATTCTGCTACATCTGCCTGTCGCTTTAAAAGGTACACACTCAAAAATAAGATGGTTCTTCAAGGATTCTTGCCATGCAGAGAGCCATTTAAGCATTAAAAGGTTCTATATAGAATTCATGGTTCTAAATGGAACCATTGCTTTTATGTAAAGGACTTTTGAAGAACCATCTTTTTTTATAAAAAGTATGTAAGCCTACAGCAGCCCATGTCATTTTTTCTTATTTCCTTCTCTGCGGTTTACTGCAGTTGTCTGTTCATTAACCCTTAATCTACAGTAACCACAAGTCCACAATATATTCAGAAAAGTATGTTGTCGTGTGATGTTATCTAATTTATCTCTATAATGATAAATATCATAATATTGCTTGCCCCTATGAGTACAAAAACATTAGTATCAGTCATCTTAAAGCCTGAATCTTCTCTGTACTTTTGTATTGTATATTTAGATTATCCTCATAAATCCTTTGAAAAATTTGTAAAAGCAGACTTAAGACTATAAACATGCCCTGGCTCATGTACTACATTTAGGATAAGGAATAGACTTGTGTTGGTTCAATTTTTTTTTGCTGAACTGTCACTGAGAGTGTTCCAATATGATAATAGAGGGGGCTTTGATTCGATGCATGTGTCAGTCAGCTGACGAGCAGCGAGCACCTGCTGGAGCGTGCATGCACTCAGTCCCCCTGGCAGGTGATGTGAGCTGAGCTTCAGATAGCCGGGCGGATCGGGTCATGTTTCTTCCTCTGGGGCTGATGGTGTGTCACAGAAATGTGAGCAGTGGGTGGGAACGGGAAAGGCTCTCTATGCTTGCATTCAGCTCTGGGAGTTAGTTTGAGAAGCAAATTGGCTCTTGAAAGCCTGAGTTAATGACAGTTAATCTCTTCTGAAGAGCTGCTCATTTGCCTAAGACTGAAGCTAATAAACCATAGCTAGCCAGTGATACTAACTGGTTACTTACTACTGTTCAGTTAAATTAGCATTAGCTAAGTTACTGTTCTTTTAAACAGAGCAAGTGCTTTTACTGATTAATCGCGCATTAATCTTTAAAGCACTGGTTATATTATAATGCTTTAAAAGTAAGTGGTGTTTGCATTTATGTATCTCAGTCCTGCGTCTGCCTGCCTTTCTGTCTGCTGCGTTTTCTGTCTGACAGTATTTCCCCCTCAACATTAACTTGGCTAAGAGTGCTAATGCCTGATGTTGCCACTTGTTAGATGTGGGTCCTTATATTTTGTCAAGACAGGGTGACTAGATTTAAAGAGGAATTGCATTGACTCTTCACAATTACAAAATTAATTTGGTTGAAAAATGGAGATGTGAAATGGTGCATTTTAGAGAAAATTATGTCTTCACAGTGATGATGAAAGGAACCAGAGGTTGTCTACTGCACAAAATTAGCCATTTTAAATGCCTGTCCAAAATGACGTGTAACCCTACAATTGTCTTCTGAATCTTCATATGTAATGATGATGGTTAAACAGTAGTGAAAAATAAGTTTTATTTACTGTTTATTCTTTACAGCACCCTGCAAGTGCTTCTCTGCCCTGTAAGTATCATAAATATATGATTTTTAGGTCAAAACACGAGGCAGCATATTTATAGCCAGTGTAAAAATGTGCTAATGAAGTGCTTTTAGAGGCATTAAATTACTTTACATGAACAAATTTTGGTAAACTTCTATAGTGCATTTTACATCAATCGGAATCATTTTGTTTACATGAAGTGATTGAAAAATTGGTGGAATTGCCCTTTAATTTTAATTTAAAAGTGCTGCTCTTTTCAGTTTTGCTAACTTGGCTTTAAATTTATTACAGTGAATTATATAAAAGCACCACACAAACCCAATGTTACACATGAGAATACATCTGTCATTATTTTTCCCTCATGTTCCAGTATGAGCTCTTGTGCCATGATGTGGTTATGAGTGAAGCTCAGGGCATGTACATCGCTGTTGTCAGAAACAGCCCTGGACAGTGTCTGCCTCATTTGACTCACTAGCTGTCTGATGCAGGCCTCTGCTATATCGTTTTCTTGGCTCCTGTTGTACTGAGCCAGCCAATTAGTGAAATCATATTTTAGTGTCTGTCCTCCATCTCAGCTTTTACATCACAACTCAGAAGCTCTCCCAGATCTTTCTGTGTGGGTGATATCTCTGATGTTCCACCATGTTTTACTAATAAATGCTTTCTGTTACTTGTTTATCATGCCGTTTTCTGTTTGTCATGCTATCTGCTCCTTATTTTGCTTGATATCATTTGAAAGCAGTTTTTATGTTAATGGATTAAAAACCTTTGAGAGGTGCTATAGAGAAGATTTATTATTAAGCTATTATGACCATATTTTATGGTTATTGGAATAATTAAGACATGCAAAGTAAACAGTGAAAAAACCTCCCTTGTATAAATACAAAACAGGTAATTGACAAAATTAATCAGTTTTCACAGAATAATCAGAAGTGTACTTATAGATGTCGTAAATAAAATACTTTAATATTTAAAATTTTATCAAGGGGCGCAGCTGTCTAAGCGTTGGCCCTATCATCAGGAGACCGCGAGTTTGATCCCTGGTGATGCTACAGCTGTCCGTAGCCGGGTGTCCAAGAGAGCACAATTGGCCTTGCTCTCTCTGGGTGGGTAGGATGGCCCCTCCTTCTCCCCCCATCACTCAACGCGATACTAGTCAACGCAGATGTCTGTTGGCTGACGTAACAGATCTGGCGGTTGGCGCTTTCCCCTGAGCGCGTTCAGCTGTCCAGTGACGTTGCGTGAGCAGCAGTTCATAAAGATGCGATGGCTGGTTTGGCAGGTGTCGGAGGAAGCCTGTGGTAGCCTTCACCCTCCTAATGTCGATAGCATCGTGTGATTAGGGGAGTCCTAACTAGCAGGTGGAATTGGAAATTACTAAATTGAGGAGAGAAAAAAAGAACATTTATTTTGATGCCAGTATTTTTTTTCTATATTTAGGTTTTAATGTCTAATAACAACAAAACTGTGCTGAATTAGCCATGTTTGCATTGTTTCCTTTCTAGCCCTTCATTTTATTACAATCTTACAGTCTGTTTTAATTAATTTATTTAATTAATTTAGATATACACCACTTTTGGCTGAATTGTTCACCAGTGATAGATGCACAAGGTTTGTTTCAAGGTTGTAGCAGATTTGTGGCTGGATGGTATAAAACATCGATGCACCCTGCAAAATCTAAAAAAACACAGGATCTGCTAGGTCAGACAGGTAAAACTGGGGACCACCTGGCCAAAGTGCTGTGGATGTTGTAGTTTACCCTCGTCTAACCCTCTGAATTCAGCTCATGAAGGCTGTGCTTATTAGCTGATGAGCTGAATCAGGTGTGTTTAATGAGGCACTTTGCTGAAGTCTGCAGTGTTTTGGCCTGTGAGGACTGGAGCCTGATGCATGTGTGTGAGGTTATGTCCTGCCGTCCCCCACTGTTGTCTATAAAAATGGATAAGTAAGCTTCAAGATGGCTTCTACTCTTATTTGTGCCTGTGAAAGATATTTGTTCTTTTTAATAGATAACAGTATGTCAGACAGAATCAGGATGCAGACTTGAGAACTATCGCTTTAAACATACTCTCGTTACAAGGAAATCATAATAGTAGTTCTGTCTTCAAATGTTGAGGTGATGAGGGTTTTTCCTCCCACATATGAATGAAAATGTCATTTGCACGCCTCACTACAGGCTGCATCAGATCTGTGCAGTAAGAGTTCTTTTCTCTGCTTTCATATTTTGCCCGTGAGGCAAAACCTTGCTCTGTTTTTTGGCAGGGAATCTGCTGATCGTGGTGAAGCTCTTACTAGGTTAAACATTAGGCTAATCACCACAATGAAGAAGACTGCTGTTCAATATTGATGCCTGCTCTTTGCCAAAAGAGCTTTTAAAGCATGTCTTTATCTGTTTCTGGCTCCTCTGTTTCAGGCTCTGTCTTTACTGCACCTTATTCTACACTCTGCTGTGAATGAGATCTTGTACAAGGTCACTCCTCTCACCTCTGCCTGCTTTCTTCTCATTCTATTCACACAGAAGTGACTGGAGGATGGAGAAATGGAGAGAGGGAGGGAGAGTTGTTGGGTGTGAAAGGGGATGAGGGAGGTGAAGTAGAGTGGTACAGCTTGTTCTAGGATAAAAATGACCTGGTTTACTTGCTCCCTTGCACGGTCTTATTTTCTTTCTTTCTCTCTTGCTACCTTCCTCTTATGTTTTATATTATTTCTCTTTCTCCCTTTCCCACTTTTTTGCTCTTTTTGTCCCTCACTTTTTCTTTCTGTCTTGCTCTTTATTATTCTATCGTCTCCCTGTCCATTTTCAGCATACTCAATCATGTATGAGCACAGTTGAATCTAGTTTCTTTTGGACAAATTAGGACCAGATATCCACAGAATGTTCTAAAGCTGACTGCAGAATGTGGAGAATGCTAAATAGAGGGTGTGCTCCACGGCTCTGTGATTGCACCATATGAAAGCGGCTGCGCTTTGAGCGGAAAAAGCCCTGCTTTTGTTTAATCTTCATATGGTCTTTAATAAAGAGGATGAAAAGTTGAATATACTGCTTACTATGGAGGAATCATGAAATTTTCTCAAGCCCCTAAAACAGTGCTTAACTTCACAATAAAAAGACCTCAATGTGAAAAACTGTGCAAGAGCCAAGAAACAGAAGATGACTGCAGTGTTTACTTGTGTGTTGTGTAAACATTTGGTTGCCAGTGACATTTGCATTACAAAAGAAGCTGACTTTCTTTAAAATAAATGGAAATATCAGGATATTATTATTATTGTGTTAACATCAGAAGAATGGCTGCAACTCTGTCCTGCAAAGATAAAATATATTTTTTTTGTGTCAAGTTTAGAAATATGTCATGTACGTGCCACATAGCAAATCACTTTGAATGATAGACAAGTTGTCGATTATAGAAATACTTGTAGTGCTAATGTTTGGGCCACCAACTCTTGAAAGGTTAAATAGACGGCCTACTGAATAAAGCACTGACTATTGTCGGGACTCGGAGCGCCCCATCCTCCTACCCTGAGTCCCAAATGATGTGGACCAAAACGCAATGTTGCTTATCAATTAATTTTAAGTTTTTTGAGGAAGGAGAAGGCCCTCTTCATTTATTAAGTTTCAGGTCACAAGTCAGCTCCCGGATCGCCAAAATGCAAAGATCCAACACAATATATCAGTTTTTATGTTTTTCGAATATGCTCATTGCCCCTCCCTTGAGTGATTTCTTCACTCCTCCTCTCTGAACATCCTAGGCCTCCCATTGGCCATCATTATATTTGCTATATTAAATTTACTTTTTGACACCTATGTGCTTTGTCTGACAAGGACCATTTTTTTTTTACGACTCTCCAAATTGGGCCCTTTTAATTATTTAAGAGTTACGACCCATTCCTGCCTGCTGCTTATCTATCTCCTCATGAAAAACTAGCTTGTTTTTAATGAACAGGCAGAATTTTCTTATTTGCAGGTGTCTGCTTATCTTTCAAGGCTTTCTAAACAGTGCCTGGCACGGACACCCTCTCCTGGAAGCATTAGGCCTAACTAAGCCTGCCTGGGCCTATCTGGCTCAGTTAAAAATGACTATCCTTTATTTTAATAATTTCTAAATTAATGATTGTTACAAACCTTTTATTAATATTAACTCAAGAACATGTTTAATCAATAATTCTGACACTACCGAATAAACTGGGAGTTTGAGTCTCCCAAACTGCATTAGAACTCTGATTGGAAGGTGCTGACATCTTTAAATATTCAAGGACTTGCTAAATTGCAAGATTAATTAATCAGAACTACCTGTCCCATAAAGATACAATACATATTCAGTTCACTGGCAGAGTAAAACAGCCCTATGGCCCTGTGGACATTCTCTGTAATACGCACATTAAGTTTGTGTGTCTTCTAGTCTGGAGAAGAAGAAATTTAGAAGGTGCACCTTCTCAGTCTCTCACCTCTTCCCCCGATATTTTGTGTCCTGGAATGCGAATGTCCTGCCACCTGTTTTACTTGCGTCTTGGGAGCTGTTTCATTACTGTATTACCTTAAGTGTAAGCCCTGGAAGGGGTGAGAGACTGAGTTAACACAGCAGTAGAAATGACCAAGAAATCATTACAACCTGACGCATTTCTCTTTCCAAGCCCACATAATGGCAGACAAAATCAGTTTAGAAGCCATAGCCATTAACTACTTGAAAATGCCTTAATATTTCAAAACCATAACGTTTTATTTGCTGCGGCTTAGGTTGCAAACTACTTTATCTGTTAAACATGCAGATACACCTTCATCACTTTACTGTTAGTGTTGTAGTTTGCATGCTAAAGGCTACATTGTTAACAACAATAATAAAGGCATATCACATTTTTACACCAAAGTTTTTATCCAGTTAGTGCAACTTCTTACGTCTTATGTTTCAGCTTCTCAAAAAACATTTTGCATTGTTACTTTATTGGAGTTTTCCTTCTGAGAATGAGTGGGCCGAGATCATATTAAACCCTATGGATTAAGAATGGGATGTCACTTAATTTCATAAGCTTGTGAAGGCAGACGAGCGAATACTTATAGTGTATAATATAGTGTATGTACTTGCTTTGACTAAATGCAGCACTCCTCTGGACAGCTTTCAGGAGTCAAATAGCTGATCACTGGTGTTTATGTAGTGTGTCCAGTGTGACCTGTGGTCCTCTCACACAGTTGGCCCACCACTTAACACATAAAACCCATAGGTGTGTGTGTGTGGTGTTCAAAGTAGATGGAACGGTGTGTGTGCGCATCAGAGACAGAATAGTACATACTCCTACTGTGTTGAAAGACATGGCCTGACGTGAGTGTGTGTGTGTGTGTGTGTGTGTGTGTGTATACACACTAGTTAGTCATCCTGACTTCATAAGTTATTTTTCATGACATGCTACTAATTGAAACATGAAACTATAGTATTACTGAACATAATTTAACAAATCTGTGTTAATACAATACTTGTACAATACTTGTAATAGAATACTTTCTCTGAAGGAGAGAAAGATGAAAGACTTACTAAAATAAAAAGATTTTTGGTATATGAGCAAGTTTGCCCATAAGTTTCTCATTTGGGTTCAGAGGTAATGGGTTGTAGGTCATAACCTCTAAGAGAATAAATCATGTAAGCTGTGTCTTTGGTGGTTCATCTTTTACCTTAATTTTCCGTTTACCATTATGAAATCTTAGCTTTCACCACAGTTTGATTGTATTATTTTTTTCAGAATATTTTTTTTTTTAAATACACTTTAAATACATAAATTTAATTTTACATTTAAATTTTTTTAAATACATTTTACTTAGTAGTGGAACATATACAATAACAATTTCTTTTTTTTCTAATTATTTCAAAAGAGCATCATTTTATTTTAAGCAAAAATGACCACATACTTTGAATCTCATTGATTAGCACATGTTCCTCACATTAACTTGTTTAGCCTATGCCACCATCAAATTGAGGTCTCATAGAATTTATACTGCTGTTACATACTGTTACCTCAGCAGCAGTTTGTCTTCTGATGATGATGATGATGGTGGTGGTGGTCAGAACCATTTTCATTCAATCTTCACCTTGGCTCATGATGTTGGGGCTGTTCTTTCCTTAACAAATCTGTTCTTTTCTGTTTCAGGCTCGTATCAAGTTCCCTATTGATTATCCTTACTCACCTCCATCCTTCAGATTCCTCACCAAGATGTGGCACCCCAACATTTATGAAGTATGTATGCCTACTGATGGGGAAATTAACACACCACCTGCTAACACCAGTTTGGTTTTCTAGATTTTTCTTTTACTATAGTAGATGTTGTGAGGCTTAATGTGGTCAGTGTATAATGGAGCCACTGGTTGTCTCTGTGCACTTTTAGAATGGAGATGTGTGTATTTCCATTCTGCACCCTCCAGTAGATGACCCCCAGAGTGGAGAGCTGCCCTCAGAGAGATGGAACCCCACACAAAATGTCAGGTAAAGCACATGCGCCCAGGCACACATACATGACCCTCCTAAATCCTCCTGTCATGCTGCTCTGGCACCTCTGTGTTTGGAGTCACTTAATGATTACCTTTGCACATACATAGTTGCTGTTAACATTTTTTACTGGGGTTCATATTTTGATTTAAAATTTTACTGATTAAATTAAGATATAAATTATACTACCTCTGCAATAAATTATATTTAGCTTTTTGCTCCTCTTATTTTTCATTTAGGTCTATTTATGTTTACTTGGACAAACACAGTGCATATTAATATGCTCATTTAGTATTTGCATGACTGTCACAAGAGTACAGAGTGTCTTTATATTGTCATAAGAAAAGCACTGTTGAATGTATGCTTTGTCACCAAATACTGTTAGGTAATGAAGCATAAATGATGTACACTGGCCTTTCTCTGGCAGGACAATCTTGCTGAGTGTGATCTCTCTGCTGAACGAGCCCAACACATTTTCCCCAGCCAATGTGGATGCCTCAGTCATGTACCGCAAGTGGAGGGACAGCAAAGGCAGGGAGCGGGAGTATGCGGACATAATCAGGTTGGGCAGAAATTATGTACATTTTTTGCTTCAAAAGATTCAGACACAAAAGCAAACTATTTTCATGGCAAAATGTGTATGACTTTTTTTTTTGTGTAAAAAGGGGTAAACACGATTTTTCTGCAATTTTCAATGCACTACTTTGTTTGATTAATTTAAAAATTAATTTGAAAATTTGTCTTCACCTAGTGCTGCTTCACAGTGCTTGACAGTCATCAAATGCTTTCAAATGCAGTCTTTTTTTTTCTCTTTGCCTTAATGTCTATGGTTCCCTTTTCTTAATTACATAGAGGAGCGTGACACACTATCACAAAAACAGTTGCCAGGGTGTGCACACTTTTGAGCACACTTTCAACCTCCAAGTCTGCTAAGCCTTTCTTTACTTTAAATTTTTTTTTCTTGTTTTATTTTTAAACCCAATAGCTGATAGTAAGAGTTTTGTGATACGCCCTCCTAGCTTTTTTTCAAGGAAGCACAATGCAGGATAGCCAATCAGAACAGAGACTAAAAGGTACAGGAGCACAAATGGTCAGATAAATAGAGGTTAGAGAATAGCAAAGAACAAAAAGGTTATAGTTTGGTGGTAATTCTCTAACTCTCTTCTGTGTCTGTTTAGGAAGCAGGTTTTAACCACTAAAGCAGATGCAGAGCGTGACGGAGTGAAAGTTCCGACCACTCTGGCTGAATACTGCGTCCGCACCCGTGTTGCACCACCTGATGAGGGTTCCACACTCTTCTATGATGAATATTACGACGATGATGAGCAGTTAGACGAGGACAGTGATGAGGAAGAGGACTGTTGTTATGATGACGACGACTCTGGCACCGAGGACTCATGACATCACTGAACAGAACTGAACTTCATTCCCTCTCCCTTGCTTTTAACCCTGTGTAAAATGTAGACTCTTAGTTGATTTGTTTTGCTTTTCGTCCTATACTTTTATTTTGTTTTTCCTCTTTTGGTTTTGAGAGGTTTTTGCGTAAGAACTATGACTCCGCATTCACCGTAGAGGACTAGTTTGTATTTTTGTTGACGCATGATTCCGTGATTGGGAGCGGAGTAGGAGTGGCTGATTTTGTGCTAAAAGGTCACTCATCCAGCTGAGCCGTTCTTGGCATTTACAATAGGCTTTCTTATTCTTTTCCTCTTTCAGTTCATACCCAACTTGGTTAAGATTTTTATTATTTTTCTTTTTCTTTAACCAGTGAAAGCTGCTCACCACAGGTATAAATAGGATTCAGTACAAAACAGCTTGGTCTTGTGTGTATGTGTGTGTGTGTATTCAAGTTTGACGATTCATTAACAGTCTCAGTGGTGCTGCTACAGACATGTAGATAATATACAGTACTTCAGACTCAGGGCTATTTCTCTTTCTAATGACATTAGTAATTATTTCAGCCAGCCAGTGAATTTGATCTTGGTGTTTAGACTGAATGTGCACGTGTGTGTATTACAGTACAGTGCAAATATCAAAGGCCACCCTTCATTTATTACATTTCTAGTCGAAAGAGCCATTAAATACAAAAATTTTTTACTGTCATGGGAAAAAAGCAGAGGACACCCATTTTACTGAAAATTCCACAGAAGCTTCAACAACTAAGTATAATGTGTACATTTTCAGTATTTGGTGTGTATAATCTTTGGCTTTATTACAGCTTTTTTTTTTTTTTTTCCCCAGGCTTGCTTTTCAGATTTTCAAAGATATCTCCTCAAAAATATCGCCTGAAAAATTAATGACTTGTACGTAATTTACATTTAAATTGGCGGTTAAGTAACTGAAGGAAGTTTCTCTGACATTTGAAAAGGACTGTGTGTGTGAATGTGTGCAAGTGAATGTACTCTAAATCCCAAGAGTGAGCTTTTTCAAGCAAAAAAACTTGTACACAGATAAACAAGATAAACACATGCCCTGTTGTTTCAGCGTCTCAGTACTTTCTGAGGTTGCTAGGTTAAGGAAATTGATTGCCCTGATTTATTTAGGTTACCAGCACCTTACTTTGAGCGACCCCAAATGATCTGCAAACAATCTTGGTTTTAATATGTTCAAATAGTCCTACTCCTCCCATAGTACCACCACATTTGTCTACAAGCAATTACCATTTTGAGCTTACTTTTGAGGTTGTGCTTGATGGCCAAGTTTAAACTTTAAACTTTTGGTCTTGGTGAAGCTAAAGGAGTCCTCTGGTGTACTCCCTTGTAAAAACTATTATTTTTCCTTTGGATTGCAGCAGGAGCCATTATTTGGAAGCTAAAACCCTCTTCTGGAAAACCAACAAAGCCACAATGATCAGACATCAGGCTTCAATGCTGTTTACAAACCTCAACATTATAATGCTGTTGTCCAAAGAAAACATTAAAAGCGTTTTCCCCCATAGTGTTATTCCTAATCTTAGTTTTGCTGTGTGGTTACAGCAAATTGTGCTGTCGCTATTGTCCTGGCGGGATGAGGGCTAGCATGAGCTGTAAAGCCAGTCTCCGCATCTGTTCAATCAGCCACGTACTTTGTGTCTCAAGACCTCAAGGCTATCATGGCTAGACCAAAATATGCAAAAAAGTTTTCATTTTTCTGAAAAGATGCTGTTTTTGAGACACAAGAGTGACTTAATTCATATACGTAGTATGCATTACTGATCTCATCTATTCCTTTTGTATTTTTTTTTTCTTTTTTTCATCTGGTTTGTAAATCTATTTAAAACCTGAATAAAGATCTTTATCACAGCTGCTTTACTTTTACATTACACTTATTTACTGATACGGTGAATGCAATAGTCTTGATGGAAATTGTTTGTTCCAATTTTCTGCTTTAAAAATACTAAGTACTAACTTTGGACTTTTCTTTACATATGGTCACATGCATGACTTGTGATATTTGAACTGCTCTCTTCTGACATGGAGTGTTTTTTGCTTCCAGATGATGATGCATTGCATTCTCACAGTTTGTGTAGATGCCTGCACAGGATTATGCAAATGGCTGAAATGCTATTTCAGTATCTTTTAACCTTTAATGTGGGTGTGCTGAAATATTTATGCTCCCACCATTTGTAATTGTTTTGTGCTGGCCTTCAGTGAGATCACCAGCTGGTGATTCTAGAATTGGGTCACTTTGCCACTAGAGGGCAGTATTTACTGTCTTATGTTCTGGCAATGGGACTTCATTTCCAATATGAGAGGGTCGTTGATGCCCACTTAATGAAAAGGCGTTTTTAGACATTGAATAAGCTCCGTAACTCTAATGTGCCTTAACTTACAGGAGACCTTTACCTACCTGGTAGACATGAGCCAATATGGGATCCATTGCAAAGACGCACACTGATGTACTTTTGTTGTACGTTAGTTGAGGGAGAAGTCTACCAGGAAGCCTGGATTGTCTGTATGCTGTCAGGACACAACCATGTTGATCATCTGACATAGTTCAGTCCACTGAAGTTTTATGGGAGAGGGTTGATAGACAGATGCAGGAATTGCACCAGAGGTTTATAGACTTGCACATTAGCAGGAGAGCAACATTTAATACAGTAGCACTCATGTTGAAGTCAAACATGATAATAACATGCAGTAATTCCATATCTAGTTCAGTCTTGAATTTGATTGGCTAACAAAATCCAGCAACATGTCTATATGTCATGTCCTACAAGTCCTATAAGTCCTACAACCTGATTGGCTAGTTCAATTATCAGTTCTCTAATCTGGTTGACTACTACTTCAATGAGCTGAAGGGTCATAAACAGACTCTGGTTTAGTTTTAATTCAGGGGTGGAGTTGACTCCAATCTAGCTCCTTCCATCATATTTTGATTGGTCCAGGAGTGAACTCTAACCTGTTCCAGCTCATCCCACATCACTGCAAGTTGCTTGTTAAATCTGAAAAAGATTACTTCATGTGGTAACAAGCAGTTTAACTTGTTTTTGTTTTCAGCTCATAAATATGTGCAATGAAACAATGTTAGCTTAGATGAACAAAAGCAATATTTTACATTGATTCAAACTTCAAATAAATGTGTGCCCTGTTCCACTTTTTACAATGTATTTTCCAGCTGTCAATAATTCTTCATATTAATGAAAGCCTATTTTTCTCTGATATGTAATTATTTAGCTGCATATTAAATTACACAGGATCAGTAATGCTATTATTTTGTAGATGTTTTATTACAGTATCAAGAAATCTATTATTGTATTGATATCACAATCACAATATCTCAAAAAACAAAGATACTAGGAATAATTTTTTGCTGGATCAAAAATCACTTTCTGCAAACTATTCTTCTGTCGTTAGATTTGGCCGGTGTTGTATGGTAGTGGCCCTGCGATGGACTGGCAACCTGTCTAGGGTGTATTCTGCCTTTCGCCCAATGACAGCTGGGATAGGCTCCAGCACCCCCCGTGACCCAGAAGGAGAAGCGGCTCAGAGGATTTGTGTGTGTGTGTGTGTGTGTATGGTAGTGGTATTAACCAGCATACAATCCAACAACTACTAATAAAAAGAAACTAAATAGGGCAACTAATATTGGGAGTGTGGGTTGACTCAAAACATGTACCTCACTAGACAGTGGAGGGTGTTTGGTGGGGGACTCCTGGGAGCTGCACAAGGCCCCAAAAACAACAGTGTCTGTAGTACAGGTAGAACCTTAATGAATGATGTTTGTCCGAAGACTCAAGAACATGCCATTACTTAGCCACAGAGGACAGCACTGACCCAGAAATAGAACAGAACTGTGGCTTCCTGCAACTGTAGCTTTCATGTTCTTATTTTGATAAAACCCAGCTGATGATATTTTGTGGAAGGCTTAATTCCAATACAATCTTGGGGACAAGCTCCTTGTTGTCAACCTTCAGCCAGTCACTTGGAACCAGAGGGTTGTGCAGTTCAGATGGGTTGTTGGGGGGTGACTTCAAGCTACGTGACAGGGTAAATGCGAGCCAGTTTCCAAGGAAACCAATGGGGGGGAAATAAAGTGCAATAATAAACCCAACTGTGAAATGAGTGTTTGACATTTTTATTCAAGCTCCTAAAGCTTATGGCCCATTTTAACATGCCTCCATGTAGCATAAATTTACTCACCAGAACATCAAGTTCTTAGGTCTTTAGCTGGCTCACTGCATCTCAGCATAATTTCATCAGGTCAAGCTTATTTTTTCACTTATTCTTCATCCGGTCTTTGTTGTCCTGTTTTAGCTTTTGTGTGGCGAGCTTGAAATAGATGTGTCATGCATGACTCTGAAAGGACTCTTGACATTTTGCTAGAAGAACATCTATTTGATGAGCCTGCTCCTCCTTGGAACAGATGCTTAATTTGTCTCCACTGTGGCGATGTGTGTAGTGGCCTCCTTACTGTATCCCTCACTGAGTATTCTAAGCCAGGCTGCACCCAAAGTAACCACCATTAAATCATTTTGTGTGACTCACGGCTCTAACAAAAGCTTTAAGGACTAGACCCCAAACAGGCTGTTTTGAGAATGAGGCCAGTAATTTGTTTCTCTAGACTTTTGACTTTTTTACAGGCTCATATCTACTCCAGGACTGTCTAGGAGCATGCTAATTCAGGCCCTAAGGAGGGGTCGCAGACCACACATCGTTATGCTCATTCTTACAGCCGTCACTGATGGGACCTGTGAGCTCTGAGCTCTAAGCTCAGTAAGATCACTGATGTCTCACTGAACTTGAAATCCATAAAGACTAAGTTTTAACAGAGTGAGAACTATTTTTGCAGGATTTTCTCGGTCTACAATTAAATCATACTCTTGTCTGGCCTCTGGCCATCACTAGCTGTGAGTCAATGGCTTACTTTGTTTCTATGGTGATATCAAAACAGACAGTGTGGGTGGATTTCTTGAGTGGCCAGATGACATAAGAAATTAAATATATAGCTCATTCATTTTTTTGAGCTTCATTCATTAAGTCGTTCATATCATGCAGTAAATACCACCTGTACACCAACAGGCTATTTAAACTGCATAGAACACAGCTGTATAGTTTTATAAAGCACCCATGGTCAAATTACATGTTTTGTCCATTTTCTACATCAGAATATGTTAACACATCTACAGAGAACAACATGGGAGTATGCTGAATTTAAAAGACTGGAAAAAAATAAAACATCGAATATAAAATGTGCCAAAACCTTTGCACAGACCATATTTTATGTTTTAATTTTTCCCAATATGCTGAGTTCAACAAACAAACACAGCAATGCATTAAATGTGTTTACCTAGAAGATCAACAAAATATAATTTTAGCAGGGGTACCCAAACTTTTGCCTACCGTACCTATCTACTTACAGTATGTGGTGCATAAGACTGTACCTGTCTATTAACAGCATGTGAGGCATCAGACTGTACCCATCTACTTACAGCATATGTTGCATAAGACTATACTTATCTACGTACAGTATGTGGTGCATAAGACTATATCTGCCTACTGACAGTATGTGGCGCATAGGACTGTACTTACCTTATGTACTTATGTGGCAGCACGGTGGTGTGGTGGGTAGCGCTGTCGCCTCACAGCAAGGAGGGCCTGGGTTCGATTCCCCGGCCAGGTGACTGGGGTCCTCTCTGTGTGGAGTTTGCATGTTCTCCCCGTGTCTGCGTGGGTTTCCTCCGGGTTCTCCGGTTTCCTCCCACAGTCCAAAAGACATGCAGTCAGGCCAATTGTGTAAAATGATCAAATTGTAAGTCGCTCTGGATAAGAGCGTCAGCCAAATGCCTGTAATGTAATGTATCTATGTACAGTATGTGTGTATAAGACTATATCTGTCTACTGACAGTATGTGGTGCGTAGGACTGTACTTATCTACATACAGTATGTGGTGCATAAGACTGTACTTATCTACGTACAGTATGTGGTGCATAAGACTATATCTTGCCTACTAACAGTATGTGGCACGTAGGACTGTACTTATCTATGTACAGTATGTGTGTATAAGACTATATCTGTCTACTGACAGTATGTGGTGCGTAGGACTGTACTGATCTACGTACAGTATGTGGTGTGTAAGACTGTACTTATCTACATACAATATGTGGTGCATAAGACTGTACTTATCTATGTATGTGTGTATGTGTGTATAAGACTATATCTGCCTACTGACAGTATGTGGCGCGTAGGACTGTACTGATCTACGTACAGTATGTGGTGTGTAAGACTGTACTTATCTACATACAGTATGTGGTGCATAAGACTGTACTTATCTACATACAATATGTGGTGCATAAGACTATATCTGTCTACTTGCGGTGTGTAGTTGTTATAACAAAAATGGAACTGTTTTCTTGTTGTTTAATTTGGACACTGTGTTAAAACATTGCTATATTACAGCCATCAAGAGAGTTCTGAAAATAATATGCATGTAATCTTTGACTTACACAAACAGCTCAGCAATTGCCATGACAAAGGCTGCTGTCATTGTACAAAAACAGTCTTCATGGTGAATACTGAAGAATATTATTCAGCTGATGAAATTCAGACCACAGTACTGTAGTAATATGAAAAGGCGATTTGATTTGTGTTCTACTTGATTCTGAACATACAAATCTATGTTACATTTTACTTCACCATACAGGTTGGCTACATGATATTTTGTCTTTCTTAATTACTTGATGACTGGGGGACCCTTAGCCAGCCAGGTAAGCTGCCTTACAGTAAGGCCCTGCTCCATATTACACTATATTTCCCTACTTACTCTAAGGCCATGTTGTTATGTCTATAGTCTTTAACATCTCTGTTGTAGCCTGTAAGGACTTAGCAGGTATTTGATTGTGCACTTGACACACCGATACTGAAATCCCTCTCGCTCTCTTAGGCCTTTTCCATTTTTTTGCCACCTGTAAAAATCTATTTGTTGCCATAGATATGGCCTGGTCTCCGGGGTAACCAATTGCCTGGGAAGAGCAGATTGACAAGTGATTGGATGTTCGAATTCAACTACATTTTGTTTCACTGTACATTTTTTTCTTTTTTCCTTCAGTACTTCCAAATACCAAATGCTTACATAGAAAAAATGAACATATATGTACATACACTTGCTTATAATAAAATATACGTGCAGCATATGTGCTGTTTTACAGTATATGCGCCAAATACATTTAAAACTTTTAAACTTTTAAATACACCGATCAGGCATAAAATTATGACCACCTCATTGTTTCTATGCTCATTGTCCATTCTATCAGCTCCACTTACTATATAGGCGCACTTTGTAGTTCTACAATTACAGACTGCAGTCTGTCTGTTTCTCTGTATACCCCCTTTTACCCTGTTCTTCAGTGGTCAGGACCCCCATGGACCCTCACAGAGCAGGCGCTATTTGGGCGGTGGATCATTCTCAGCACTGCAGTAACACTGACGTGATGGTGGTGTGATAGTGTGGTCTGAGTGGATTAAACACAGCAGTAATGCTGGGGTTTTTAAACACCTCGGTGTCACTGCTGGATTGAGAATAGTCCACCAACCAAAAATATCCAGCTATCGGCATCATGTGACCACGGATGAAGGACTAGAGGATGACCAACACAAACTGTGCAGCAGCAGATGAGCTATCGTCTCTGACTTTATTGTGGACCAATAAGGTAGGAGTGTCTAATAGATTGGACAGTGAGTGGAAACAATGTTTAAAAACTCCGGCAGCACCGCTCTGTGACCGCTGAAGAACAGGGTAAAAGGGAGCAGAGAAACAGATGGACTACAGTCTGTAAATGTAGAACTACAAAGTGCACCTATATAGTAAGTGGAGCTGATACAATGGACAATGAGTGTATATGGCTTAGTATCATGCATAAATAGCATCAATAGTTTTTCATGATGAGGAGACTGATAGAAATGGTCAGAAACTGGGAAACAAAATATTTTTGATTAAATAAATGGAATAGTGGCAGTTTGTCATGTTCACATATGTCAAAATATATGTAAATATATAGCAAATTTGACACATTGTGAAAAAGATATGTAAATATATTTCTTTTGCACATGGAAGATTGAAAGACAGACAGACAGACAGACAGACAGACAGATAGATAGATAGATAGATAGATAGATAGATAGATAGATAGATAGATAGATAGATAGACAGATAGATAGAAGCCTGTTAGATGCCTGTTCTCCAAACTTAAACATCTTTTTTTTATTCATATATGTGTTTTTAGAGATTACACTGAGCAGTTTGCTCGCTTAGCTATCCAGCTCAAACGATGAAGTCTGGCTGTGATTGGTCTGCGCAGCAGCTCCTCTGATTGGTCAGCGCAGCGGGTCCTTTGATTGGTGAGCGCGGCAGGTGGGAGAATATAAGAGAGGAGCAGCCTGTTGAGCTGCGAGCTTCTCACTGGACGCTGAGAGACGGAGTTCGGGGACACTCACATCATAAAATGACCCGCTGAGAAGACATTAATCTTGAGGAGTCAAAGCAGAAGAACATCTCACTGTAAGTAGCCAGCATTAATGCAACAGGTGATATTACTGCACGGTTTCTCTTCATTAGTGCATGCTTTCCACCTGTTGACGCATTTAAAAAATCTGCTTTGAATAAGTCCAGTTTTGACAGTTTTTGAAGGTTAGTTGAATTCCTCTCTTCCCCGCCTTTACACTGTTTTATTGGATTTGAGTGGATATTTACATTGGATTAGGACTTTGATCATTATTAAGAGCTTCAAAATAAAAGTTTGCATACGAGATTTCGTTGACACTGAAAACAGTTTTAAGCTTAATTATAATAAATATGCTGTTTCGTCAGTGTCCTGACTGTCAACTAACTCTCCATCCACTCTAACGAACCTAAAGTTAGCTTCTTTTTTGCTCGCCTCGAATTCGAATTTTCCGTTCCACCTTAAATGGTGCGGCGGTTACACGCTGATGCTGCAGGCGCCAGAACGGAACTGCTGCACCATTTAAGGTGGAATGAAAAATTGGAGACAGAAGCTGGCAAATAGGAAGGCAACTTCACCGCCGTTCTGTTCTGCCTCTCAGATTGAACTCTGGTTAAGGTACAAGTCAGATTTTACATTTGGTGAGAAAGTCACCAGCAGTAATTCTTGCACAGTTCGCCAAAAAGTGCTTTTTGAGATGATCTGCTGTTCTCCAAACTGCCTGTTGCTCCATTTACGCCGGGCTGCTTCGCACAAAGTATAGCCTATGCACAGTTTTCATACAAATACGCTTCTTCACGCTTATTGTCTTTACATGAGAGGCACAACACACCAGGCAACACGTTTGAACCCAAACCCAAGCTTTTATTGTGGGTGCACGCGCAGATGTGTTTAAAAAAGCCATTCTAAAAGTACTTTTAGGTTTTTAGTTCTAGTAAACAGGCCATAAGTTCTTCTAAAAGGCTGACGAATGCTGTTGATTATCTCTAGGCTGAAAACAGTGATTCATCTTTGCAGCGTCACTGATTGCATATCATTACTGAAAACCAGTTTGAAAACAACAATGAGGTAAAATGATGTCAAATGGCTGCAGGTGATGCTATTATAATGCTTATAACCTTTGATTCACGTTTGTAATAACACTGCAATGACATTTAAGCTGATTCACATTTTACATTTAATACAACGTTTGATTCAGCTGTTCTAGAGGAACAAAGATACGCTTTGTTTCACCAATGCAGTTTTATTTCTGAGGTGTAAGAGTAAGGAGGGAGGCACCGGAATCGGAGCTTATGCTGATATCCTGTATTTTTCATATATCTGCCTGTACTGATACATAAATATTTATAAAATGGAGAGATTAGAGTTACAAATTAGCTATGTAAAATATTCATTCAAATCAAGTTAAATTTATATTTCAAATATTCAGTCAAATCACTTTTTTAAGCAACTGTCTGGCAAAAGTGATTCTGACATGATTGTGCCTCCCTACACACTTAAAAAAGATGGTTCTGTAAGGGTTATTTAGTAAAGAAAATGGTTCTGTATAGAACCATGGACATGGAAAGGGTTTTTCAGACTGATGAAGAATGTGCTTTAGATGGATCTGCATAGAACCGTTTCGAAAAGGGTTCTATATAGCACCAAAAAGGGTTCTTCTCTTTTTACAACACTCTTAAAAGTGAAAAGTTCATCAGGGGTTCTTTGTTAAAGAAAATGGTTTCATACAGATCCACAAACACTCAACGAACCCTGTGCCTGATTAAAAAGTTCTTTGCGTTGTGAAAGAGTTCTGCAGATTGATGGACAATTTTCTGTAGAAGACCTTTTTGAAAAGGGTTCTATATAGCGCTGAAAAAGGTTCTCCTATTGTTACAGGCTTGACATCATAACATCATAATTTTGGTGCTTGTATCATATATGCCTGCAGAACTGTGGAAATATGTTTAAATGGGTAAACCATATGGTTATGTATTTTCTACATACAAAACATTGACCATTTCTTATGGGAAATTCCATGATTTGTTATGGAAATACTGGTTTGCATCACGTCATCCTCTGTATTGCATATGCTAAGCATCTGTGCTACCTGATGTTACAGACAGAAGCCCCACTACCCCGTCACGCACAGAAGAATCATGTGGGTTCTGGAGAAGATTCGGAGCTCAGTAGAGACCAACGTGCCTCGTCAAGGGGATGCGGGAGATAAACAAGACAAAGCCCCCATCTATAGCAATGTTCTCACCCCTGACAAAATCCCTGACTTTTTCATCCCTCCTAAGCTGGTAAGCTGCCCACCAGAGGCTGAGACCCCAGATGTCAAACCCAAGGAAGGTCTGCGGCCCTCTACCTCGGAGCAGACCATTGGCAACAAGATCCTCAGTAGCCCTCGGAGTCCCCGCCTGGTCAGCAAGCTGGCTGGAGACACAAAGAACCTTCTGAAGGCCGCCAACCGTCATATCATTCAGATTGAAAGCGCAGATGACGTTGTTGCAGACGATACCAATGCCGATCCTCAGTCCCAGACTGCCATGTCGCTACCATATATCCCAAAGACTCAGACGTCCTATGGGTTTGCCACACTAATGGAGAGTCCCCACACTCGCCGGAAAGAATCCCTGTTCCACTGCGACCACACAAGTCCTGTGACTTCTCCGAACACCCAGCGCAGATCCCAGAGCAAGAGCAGCAGGGACAGCAGTCATCTGAACCCTGTGGATTTCAACACATCTCATATCAGCCCATATCGCTACTTCAGTGGGGGCGAGAGTGACACTTGTTCCTCAGCAGAATCGTCCCCTTTCAGCTCCCCACTGTTGTCCCGTTCTGCTTCCCTGCTCAAGATTTTCACCCACGAGACCCAGGCCAAGGTGGTCAAAGCCAAGAGGACCTTTGCCCGGCACAGTTCGCTCTCCACAGATGAATGCAGCTCGGCAGAGCCCAGCCCCAGCGTGCCCAGAAGGATCCACTGCCACTCAGGAGGTGGTCCTCTGGACCATCATGGAAGGGACAGGCAGCAAAGGGAGCACATGGTCAACCTCCACAAGGGTGGCACAATCCGGCTCTGCGCAGACTATGATGCGGGTACGGCCCGCCTGCGGATACGCATCGTAGCGGCTGAGGACCTCTACGACCAGATGTTTGACATCAAGAGCATCAACTGTTGCGTATCGCTCTACCTCAACCCAGGCAAGCTGCAGAAGCAGAGGAGCACCATCATAAAGAACAGCCGCAATCCCGTCTTCAATGAGGACTTCTTCTTTGACTCGGTTAGCTCGGTGCAGGTGAAGAACCTTGCGCTGAAGATCAAAGTGGTGAATAAAGGCACTAGCCTGAAAAGGGACAGCTTACTGGGAGAGAGAGAGGTCCCTCTGGGAAAGCTGCTGCCTGGTCTTTAAAGCTCTACACAGGGACCTGTGGAACTAGTGGACCCTGGAGTAAATAGCTAAACCTGTTTTCATGTAGCATCATCCATTGCTTGATTGGGCAGACTCACTCATGACTACATATACCATAAAACTCTAAAGCTTGGTACTCATAGCAAGTAATTGTGTATATTTGTGTTGACATAAATATAAATTCTATGACATCTTTACATTTGTTGTATATATTATGTATATTATGTTGTTTGATGCTTGTTGTGTTAACTGATGCAGACAGAACATTTTGTTTTTTCACAGGAAAAACTTTTTTTTCCTCCTGGTCCTTTGAACTCACACAATGACCCAGTGTGCAAATGTTAGCTTTGATCCTGGATGCATCTGCCAACTCATTTGGAGGATGAATAACTAACATTGGAGGATGTTGCATCACTGTGTCTTACCAGACATTGGTGCAAATATGGAAATGTGATGGCGTATGCTCACCCTCGTGAACAGTTTTTGTGAGACCCAGAAGCCTTACTGAAGACAGCAAGAGGAGGTTTGCCTGTCGTGTTCAGCTCAGACTGGACTGCTTCAAGCTGAGCATCTTTTTATTAATCTGTTCTGACTGGATGTCATCTTCGATTAATATATTTATTACTCGTTTGTTACATGTACAGAAGAGCGTCAAAGACTCTTGATCTTTTATGGACGCTTTAACCTACAAATAATTGTTTAATATATAAAATGTTTCCTTGGGCACTGAATGAAAGACAAGTAAAATGGTGGGGGAACTCGATCTAGTCCAGCCATTTAAGCACTATTATATATTATCTGATGGATGGAAATTTTAGAATGAAATTTAATGATTTCAATCTTGGTCTCAGACAACCAAATTCTCAGGAAATACATTGCAGTGCAAAAATCAGAGACCACCCTTTTGTTCATTTATTTAATTTGTCTGTGTATGTGTACGTGTGTGTATGTGTATGTATGTATATATATATATATATATATATATATATATATATATATATATATATATATATATATATATATATATATATATATATATATAATAAATAAAATATCAAGACAAAGGAAGTAGGGGTAAAAAAGGATTTATCAAGAAGCTGTTACTGAGAAAAGGAAACAGACTAGAAAGAAGACAGTTGCTGAAAGGAATTCTGAGAGTAGAAAGAATGGAAGGCAAAATGTGGAGACATTATGGAGATATTATGTCTAGTTATGGCTTCTGTGTTTTTCACGATGCTGAAAAATGAAGGCTGTTTTGACTACAGGTTTAATAAATGAAGGGCGGTCTCTGACTTTCAAAATATTGTATAAAAATGTAGATTTAAGGGTTATTTCAGTTGGTCCTGTGCACATAGTTTTGTTTAGTAGTGAAAAATGGACTGGTCATCATGTGGTCTGATATAACTAACCTTCATCTTCAACAAAAACAGAAAGTTAATGAGAGCAATATTGCAGCATAAGTTCTTTGCTAATGCTAATTTCAAATGCAGTACTTAAGTCTGAATCTTGTGCTTTTACTTAATGCATTCTGAATGTTTAAATACTCCAATATCTGTAGAAAAAGTGACTCTAGCTTGCCGTTTGATGTAATAAATGTAGATATATCAGTGGTAAGAGTGGTGGACCTCATTAAAATCTCCCTGTAGAAAAGACAGAGTGACCTTGCCTATGATCAGTCCAGCAGAGAGTGCAAATTACCCCTTGTTATTAAGTCCTGAAACGCTGCTTAATTAAACAAGAGGTAAAAGGTTTTGGCTGGTAGAGCTCCTTTTTTCGCTTTTTTTATTAATGAAACCTGCTCCAGAGCTATTAAGGCTTAAAAGAGCGTCAACGTTTCTTTTAATGTTTTTCTCAGAAATGATTTTCTCTTATGGAGCCGCTGTGGCTCAAGTCTTCCTGTTTTTAACAGGTTTTCGAAGTGCCGATCCAACATACTTGATGTAGAAATGGTTTTATTCACATGATGTTTGTTGCAATTTGTAAACGCTGGACTTCTATCTTTTCTGGTGTTTGTACTTCATGTGAATGGATACTATTTTTATCGTGATGGCCCTGTATTTGAAGCTGTGAAATGTTGAATGGGGAAGTAGGTGTGCTTTATATGTGGCATGCTCTCCACATTGCTGCATGAATACGTACGATGTATTTGCTGATGTTAATGGAAAACTGCAGGTCATGCTGAGAGTTTTATCCTAAGTGCTTTTGTTAATGTAAGAAAAATAAAGATATGTGGAATATATTAAAGGTCTCTGAGTACCTTGTAACATAAAATACATTCCATATGGGTTATTTTGACTCTTGTATTTCTTCACAGCAAAGCTCAGTGGAGAAGAAACAGATGAGAAATCTCACTGGTAGTGTAATATTCATAAGACTACATGACACCTACATAAGCTCATTTTGACTACTGACATAAACCTATTTAAACATTTATAAAGGCTTATTCCAATAGGCGCAAGCTGATGGAAAGGCCGGTTCTGTCAACTTTGCTGTCAATTTTACATGATGCTTATGTCGGGATCCATCATTGTTTTCTGACAGCGGATGCCTGAATATTTAGTTCATGTGTTTCAACCACATCCAAGTGCAAAAAATCAAGTACATAGCCATGCAACCTCCATAGACGAACACTAGCCGCAGAATGGGTGGTATTTCAAAGCTCACTGGCTTTAAACGTGGCATTGTCATAGGATGCCACCTTTGCCACAAGTCAGTTCATGAAGTTTCTACCCTTAATCATTTGTTTTAATAGAATAAATAAAATTAAGGCATCAGGATTTTACAATTCCAAGTCAGTAAAAAGTCTAACGTGAGTTATGAACTCTGATTTTGATCCAGTTTGGTAGAATGATTCATATATAGTGGTATATCAGAACCATTAGCCAACTGTGTTGCACACAGAGGAATTAGACCTCTGCAACACCCACATATATACACACTATTAAACACACACACACACACACACACACACACACACACACACACACACACACACACTCTAGGGGCAGTGAGCACACTTACCCGAAACGGTGAGCAGCCCTATCCACGGCGCCCAGGGAGCAGTTGGGGGTTAGGTGCCTTGCTCAAGGGCATTTCACTCACATACTGCCAGCCAAGGGGGTCGAACCGATGACCATCAGGTCACAAGGCTATGAACTCTGACTTTGAACCAGTTAGGTAGAATGATTCATATATACTAATGTGTTATACTCAGTGAAGTCTTTTCATTGCCTTTTATGTTGTTGTATGAAATGCAGGGGTGCAGTAATCACTTCTGTAGTCACAAGGAAAACTTGCTGAAAATGTCTGGTACTCGCCTGTGAGGGAGACAATAATAAGTGGCCAAGGACATCTGAGGTGTCGCTAGCAGGTAAATTGATTAAGCTACAGGATCATCTGTCACTGCAGCCTGCTGCCTGCCCCCTATAGCTCAATAGGAGAGAGAGAGAGAGAGAGAGAGAGAGACAAATGGGATCATATGGAGCCAAAGGGTTGACGAAAGGCCAAGTTAGGTAAGTAAAAGTGTGGACGGCTCATTTGGATGAACAGGTGTGCCATCTTTATCTCTCTGTCTCTCTCTCTTTTCTGTCTTTTGACTGCGTGACACCCCTTCTGTTATTTTACTACACAAAAAAGAACTCAGTAATGTACTGTGCTCAATCCAGTATGATACTTTAAAAGTATTTTAAATGTGTTTTACAGTACAGATTGTACAGTACAGACATTGTATCAAACACCTAATTGCATAGCTACTGCTATTCCATTATTCCATTATTTAAGTGTTAAAAGGGCTGAGCTCCATATCTGTAAACAAAAGTAAATGCAAGAAATGCAACTACTGCTTCTACAGTGCTAATTTTAGCCAGCTATTGGACTCGGGCTCTGTGGGATTTGCTGTGTCATGTTAGTGCCAAGCTAAAGGTGGCATATGTTCATTTCCCAGACTGAGTTTAATACTATACAGCTCTAGCATAAACACTGACATCTGGAGCTTGTAAGACATGCTTTCTGTTTTTAAATCCTTTAAGGAGAACTATTAGAGGAGCCTGTTGAATTCATAACTTTAGTTTGTATTTTTGAGAAACTGAAATGATACGTATTGTTAGTATTTGGAGTCTTTCAAAAGTATTTAAGATGCAAATAAAACCGCAGTTTTAAAAACTTAACGTTTAAAGTCATTGTGACTGTACAGAGCCATTTTTTACAGTGTACATGTACAGCTCTATGAAGGGATGCCATAGAAGAACCACTATTGGTTCCCTAAAGAACACCTTATGTCATAAAACCTTTAGTGTCCTATTACAGATTCCCTACAACATTTGCACATTGTTGCTGATGTAAGAAATCTCAGCAGTTAACTTACTGTAAATGAATGCAAGCTTTTATTCAGAGTAATTTCAGAAGATTTCTATTGATCTGTCCTTCAAGAAATATTGAGGATATGTATAATGCCAAATATTCACTTTGAAAGAAGTTGAGTTTAAATGAAAACGGGAAGAAAATAGTAACTGCTGCTGCATAATTGGTCTGATTGGTTTGATCTCTGTGAGACAAAGTCTCATGAAGTGCATTTTCAGCTGAAACACTTCTTGGTTCAGTTTATTTTAGAGCACGTACACATGCAGTCTGAAACATAAATGTGGTAAAATGTTTGTTTTAAAAAAAATCTGTTATTATCTGTTATACCTGTGGTCATAGAAGAGTTGTAGAGTAGAATGCCAATATATTTAGCGTAGCATATTAATAGGAAATCTAGCATAAACGTTTCTAAGCATCTCTAATTCCTAGCTTGATGAAATATTTATTCATATCTAACTATGAAAAAGTAATTTTCTAGAAAGCGAGTGGGTGACATTTTGAAAGCTGGTTCCTCTGATGCTGCTCTGTTTAGTCTTGATTTTCAGTGTTGAAAGTGGCTTTGACGTGAGCTGGACTTGCTGTCTGCTATGTGTTCGGACTCGACAGGCAGCGGGAAAGCCGTGCTGTTCTCCTGCTCTTGTCATATCACATTTCTCTCCACACACTGTCTCTCACTGCCTGCCAATTGATTTATTGTAGTGCGCTCAGCATGCAGGGAGCAAAAGGGAGAAATATGTTTAAGCACGGACAGCCTGACATCTGTGACTACAATGAAGAAAACTTCCTAGAGATATCAGGCAGTGATTAATGTAAGCATATGTATGTGGTATGTGTGTGCTTGTCTGTGCGTTTGTACATCCAAGAAAAACAGGGACACTGAGGGACTTTAAGACTACATTACATGTAGTATACTACATATATTGCATGTAATATATACATGTATACATATGTAATATATATGTTGTGGGAGAGATACATAAATAGATGTAACGCATATGGGACATTAGTATTTACACACATACATATAAAGCATTTGAACCCTTTAACACTGCTCTTCCTTACTAATCATGTATTGTCTCAAATGTGAAGAATATGATCTAGCAAAGTTGAAAATCACATTGTATCCAACAATAAAGGAAGCCTCATGCATCTTTTGCTCAGTGATAGAAAACACGGGGACTCACAGAAAGCTCAAATTCTACAAAGTGAAAAAAATGAGTCTGGCCATTGTGAACATGCATGTGCCAGACCTGCTCTTCAAAATGCCAGTGACCCTTAACAGTGTGACTAAATTGAAAGGGGAAATTTTCTTGTTACCCCAAAATGTCTTGATACATTAACATGCTTCAAAAGTTTAGAACTTTCTTTTGTTAATCCTTATGATTTTCATGTTCTTTTGTATTCTGTGAGTTAACACATTTCAGTCTGTTAGATAGTGAAGGGAATAGATCAGCTAAGCTTGCTAAGATGGTTAACAATAAACAGAAGCCTGTAGGCACCAATTAGCATTGGTCTTTTGCTTTCATTCATTGTTAGCAACATGAGCTTTTTATAAAATCCAGACTATTCCTTTAAAGCTATCTGCATATTTATGGATGCCACAGTATCACATGGCTAAACTCAACAGAGACTGACAGACCAAATTACACTTTCTGGGATAGATTTTTGGTTGCAAATTCCTACGACTGGATCCAGATCTGGCGAACAGATCCAGGTAATACATTTATATTCTGGGGTCCATTTGGGGGCGACTAAGGGACATTAGAGTGTAATCTCTCTGTCAGAATGAGGCACGCTGGGTGGGGTGGGGGGGTCGTGGGGGGGGGGGTCCGGGGGGGGGGGGGGGGGGGGTTTGGGGAGGAGGAGGGTGAGCACATTATCCTCTGCCTCTCTTGGCTTCAGGGTGCAAATGTAGGGGCTATTATTGGCCAGGGGATTGCTATGGCAACTGCTGAGTTGGGGAGCAGGGAGAAGGGGCTCTGTCTGTCCATCTTGTGGAGGAATGGAATACGAACTTCGGAGAGAGGAGAGGACCAATCAGGCAGAATAACCTGCGTTGAGTCCAGTAGGCTTTTTACCGTACAGTGCAATATAGCACATTATTATCGAGTTGTTTACATTCATGATGTTCATAGTGTTGACATTATGCAATTCTTAACCCTCAGCTTTTGTGAAGTAATAAGTAAATAATATGGCAACCCTGTCCATTTATCAAAACCTCATCAAGATCTTTTCTTTTTTCTTTTTCCCCTTTACCTTGTAAGATTATTTAATGAGGAATAGACCATAATTAAATAATAGTAAGTGTATTAATAATTGACAGTGGTCCAAAATTGCTTGGAACAAATTTCTGTTACATGAACATGTTAAACATTTACATAAACATACATTTGGAAATACAATGGTTACAACTGCAGCACTATGTATAATATATATAGTGTATGTATAATATTAGATACATAAATGTGTATGTAATATTTTATGACTATTTGCAATGCCTTGAGCAATAGAGCACATCCATGGTTAATGCCACGTTTAGGATTTAACACCTTAAATGGCCAAGAGCCACATTAATCTCCAGGCTTTCACTCCCATAACTCTGAACTGTTTTCTGTGCAATTGCCAAGTAATAAGCCATAGAATGTAACAGAAATGGGAGTTCAAAAAAAAAGAAAATAAGACTCAACATCTGTACAAACTGTGAAATTGAGACTCTTAACAGCTGTCCAATCAGATAAACAGTGAAGCTTTCATCTTTGAGAGAGAGGAGAAAATCAAGTTGCTTCAGATCTGAAAAAATCCACAGGTGTTTCTGTCCATCCTTCCACTGTGAGAAAACAACTCAGTGCTATGAGTCTGAAAGGATGTGTAGCTGTTAAGAAGCTGTTGCCAAGAAGAAAAAGCTGCTGGTGAACATTTGACTGACCACCTCAGAGTCCAGATGTCAACATCATTGTGGACGTTTGAGATTACTTGGATTGTTAGCAGCAGGAAACGCAACAAAATTCTACAAACGAAATTTAGAGGTGTGGAAAAATGTCCCTGCAGATTTGCTTGATAAACTGAAAATATTTCCTGTAAAGAACAGAAGCTGCAATGTGATACACAAAATAACTTTTATATTCCAATTTTCTGCTTCTGAAAAGAGAATAAAATAAAAAGAGCTTACAATTTGCTCAATGCTAGAAATTTAATCAAGGTTGGTCTCTGACTTTTGCACACCACTATATGCATTTCTTCTTTGTCTGGGGACCTTTGGGATTACCAGTCAACCTGAACGAAATTAAATAGCCTCTAATAGCCCACTGATACCTACGCTGAAAACAAAGACACACTTGTTGGTCCCAGAGAAAAACAAGCTTGAAGCCTTGTCTTCTAATTGGAAATTTAGCATAATCGTCTGTGATTATGTCACTCATCAGTGTCTTTCAACAGTGATCCAGCAGTGGCTTCCCCAGACTGCCTGCAGCATCTAATTCCCCCAGACTCCAGCGCTGTAACCCGCTCCACTGATCACAGGTCTGCTCCCAGCTCAGAGTATTGAACCTGGAGGCACCAACTGTGCAATCAGAATCAGAGTGACACACGTTCCCATGGTAACCAGGGGATGTCTGTCCCTGATGATAACAGGAAGAAGAAGAAAACATGGTGAAGCTCATAAAGTTCAGTACCTTCAGAAAGGTTGAATTCTCCATTTTGTGTATCACCTACTCATTAAACTGTCTTAAAATGGCTCAAAACAGGGTGAATAAGAAGAGAGAAGAAGAACAACAACTTTATTTAACTGGTTAAAAATAGTCTGCAGTTACCTCACCTGAAACACTACAGAATAATACCAATAATGTTCATTTGTTAAAAAAAAAAACCCATATATATATATATATATATATATATATATATATATATATATATATATATACACGCACACACACACACACACATAAAATCAGGAACACAGTCATGCAACCTCCCAAACACTGGCAATAGAAGTTACTGAAGAGCTCCATGATTTTAAACATGCCACTGTTATAGGATGCCACCTTTGCCACAGGTCAGTATGTGAAATTTCAGCCCTGCTAGATCTGCCCCAGTCAACTGTAAGTGCTATTATTGTGAAAAAGAAGTACCCAGGAGCAACAACAGCTCAGTCACAAAGCGGTAGACACACAAACTGTGCTGTAAAAATTGCCCATCCTCTGTTGCATCACTATGGAGTTCCAAACTGCCTCTAAAAGTAGTACCAGCATAATAACTGTATGTCAGGAGCTTAATGGACTTCATTGGCTGCCTGTTAAATTCCATATTGATTATAAAATTCTTGACATAAAATTGACATATAAAGCCCTACATGGGGTACCCCACCTGGGGGTTTTTACATTCTTGTTAAAGCTTTGTCTTTTCTGGAATTCTGTGAAGCAGCTTTGTGACAGCATCAGTTGTAAAAAGCGCTATACAAATAAATTTGATTTGATTTGATTAATGAAATGAGTTTCCATGGTCAAGCAGCTGCACACAAGCCTGAGATCATAGTGTGCAATGCCAAGTGTCAGCTGGAGTGGTATAAAGAATATTGCCACTGGACTCTGAAGCAATGGAAATGTGTCCTCTGGAGTAATGAATCATGCTTCACTATCTTGCAGAAGTCCACACATACTTTTGGCCATATAATGTATTTCATATGCTCACTGGTACAGCAATATATTCATTCATTCATAGCTAGCTTTGCTAAGTTGAAAGATTTTTAGGTTTTTATCAACATTCTGTGAAACTTGCTTATGCAAGACTTGGTAGGAATGCATTTTTGGACAGAGCATGAATCGATTGATTGCACCTGTAGCAGTGGACTTTTCGTCTTGTTCTCTGTAAATATAAGACCATCTCCAAGAACAAATCTTCAGTGTATAACTGTTTCAGTGCATTGTGATCTGAACATTTAGATTAATATTCTGTAACCATGCTATAGTAGCTGGATTCTTGTATTGGACCACAGGATTTAAAAAATACCTTTAGATACCTAAAGTGTATCTTCAAACCACACCACTCAGGTTTCCTTACATCAGTGGGGACCTTTTAGGGCTGTAAAATTTAGTGCATTTTTATACAATAGAACAATCATGCTTGTTGTATTTCAACTAAACATGCATAGTAGTACAATCTCATCTCATTGTTAAATTTTGGTTGAAAACAAAATGGTTAAATTCCTGAAATGCCCAGTGGAAAATTATCCAATCAGATTGTTCTATATCTACTTAGATGTGATATCTAAGTAGATATAGCCAAGATAGCTCTCCCATTGGTTAGGACTTCAGGCGTAGAACTGAAGGCCTAACATGTCCAATTAGGAAGTGACTGTGGAATCAATCACATTTCGATTGTGGAGCCAATTTTATAAGAAAAATTGTCATGTTAGTGCCTTCCGGAGGTCCTAAATAAAGAATGTGTGGTCAACTGACCAATGCCTTTCAGCCAGCTGTAAGACATGGAAACCCACAGTGGCAGGACTACACTGGAACTCTTTAGAGAAGGAGTCACTGTACAACTAATCTAGAATGGCTAAAAAAAATGTTCATGTGAATCACTGTTAGCTTAGCACTACTACTACTCTGCTACAGACCAGTATCTAATAGGATCTCTGGCAGAAATTAGCATTAGGGTAGAGATGTTTTCGACTGAGTTTTGAAGGCCTAGCTCTAATAATCATTGTCTTAGGTTGCGTTCACTACAACTGCTCTGGGTTTCTAGTCTATATATTTCACTGTATTCTTCTTTTTACTATGTTAATTATCTTAGAGCTTTGAAAATTTATCTTTTGCTCATTTACATTACATATCATTCATTAGAGACAGAAATTGTAATTCAGTAAGAAATAAGAAGGTCTCGATTCTTTGGGTTTCAGGTCAGTCATGATGGATGCTATAATTCACTATACTTAACTAAATCTGAGGATGTTCCTCAACTCAAGGCATGTTTAAAGTCAACCTGAAATAAAACTAGACCTTTCACCTCACTAGTCCATGTCCCTGGTCTTAATAAGCCCAATTAATCTTTCTTGTTTTCTCATAATCTTCCATCAAAAACGAATGACTTTTGCCCTTCCTCTAGGATTTGATTATGTTACCGTGAACCAGTAGGCAGCAAAAGCAATGTAAATCATTTTTCAGCTAGCTCAGATCTATGTTTCACTTAGAAATATGTAATGATATGGAAGAAGAATGTGTTATGGTTTCTGATTTATGCTGACAGTACTTGCTAAATTAGATTAGAGTCATACAGGGGTGAAACTGTGACTGACAGTTGCCCTAAAAAATGATTAGAACATCTGTTTTTTAATATTAAAGGATTAATCTATCATTATTAATTGAATATTGTTTTTACAACATACAAAATAATATTTAATAATATTTAATATTAGACAAAGGTCACAGAAGTAAACACAAAATACTGTTTTTAAATGATGATTTCATTTATTGAAGAAAAAATCCTGTTCAAGCTTACCTGACCCTATGCGAAAAAGAAACTGCTCCCTTAGCTACTAAATCAACCAGTTCAATTGACCAAATTCAATCAAATCAAATTTATTTATATAACGCTTTTTACAACTGATGTTGTCACAAAGCAGCTTTACAAAAATGGGAATCACAGCACAGAGAATCAGACAAAACACTGAACATAATATACAGAATATACAGAATATACAGAACCCCCGTGAGCGCTGAGGCAAGGAAAAACTCCCTCAGAGCTGGAGGAGGAAGAAACCTCGGGAGGACCAAGACTCACATCTAAAGGGGGGACCATCCTACCACTGGTCAGACAACTTATAAGTTAAACATTGAAAAGTCAATTTTACATCCACGCAGTTCTAATATATTCAGGTGTGTATAATCAACAGTGGAAACAATTAGAGTTCATATAGATTTGGATGTGATCTGTAGTGGAGAAGCTGCGTTCCAGAAACTTCCATCAGTCTGGTCAATCAGGGGGACAGGGGGACTTGAGGGTGGGACATCCATCAGTATTGGGCCGGACCGGTGGACAGTCAGTAACTCGGAGGAAGGAAAGATTTAGGAATTAGTTTAGACTGGATTTATGAAGAACAGAAAATGTAAAAAATTATCAGAGTGTGACTAATGACTCCGGCAGGTCTGAATATAACAGCCTAACTAAAGGGAGAGAGCCAGAAGGTAACATAGACACGGAGGCTCCCTGAGACACTGGCATTCACCCACTCCACCGTCCACAAACCTGAGTGACTGCATGTAGTGAGTGACAGCAGCACCAGCATCTCAGTTTACCCACAATTCACTATGTCCATGAACCCCTGGATCTGCAGCCTTATCTAAAGGGAATTAACATTAACTACCAAAAGCTAAACTAAACAAGTAAGTTTTTAGTCTAGACTTAAAGATTGAGACTGTGTCTGAGTCCCGAACATTATCGGGGAGATTATTCCAGAGTTGGGGCGCTTTATAAGAGAAAGCTCTTCCTCCTGCAGAGCTTCTCTGAATTTTGGGAACTACTAGGAAGCCAGCACCCTGTGATCTAAGTAATCGTGGTGGTTCATAATAGGAGATAAGGTCTCTCAGATACTCAGGAGCGAGCCCATGTAGGGCTTTATACGTTAACAGGAGAATTTTATAGTCTATGCGGAATTTGACTGGAAGCCAGTGAAGAGCTGATAGGACTGGACTAATATGGTCAAATTTTCTAGTTTTAGTAAGGACCCTGGCTGCAGCATTTTGAACTAGCTGAAGTTTATTTAAGTTACTGCTAGAACATCCTGACAGTAGCGCATTACAGTAGTCTAGCCTTGACGTAATGAAGGCATGTACTAATTTTTCTGCGTCATGTAAGGATAAAGCATTTCTTAGCTTGGCGATGTTACGGAGATGTAGAAAAGCTGTTTTAGTAACATTAGATATGTGTTTATCAAATGCTAGATCTGAATCTATGATAACTCCAAGATTTTTAGCTGTTGAACCAGGTGTGACTGAGAAGTCGGCCAGATTCAACATTAGGTGTGATAATTTATTTCTAGCAGCTTTAGGGCCTAATAGAAGAACTTCTGTTTTATCACTATTTAATAGAAGAAAGTTGTGTGACATCCATGATTTCACATCTTTTACGCAATCCTCCATTTTCTTTATTCTCTGTTTGTCATCAGGTTTGGCTGATATGAAGAGCTGCGTGTCGTCTGCATAACAATGAAAATTAACATTATGTTTTCTAATAACTTTGCCCAGGGGGAGCATGTATAACGTAAATAATAACGGTCCTAAGATAGAGCCTTGTGGACCTCCATATCTAACCTTTGTATAATTGGAGGGTATATTATTTACCCTCACAAACTGAAAACGATCGGTCAAGTATGATTTGAACCACGATAAGGCAGTTCCAGTTATACCGACCATTTTCTCTAATCTTTCTAGGAGGATATTATGATCTATTGTATCAAAAGCTGCGCTCAGATCAAGAAGTACCAGTAAAGAAACGCAGCCTTGGTCAGCGGCAAGAAGCAGATCATTTGTTATCTTAACTAGAGCTGTCTCAGTGCTATGATGAGGCCTAAATCCAGATTGGAATTTTTCATAGATCTGGTTTCTTTGCAGATAAGAGCCAAGTTGTTGGGCCACGGCCTTTTCTAAAATCTTAGAAATAAATGGTAAATTTGAAATAGGTCTATAGTTAGATAGTACACTAGGATCAAGATTTGGTTTCTTGATCAAAGGTTTAATTACTGCTAGTTTAAAGAACATGCCCCAGGTTTAATGATGAGTTTACTATTGTTAATAGTGGTTTAATTATGTCTGGTAATACCTGTTTTAATAGTTTTGTGGGAACTGCATCAAGTGTACAGGTTGTGCAGTTTGATGAGGAGATAATTTTCTCCAGTTCTAACTGATGTAGTGGGTTAAAAACTTCCAACCTGACTTCGGTAGCTGGATTTTGTTCTATATCAGCCACACCAGATGACAGACAAGATGTGCTATTTATCTGTTGAATTTTGTCCTAAATATTTTCGATTTTATTATCAAAATAGTCCATAAAAGCATTGCTAGTGTGGATTGCTGGAATCTGAGGATCAGTACCTGCCTGATTTTTAGTCAGTTTAGAAATAACACTAAAGAGAACTCTAGGGTTGTTTTTATTAATCTCGATCTGAGAGGCCAGATACTCTGAGCGGGCTTTATTAATTTCTCTTCTATATTCAACAATACTGTCTTTCCAAGCAGAGTGGAATACTTCCAGTTTGGTTGATCGCCATTTTCGCTCAAAATTTCGTACTAATTGCTTTAAAGTACGAGTTTGGTCGTTATACCACGGTGCAAGTTTTTTTCTGTCTCTCTTTTTTGTGTTTAAGTGGTGCTACACCATCTAAAGTAGACCGGAAGGTATTTTCTAAACAATCAGTTAGTTTGTCTAGTTCTGCTGGGTTACCTGGAGAGTACACTATGGTTGATAAATCAGGAAGGTTATCAGTAAATTGTTGAGCGGTAAAGGGCGTTATTGAACGTTTCATGGAGTAGCTGGGGGATGTACGTATATTATGACTAAGATGAAGTTTAAAAGAAATAAGATAATGATCTGAGATTACTGAGGTTTGAGAAAGAATATCTAGGTTATCTATGCTAACACCCAGGGTCAAAACCAGATCCAGAGTATGATTACAGTAATGCGTAGGTCCTGTTACATTTTGAGCAATACCAACTGAGTCTAGAATTGATGCAAAAGCCAATCGACTATTGGGTTAAATTTTACCAGCCACACCCAGACATGATTACAGCCAGACCTGGTGAATCTAAACATCACTTAAACAGAACCTGTCTGGCAATGTGAATGTCTAAAAAGGTAATTGAAATCTACTAGTCTGGGAAAGGTTACAAAGCCATTGCTAAGGCTCGGGGACCACTCCAGTGAACCACAGTGAGAGCTTTCATCCACAAATGGAGAAAACTTCCCTGGAGTGGCTGGTGTACCAAAATTTCACTAAGAACACATTAAGATTAAGATTTTTAGTCCCACAATGGGGAAATTTCACCTCCGCATTTAACCCATCCGTGAAGTGAAACACCACATACACACAAGTGAGCACACACACACTAGGGGGCAGTGAGCACACTTGCCCGGAGCGGTGGGCAGCCCAATCCGCAGCGCCCGGGGAGCAGTTGGGGGTTAGGTGTCTTGCTCAAGGACACCTCAGTCATGTGCTGTCGGCTCTCGGGATCAAACTGGCGACCTTCCGGTCACGAGGCTGGATCCCTAACCTCCAGCCCATGACTACCCAGTCACATCCACAAGATGACAGAACTGCAGGACCCACTTGCCTCAGTTAAGGTGAATGTACATGATTCCACAACAAGAAAGACACTGTGCCAACCACTGCTGACCAAAAAGAACACAAAGGCTCGATTCGCATTTGTGAAAAGGAACTTTATGGAATACATGGGTCCTGTTACATCTCGCATAGCCTTTCCAATGAATGAGCCCTGTCTCCTCATCCCCGTACCCCTATCAATGAACCAGCCCTGTGTCCTCATCCCCATACTTCTACCAGTGAACTAGCATGTGTCCTCATCCCCATACTCCTACCAATGAACTAGCCTGTGTCCACAACCCCATGTCCCAACAATGACCCAGGCCTATCTCCTCATCCCCATACCCCTACCAATGAACTAGCCTGTGTCCTTATCACCATACCCCAACAACGAACCAGCCAGTAAGTGTGCATTAAAATATGTAGATGTGTGATCTCTGGAGAGGGTGTGTTAACTTATTTTCACTTTCAGAGAATTAACAAAACATACAATTTGACCAGGCCACCCAAACTTTTGCATGCAACTGTATGTAATATGTAACTATGTAAATATTTAATCAATTCTGTAATTTCATAATTACCACAATTACATGTTTCTCCTCTTTAAATAGCATTGCAAAATGACAGCAATGAATCTAGACTACTGAGGATTAAGTCACACGAAATAAGCTCTTTCTGCTTCATTAGATGGTGCAGTTCAGGCAGTGGTTGTTAACAGGCTTTTGAAAATAATTTCAGGGGAAATGACTCCTGGGATGGAGCATGATGGGACTGGATTGACCTTCTGTTTCTTTGTGGATAATTTCTCATGATTCAAGGTTGAGGTGAAAGTAGGTTAAATTGGGGCCCACAATAAGTTTCTTATCCGTATTTTGTCAGTGTAATACTTTTGCCACTTTCTCCACTCTCTGACCTAGTTCAGGAAGCAATTAATTGGTTAGAAATCCAAAGGCAAGAAACATTTTATAGCACTAGAAACAAGATAGCCACGGTAAAGCTACTGACATACCTACTACTTATGCATTTAATAGAAATGTAGTTAAAGGGCACATATCACTGAAAACATATAAACAAACCAAGCTGTAAAATAGCATATTTTGAATTCATTGTTTTGGTGATGTCACAAAAACAACTAATTTACAAATATCTGCTTATTTAGCCAATAGCAGTTTATCCCCACCTATTCAAGTTGATGTTATAAGGATGTTTTAGCCCATCATGTTGCTGTTTGTGTTATTTATTAAAGAAATAAGCCACGAGAGAATGTGCTTTACAATTATTTTACCATAGTACCTCTTGCAAGTGATAAAATCAGTGGCTTGTTGCTTTTATACAATGGTGGAAAACGTGAAACATAATAAAATAATTTTTTCAACAAATCATTTAAGTTTTTTTAATATTAGCTGATAAACAAGGTAGTTTAAACACCTATTACGCTGGCTTTTCATGGTGCAATTTTCATGCATCTAGTTGCAAGTTTTGAGTTCTTTTTAAAAGAATCAAAATTACACACAACACATTTAACTATTATACTAGGTCACTAAGTTAGCCACTTTATTTTTATTTTATTTTTTACTCAAGTTGTAAATGAATAGGAGGATAATTCACATTAACTGCAAAGTAGTTTCATGTAGGGTTCAAGCAAACTGAAGTTGCATGAAAGTTTCACAGTGTAAAGCCAGCATTAGCATTAATTGACTAGTTGAAGCCCTGCGATGGACTGGCGACCTGTCCAGGGTGTATCCTGCCTTCTGCCTGAAGACTGCTGGGAGAGGTTCCAGCACCCCCCCGCGACCCTGACGGAGAATCGGCTTAGAAAATGGATGGATGGATGGATGACTAGTTGAATCAACTGGTTACAGAAACGTTAGCTTTGAGAATTTTGCGTTTGTTTGTATGTGATGGCTCAGGTAACTGACAAAATAAAAATCTCTCAAGCCTTGCATAAAGTAAAATGACATTTGATGAGATCACACGATGCATTATTAGCACTTTGAGTGGCTGATGTAGCTAAGGTGCAATTTAGTTTCATGTAGGTTTCATGCAACTAGAGTTGCACAAAAATTGTACATAAGAATCCAATCTTAAACGCCCACTGACAAAAACAGCCTGTTTGATTCTAAGGAATAAAGAGAGTTGGGAAAACCGGTTGTTAGCCACACGTTATTGGTGGAACTCAGGGGCAGAAATATTGTAAAAAATGTAGGATATGGCTCCTTTAAGCATGAGTTACACTGTAATTATTTTTTTACTAATTGCACAGATGTGAGGTTGACTGGGCATGAGACGTTATCATCACTACTTATTGTATTATTCAGTTTGGGGTCACTTGAGTTCCGTTACTAGGCATCACTCCGGTATTCATAATCTAAGTGATGGTGTTATTGTGATGGAGCAAAGCTAATGAAGAGTTTAAGATTGGGGATTTGCCATTTCAAATGTCATCTCTTGTGCCTATCCTGAAATAGTTAAATATGACTTTTCAGAAGGCTGAAGGGGCAGGACTTAAGGGTGCATGAAATAAGGGTGTATGTTCGAAATTGCAGAAATGCTACTTTCTTTTTTTCAAGCTATGGGCTCATTTTAGAGAATCCCCTTCACTGCTTTTTGACAGGTTTCTATGCTGTGTGTCTGACTGTCTCACCATAACATTTTGCCCTGTGCAATCTGATGGAATCCTGCTCTTGACAAGACGTTTGGCAGATTTGACGAGAACTGGAACATGTTACAGAATCTGAGAAGAATACAGTATTCAAATCCATAAAGCTTTCCAAATGAATGCTCTGAAATTGCAATCCAATCTTTTCAATCGCTCTCTCCCCCCCTCCACTCTCCAGAAACCGAGACATTGTTTGTGGTCCAGATTAATCAGCATCGATAAAATGTTGGGGATTAATGGGATACCACGCTGTCACTATGGAGACGTGGCCGATGCGGACACCTGTGAATTAACATCAGGCTGCGACGGGCGAAGCTTTAATTAGAGTCAGAGAGGAGAGGGAGACAGAAAGACGAGCATAATGCACAGCGTAATCCAGTTCCGCATCCTTTTAATGCACTGCTTCCATAAAATCAAAGAGAATTAGCGCACAATTGAACAGGTGTCTACAGGCTGAGAGCAAGACCTCCAAATGCAAAGGTCATTTCTGCTTAGCCTTTCCAACAAAACTCTCACTGTTTTGACTTCACCCACCTCCCACCAAGTGTAGGTGGACTATTTGTCTTTGGTGTACTTTCTGTAATGAGATTTGGAAACGAAAAGAAAGAAGGTCTGGTCTTTCTGTCATTGTCCTCCTAATTCCTGTTTCTGATGTTGCCTCAAAACTATTCATAATGTTCCTAAACTGTCACTGGTGCAGCAACAGCCTCTTTCAATCTTATAAAGCCTTAATGCTCATGCTAATCCAGCAAGTCAAAATGTAGCCAGCGTGCCAAGTTGGGTTTGGTGTTTAAACTTTGCTGGTTTATTTTTGCACCGGAGCTGCAAGGCTAATGTAGATTACATTACATTACATTAGTCTTATAGCTGCCAGGTTAGCATTATGCATGCGTAAATCCTCACATACTAGCCTCAAACCATGTCGAGTTGTTCAGTAATCTTAAACAGACTTGCTTATGTAGTTGTTGAACTGTATGACATGCTACTCTCTATAAACATGGACAAAAATACAGACAAAATTTAGGCTTCAAGATGACTGCTGCTGCTGCTGCTCTTTTTAGCCATATGGAATACTTTTGTCCAAGAGTCGATTACTTCTAGAGTACTTGTCTTGACTGATTGGCTACGTTTGGGGTAAAGTGAAAATTCTGTACATTTTAAACCATTCAAACCATTTTAAGGCCCAGAATGGGAGCACTGGTTATTATGACCTTATATTTAATCATATCTTTTTATGGCACCATAATATCATCATATCTTACATCAGATTAAATCACGGCTGGTATCCCCTGTCCTGCATATTGTAGTGTTTTCCTGCTTAAACAAGCCACTTCAGCTCATGAGGGGTTTCTTAATGAGCTGATTTGTTGGATCAAGAGCAGGGAAGGCCCTAAAATGTGTGGGGAAGGGGCACTCAGGATTAGGGTTGGGAACCACTGCATTGGACCTATGAACGGCTTCCTAAGGTCAAAACACCCTTAGGTGGCAATTAACCCACGCACACGGTTTTGAATCCATATAAAAAAATATGAAATGGTGTACTCTGGCTCCTAAATCCCTAAAAATCTCAGGCTAGTACTGGCTAATAATGTTTTTCAATGTTGTTAATAATGTTAAAGTCAAGAAAAATCATGAGTAAAAGCTTTTAAATCCAGCCTATTAATGAACAGATTAATATTCTTATTCACTGAATCACAGAGTTCTTTATCAAGAGAATGTATCTGGAAGCAGCATCTCCATAAACACAATTTCAGATATCATTTATTGAACACACAGTACTGTGTGAAGGTCAGGCTGCCTTTCATTTATTTACTTTCCAGTGTGATCAGACTCAACACTATGGATCTGAAAGGATGTGTAGCTGTCAAGAAGCCGTTCCTGAGAAAAGGACATAGACAAAAGGAAAATGATTTGCAAGCAATGAACTGACCACCTCAGCGTCCAGACCACAGTATCACTGAATGTGTTTGGGATTACTTGAATCATGACAAACAGAAAATGCAACCGACTCCTAAGCCTGAACTTGGTTATGTGGAAAACCCTTCCCAACAAGAATGGAAGCTGTAATATAGGTGAAGAGTGGGCTCAATAAATACTGAAAAAAGAGAAATTAAATGTAGATGTTGAGGCTGCTTTGTCATTTTCTATTAAATGCTTTTTTTAATTTTATTTTGATGCTGAAAAATTAATAACTTGTATTTGGCAAATGGCTGTTTTGACTTGAAATTAAATAAATGAGTCTGTGGCTTCTGCACAGTACTATATAGTGTCAGAATATGTACATCTATTAATATACCAGAGGTATAGGTGTTCTTACTGTCATGCTGAGGAAACATAATTGATGAAAACAAAATGCCATGGGAACACAGAACCGTTTCCAAGAAAAATTCACTAATGGAACACAGGGCCCTGGAAACACAGGAGTGTTTCCTAGATGTTTCAAGCAGCATGGGAACATTGGCATAGCCCCCCCAACCTCCCCCAAGAACAGCAGGCTGACTGCATGTTTCTTCTTCCACATGCACTCAACCATTGCACGTGTCAGTAACAGGTGCTTTAGCTGTCGGTCTTTCATGAATGGAAAAGCAGGGTGTTCTTATGCCCATACGTTACAGCAAGAAAAAAGAGAACAAGACTGAGAGCTGATTTTCTCTTCTTTCATTGATATCCTATGACATAAATTTCGTCCCTCTGTCTTCTCTCATTTTATTTTGACACACTTTGTGGTCAGTCAAACCAGAGCTACAGTGATGGATCAAACGCTGTGAGGTTTACACCAGGGGGAACAGGAACTCATGCCCTTAGGTCAGAGAGACAGCAGACATTATGAACTGCACCGCTCTCTCTCTCTCTCTCTCTCTCTCTCTCTCTCTCTCTCTGTCTACATTATAGTGTATTGAGGTAACTCCCTACTGGCCTTGCTGTCTATGCTTTAATCTTGCATTTGAATTTATTTTTCATATTATAAGTCCCTTTTATGTTGCTGTCAAATCTTCTTAATTAAATGTACAGTTTGTGTATAGTACATTTAAAGTGTTTCAGCATGCATAGCATAATAAATCCACTAGTTGGCGCTGTGCGTACCAATTGAAGACTTTGCCTGAAATTCACTAGTAATTAAAGCTGTGTTCACTCCACAGTCTTCACTTGGTGCCCACAGCTAGTGGATTATCACACAACTAGTGGAGTTATCACACTATGCATGCTGAAATACCCTAAATGTACTATACACAAACTGGGTTGGAAGAGAGAAGCAGTTTTTTTCTGCTAAACAAAAAGCCCAATTTCTTTCTTCCTTCTATTAATGCAGAAATACTACAAAACCAATTCCAAAAAAGTTGGAACAGTGTGTGAAATGCCAATAAAAACAGAAAGCAGTGATTAATAGATTCTGTTTGACCTGTATTAAATTAAAAAACATACAAAAACACAATGTTTGGTGTTTTACCTTATGATGGCTGCTAAATGTTCCAGAAAATGGGACAGGAACATTACATCACCTTTCCTTTTAACAACACTTAATAATGGTTTGGGGCCTGAAGACACAAACTGATCCAGTGTTACAAGTGAAAGTTTTTGCTCTTCTTCAGTTATTCAAGTCCTCAGCTATGCAACCATATTTTGAGCTAAATAATGTGCAAGATGTTTTCAATAGGGAACATTTCTGGACTGCAAGCAGGCCAATCTAGCACCTGCACCCTTTGTTCATGCAGGCTTGCAGCAGTAACACATACAGAATGTTTCTTGCTGTTGTCATGTTGAAATAAGTAGTGGTGCCCCTGAAAGAGACAGTGTCTAAACGGCAGCATATTTTTTTCAGAAATGTGTTCAGCATTAATGGTGCTTTCACAGATGTGCTTGTTATCCCACAAAAGCCCCCTCATACTTTGACGGACTCTGACTTTCGAACTTTACACTGGTAAAAGTTTGGATAGTCCTTTCCTTCTTTGGCCCAGAGAACAAAACGTCCAACTCAGCCAGAAACAGTCTGAAAGGTAGACTCATCAGACCACAGTACACGTTTCCACTGTGCGCCAGTCCATTTGATGGGCTCAAGCCCAGAGAAGTCGGCAGTGTTTCTGGATGTTGTTGATGTATGACTTCCGCTGTGCATAGTACAGCCTTAACTTGCATTTGGGAGTGCAGCAATGAACAGTTTTTATTAGCAACATTTTTTTAATACAGTATGCTCTAAAGTGTCAAAGGTCACCTGCATTCATTTGTGGTTTTTAGCCTTTTCTTTTATGCAGAGATTTCTACTGATTATCTGAGTCTTTTGATGAGTGATTGCAATCTTAAAAACATTAATTTAATTTTTACAAACATTCAAATCAACCAATCACGACACGTTTAGTGTGCTATGCCTGTAACAAAAACAGAAGCTTTCCACAGTGCATATCGGTCACCTCAAACCCCTACTACAAAAAGCCTTACTATGCTATATCTTTAATAATATATATATATATATATATATATATATATATATATATATATATATATATATATATATATATATTATATACATGTTACATTACAGAAAATTACCCTGTGGCATACGCCGTCAGCAGTCACAAACATGAATAAGATGTTGCTTTTTACAAGATAAACCCCATCATTTCACACAACAATTATATGGCAACAGAAAAAGTTATTTCTTTACAACCAAAGATCAAAAAGGTCCCTTAACTAGCTAGCCTATCTAGCATGACTGAGAGAAAATGTACAAATGGCAATAATAAGAGTGAGAAAATAACATCAGCCTCTATTCCTCTATTACTGGCCTTTCTTAATTACAGTCAGAAGAAAGAAAATGTCATTTACCCGAGGCAACATATGGTAGTTTCCACAATTACTGATTAAAAATAGCATAAGTGAGAAGGGGCACCTCTACATCAGCGAGAGAAAGGGAGAGTGGCAGAAAGTCTCAGTTGAAGAGAGCTTTTTGTTTCTCCTGTAATTATTCCTCTATCGTTTAGCCTCTGAATTTCTGCCCTGCTTGCTTATGATATGGAGGAGAAGAGTGTATATGTGTGTGTGTGTGTGTGTGTGTGTATGTGTTTGTGTATGTGTGTGTGTTTGCTTTTGTCCAGTTTCAGGACAACAATTTTCTGACTATGTAGGAAAACCATGGCTACCTACAGCACCAACAATACTCCTGTTTTTGTTTACAAAAGGTACATATATGTATATCATACATATAATTGCTTAGATATAGGAAACTACATGTAAATATAACATATTGATAATATTATAACATCTATGTGGTTACATATCTCTGCTGTCCAAAAAAAATAAACAATCATGTATCCCCATTTCTTTCATTTTTAATTTTTTTTATCTTGTATCATGTATTCCGAAATCTAATCTTTGGACTATTATTTTTAAAACACTGTAAAAGCTTAGCCCTGCGATGGACCGACGACCTGTCCAGGGTGTATCCTGCCTTTCGCCCGAAGACTGCTGGGATAGGCTCCAGCATCCCCCCGCGACCCTGACGGAGAAGCGGCTTAGAAAATGGATGGATGGATGGATGGATGGATGGATGGATGGATGTAAAAGCTTAACTGGAGCTTTCATATTGTGCAAAAAAAAAAAAAAAAAAACAAACAAAACAAAACAAAAAAACAGGATACGTTACTAAATGGGTAGTTACATATAACAACTGTCAGAACATCTGCAAAACATTGTATCTACATTTTTTATATTAAGATTTTTCCTTGTTGCCACTTTAGAGATGCAAAGTTATATGTATGTATATATATTGCCAAAAGTATTCACTCACCCATCCAAATAATTGAATTCAGGTCTTCTAGTCACTTTCAAGGCCACAGGTGTATAAAACTGAGCGCCTAGGCCTGCAGACTGCTTCTATAAACATTTGTGAAAGAATGATTCGCTCTCAGGAGCTCAGTGAATTTTCCATCACTACTAAATATTCCACAGTCAACTCTCAGTGGTATTATAACAAAGTGTTAAGTTTGGTTCAGGGCGGATTATGGCGTGGGGTTGTATGTTAGGAGTTGGGCTCGGCTCCTTAGTTCCAGTGAAAGTAGCTCTTAATGCTTCAGTAGACCAAGATATTTTGGACAATTTCATGCTCCCAACTTTGCAGGAACAGTTTTAGGATGGCCCCTTTCTGTTCCAACATGACTGCACACCAGTGCACAAAGCAAGGTCCATAAAGACCTGGATGAGTGAGTTCTGTGTGAAAGAACTTCACTGGCCTGCACAGGACTTGAGTCCTGACCTCAACCCGAGAGAACACCTTTGGGATGAATTAGAGCGGAGACTGGGAGCCAGGCCTTCTCATCCAACATCAGTGTCTGACCTCTCAAAAGTGCTTCTGGAAGAATGGTCAAAAATTCCCATAACCACACTCCTAAACCTTGTGGAAAGCCTTGTGAAGTTGAAGCTGTTACAGCTGCAAAGGGTGGACCAACATCATATTAAACCCTATGGATTAATGGGATGCCACTCAACTCATGTTCATATGCATGTGAAGGCAGATGAGTGAATACTTTTGGAAATATAGCGTGTGTATATACATATATATACACACACGCATATATATATAAATATATATATATATATATATATATATATATATATATATATACATAGACAGATAGAGAGATACATTATTATATAAAGGAAGTTAAAGTTACATGGTGTAATACATGTGGGACATATTATTATCTATAGTTACTTACATACATATAACATAGGAGAAATAGTTCATTTAAGAAGTTAAACATATAAAATAAATATGGGATACATGCATGGCCTCACGTCCTGACAAGGTCTAAATACTAATCTGTGTGTCTCTGTGTGTAGATGCTAGAGAGTGTGGCTGTTGTCTATGCTCAGAGAACAATTAACACAACAAAGGAAGCGCTGATTGAGAGAGACATTTGATGTGTGGCTCTAGGTGAACATTCGTGGCACCTCTATGAACACATAAATCATTTGTTACACCTGACTCGTGACCCATGCACAAAACCGAGCAGTATTTATAGCAGATGAAAGGGAAAAAACATAGAAAGGGAATAATGAATGTTGTCCACCATCCAATTCCAGCTAGTTAGACTGAGCAGCAGCATCAAATGGTGAGTGTTTCTTTCTGCCTGAAGCCACAGGTGTTTTTCTCATCACTATATCAGAGTCTCTGCTTCTACACCCTACATTATAATAATGATACACTTTTGAGGTTCACTGTCTTATTGAAAGCATCTATTGTTTCATAACACAAAAAAGGAGTGGTGCTGTTTATAGAAATCTTGAAATACAACCTTTTCCATATCAGGAATATTCTAAACAAGACAAAAATGAAAAATTATCTTCAGATGTAGACCTGGTGTCTCCATCTACACTTCACCCACCTTACAGGTGAAGGTGTCTTGTTTGATCTTTGGTGTACCCCTTAATCTGGTGAAATTAAGAGATTGGAAATCACTTCATAGGAACAAAGTCTTGTCTTTCCACTCATTTCTGTTTCTGATATTGAAAGTTCATTTCAATGAAGGCTCAAGTGTATTTAGGAATTACTCCATCTTGGCTTGAAAAATATACAGGATGAGGGGGCGAGATGACACATTTGATTGACAAAGAAGTAATCACGACACAGCAGCTCGAGTAAACATGAGCTACACATTTCTTATACTAGAATATATACACCGACTGACCACTTCATTCAGGGCATATCCTTCTAGCTACACTCATTGTCCATTTTATCAGCTCCATCTAAGAGCACTGTAGTTCTACAATTAGAGACTGCAGTCCATTTGTTCCTTTTGGACCCCCACAGAGCAGGTATTATATGGGTGGTGGATCATTCTCAGCACTGTAGTGACATTGACGCAGTGGTGGTGTGTTAGTGTGTGTTGTGCTGGTACGAGTGAATCAGACACAGCAGTGCTGCTGGAGTTTTTAAACATTGTGTCCACTCACTGGCCACTCTACTAGACACACCTACCTTGTTGGTCCACTTTGTAGATCATCTGCTGCTGCACAATTTGTGTTGATCATTCTCTAGTCTTTCATCTGTGGTCACAGGATGCTGCCCACAGGATGCTGTTAGCTGGATTTTCTTGGTTGGTGAACTATTCTGTGCGCATCCTAACCCTAACAGAGTAAAAGAGGCTAATAAAGTATGCAAAAAACAGATGGACTACAGGCTGCACTTGCAGTAATGCTAAGTGTACCTACATGGTAAGTGGAGCTGATAAAAAAGAGCAATTAATGTAGATACAAGGATGTGTACTTGATGAAGTTGCCAGTCGGTGTATATAAATAAATAGAAATCTTCTTATACATTCAGATTATGATCATCTTTATGTTGAGTACTGTACAGCTCCAGCTGTTTGAAAATAGCCATCACCCTCCGTCAATATCGGCCTGAAGCCACAGGTGTTTTTCCTAATCATTATATCAGTCTGTCTGCTTCAAAGCCTTAGATTATAATGATAATGCACTGTTGAGGACCAACGTCTTACTGAAATAATAGAAAAGGGAGTCATGCTGTTTATAGAAAACTTGAAATATAGCCTTTTCCATTGCAGGAATATTTGAACAAAGCAATTCAATGAATGAATGAATGACCTCATGGACCAGCCTCTAGATTTCTCTGAATTAGAGAGATGCACTGTGAAATCACACTGATCTTATTAACATTGGATTTTGCTCATCTTCAACTTCATGGTAGACTGGCTAATCCTCATTCTAACTCTAACCTGTAATCTGTAATCTGTATGCTTGTCCTGCCCCTAGCTCTAACATTTATTTTAATTTTACCCCTAGTATTAATGATGATAGTTCAGTACTTATAACAGGTGTGTCCAATCTTAACTGCAATGGGCTGGTGTGGCTACAGGTTTTCAGTCCAAACAAGGTGGAGCACACCTGACTCCAGTTGTTTAATCAGTTAGTCTTAGTCTTCACACGTTTTATCAGGTGACTTCTTGCTTTGTTGGAGTGAAAGCCTGCAGCCACACCGGCCCTTTGCAGATAAGTTTGGACACCCATGTCTTATGAACAACCTTATAGTTAGCATCCTGTAAACAGCAAAAATGAACACATGTCATTGGTGACTGTTGCTCTTAGCTGTCCTATGCGATGTAGACTTTTATCCACTGTTGTTGACAAAAGCTTTTATATAGAACAGTATGTCATGAAATATCCAAAATACATAAGCAAGTCTATTTGAGATTACTTAACAACTCAATGTGGTTTGAAGCAAGTGTGTGATGATTTAAGCATTTAGTTTCCATAATGTTAACACAACAACAGTGAGCTCCTGTTACATGTTAGTGACATAAGCCATGTAGCCTCATGTTTCTCAGGTGGTTTATTGATGCTTCAGCAGAGTGTTAGGCGAAAAAACTTACTTTTATCTTTCTTTGGTTATCCTTGTACATAGGATAATAATCTAGGTGTTCCATGGGTGGACCAGCAGTGGCATACAGTCAGGGATGCTGACCTTATCATCACTGATATATGCTTGCAAGTTCTGGTGTTTGTCTCCGTTTCCCTCACTTTCTAAAAAGCCTAAAGTCATTATTCAGTGTGTTTCCCCCATCGCTCAGACAGATGATGTGTGTGAGGCTGTGAGACTGGATCAAACAAAAGCAAGCCAGCAGCTTTGCTGTGTAAATCGCTGTGGGACTGACGGGTGGCCTGAGCTGTCACTGCTGCCACGCATACCCCTCTCTCTGCCTTTTCAGCTGAAGATAAATTAGCGCTACAAGCCAGGCTGTTGCATTAGCTTCCCCCAAGAGCCTTGCATAGCTAAAGTTCCTTTGTAGCTCCTGTCATACATTTTAAGCATGTATCTCAGTAAAGCCAGATTTTCGCTCGTATGATACCTGTATTACATACTTGTCAGTCATTTGAAGCCCTTGATGTGCTTGGGGGCTGAAAGGAATCTACTGAAAGTAATGTGTTATGAGCATAAATCTCTGAAGACGTTCTGTGAAGACATTAGCATCCAGATGAGTTGTCTATCGGCAAAATGAATGAAAATCACCCATCAAGCTCCTTAGCTGTTCTACTGTCTAAAACCTGTTTGCTGTAGAAAAAACTAAATAAACAGGTAAGTTTTCTTTGCTTTTTTAGTGAAAGAGATCCTTCTACTCCTTCTAAAATTATAGAAAGATCATGGAAAAATGTTTAAAAACTATTTTAACTTTTTTCATTGCATTCATAATGTGTGAGCCCCAGCATGAGAAGAGGGGCACTGTTGGATTGGTGCTAAATAAGATGGTGGTAATTTGGAGAAATTAAAGCACTTATAAAGCAAAGGTTTTTGCTTTACACAGTGCTGTGCTATACAAAAAAGCTAAAAGTTCCTGAAATGGCTGCAATATACAGTGAGGGGAACTTTTTCACCTAATTTAGTAGTTCATGTTTGCTTGGCAACAATACCACCCTCTAAAGAAATGACATTTCTTGGCGGAATGCTTGTTTATGTCATTTATTATTAATATTAATTAATTTTTATCATATTTTATGTTGGCTGCTTTTTTGCCACATGACTAAGAACATCCTTCCCCATAATAAAAGGCCTCTCGTCACTTATGGCTTTATTAGCAAATACAGTAAGTAACGTTACCCAGATAAAGTTCAGCTGACCTGCCCGTTAATAGTTTTGACATTGAGCTGTGAGTCTGGGCTTTCTTTTTTTTTGTAACTTTTTATTTATGGTATTTTTTGTCACAATAAGAATATTAAGAAAAACAGGGAAAAACGAAAGGAAAAAAGCAAAACAAAGCAGGAAAAAAAAAAAAAAAAAAAAAAAAAAAAAACAACTGAGGTCCAGGAGTAAATGCATATCACGTCTGATATCAGATCTGACGTCTGATTAATCTATGTTATTGGTTCTGTCATTCATGTAAACGGACCATTTTCCCCACTTTCTTTCTCCAATTTCTTTCTGGAGCCGTAAGGAATAAGTCATCTGCTCAAGAAAGTGCAAATGTTTTACAATACCAACAAATGTGCCCACAGTAGGTGTATCTTTCTGAAGCCAATATTTAGAGTCTGGGCTTTCTGTAATTAATCCAAAACCTTTTCAGCTTCTATATGGAAATAAAGACAATACTATGTTCACACATGATCAGGATAGCATGTGTTTGAATTGAGTGTTCCTCAGTGCTGTCATTTATCCATCTCTTAGCCCAGGGGTGTTCACTCTTATCCGCAAAGGGCCGGTGTGCTTGCAGGTTTTTCGCTCCAACAAAGCAGGAAGTCACCTAATGAAATGTTTGAAGACTGAAACCAGCTGGTTAAACAAGTGGAGTCAGGTGTGCTCCAGCTTCTTTGGAGTGAAAACCCATAACCACACAGGCCTTTCCAGATAAGACTGGACACCCCTGGCTTAACCTAATAATTCTGACTAATTTTCTCTAAACTGCTTTCTCAGTGCAAGTTTGCTGTGAGGAGTTTTGTCAGATTTTTTCCTTTGGTTGATGGAAGAAGTACTTTTTAGAGATGACTGGCTGAGAGGCCTGTCAGTTGTGTTGTACACATGGTCTATCACATATTTAAAAAAAGTACAAAAATTAAACAAACAAATAAACACATTTTTTGCTTCACTGGGGCATGCAGCAGCCTACAAAATGAAGCACAGTGTCAGAAGCCTGTTGTGATATGAAACCTATAAATTGTCTCTTATTACCACCCCCCTTCACTGTATTGCTCTTTTATGGCCTTTATATCTTCTAAAGTAATTCTTCCAATCAAGCTGTCCTTGCTTGTTTGTTTTTCTTCTAGTTAATCTTCTTCCCTTATCACTGCTTTCCCTCGCGTTGGCTATAATCTTATTCCCAAATCTCCTGACCGGCATTAGCAACTTTGGGGCGGATATGAAAGGATTAGCTTTATTTGGTCTCTCTTCCTCCGGCAGGCTGCGATCCCCTCTGACACCCGTATTGATTTCCATTTCATCAGGGCCAGACATTCTGTGATGTCCTAACGGCCAATAATGGTTTAGATTTTCAATCTGCCTAAAAGAAGACGGACCTCACCTCATTGAGGTTTATGGTTTTTTGAGGTAAAGCTGGTCGTTTCTTGCAGTTGTTGAATCACTCGTTCTCTGAGGAGGTGAAGTTTCTCACGTTTTGCACTCAGATCCCCTTTAAGCTGAGCTTATTCTCATCTCTCATTCACTAAACCTCTATATCTCTCTCCATCTGAGCCTCTGACACCTCTTTCTGTCTTTCTTGCTCTTGCTTGCTTTTGATCTCTTGCATTCTTTCTTTCTTCATTGACTTCATCATTTCTCTCATTCTTTTTCTTTCTTTCTTTCTTTCTTTCTTTCTTTCTTTCTTTCTTTCTTTCTCACTCTCACTTTCTCACTTGCTTTTTCTCTTTATTCCTTCCTTCTTGTGCATCTTTCCTTCAAATCTCTCGCTTTCTTTTCCTCTTCTTTTTTCTTGCTGTCTTATCCACTTCATGTCTGTCATCTTTCTTTCTTTCTTTCTTTCTTTCTTTCTTTCTTTCTTTCTTTCTTTCTTTCTTTCTTTCTTTCTTTCTTTCTTTCCACTCAGTAAGTTGCTCACTTTCTCTCCATTGCAGAGGCTCTGACTTCTCCCTCTTTCTTTCTTGCTCTTCCTTCTGACCTTCTCTTTTCTTGCTTTCTTCTCCTCTTTTCTTTCTGTCCTCCTTTTTCATGCTCTATTATTTCTTTATTTTACTATCCTGCATTCTTTCTTCCTTGGTTTCCTCACTGTTATTTTCTTCTTTTCTTTCTTTTCAGTTAGTAAATCACTTCATTTCTCAATCTCTGGCACTGACACCTCAGTTTTTTTCTCTTTCTTTAATTTATTCTTTTTTGTTTCTCATTCTTGCTTTCTTTGCTTCTTCCTTCCTTCCATCCTGCTTTCAATTCTGTATCTTTCTTTTATTATTTTGTATTTCTTGTTTTTTTTAACTATTTCCTTATTGTTTGTTTCCTCTTTTCTTTCTTTTCAGTTTCAGTAAATCACTAACACTCTCACTCTCATTCTGGAACACCTCAATCATGAATCAAGGTCATTAAATCTCAGAGGTGTAGATGCACTGCTGGCTTCAGCACTCTGCTGTTCTCACGCTTGAGACGACACATACAGAGCTGTTTATCAGCTGAGGAGCTGAAACAGGCGTGATAGTAAACGCTGTAAATCAGCTAATGCTGCTGTTCCACAGGACAGACTGAGAAACCTTCGCTGCCTCATTTACAGAAACACTGCAATTTTAATGTACATATTCTGGAACCACTTTGAAGAAGAAAAAGACCTTTAGATCAAGTTAAGTCTGTACTGTTCATTATATCCAGAACTTATAAGCAATAATAATTAAGCCATAGATTTTCACCATATTCTTCTCATTTACTTAATCTTTTAGCTTAGTTCCTCATACTTTGACTATTCTTTCCTCTCTGCTTCTTCCTAAATGTTCTCTCTTTTTCCCTCTCCCTTTCTCTCTGCCTGTCGCTCCTCTTCTCCTCAGGGACTAACTTTAATTTCATTCCTGATTTGCCTCCCTCATGTCCTCATCTGTCGCTCGCTGAGAGCCATTCCACTGCGCCATCATCAAATAAAAAGGTCTCTGCATGAGAAAGGAGAGAGTCAATAGTCAGTGAAGTGTGAACTCTCTCTCTCTCCCGTTGGATTGCTGCTAACTAGCACATCTCTGAAATGAAAGGAGCTCCGTCAGTGCTGAGAGGGGTGGTTTGTGGAGAGTTTGGCTGTAAGTTAGCCTCTCTCTGTTGGACAAGGGTCAGTGTAGGTCAATATATCTATCGAATTGAGTTGAGTGACTGGCTTACTGAGCCTTACGTCAGCAGCATCCTGTGCACCTAATGAGCAGTACAGCAGAGACAACATAGGGACCTCACACTTTATCATCTGCCCTTTGAAGCACCTGCAGAAACAAGACCTCAAACTCAGCAGAGCTCTTTCAGACAGAGATTAAAAGAGGAGACCGTATGAGTCTAATACCCAGGATGAGTATCAGGCCGATACCAGTAAAAAGTTCATCAGAGGATGGGAAACCACAATTTTTAAAAAATCTTTTCATCACCACTGATGCAATCAGTGTGATGTAAACAAAGTCCTTCAGAGTGCTTTGATGTAAAACGGTTTGTTGTAGACTTTGACTTCTTTACATATGGTCATGATAGGAACCAGTCGTTGCCATGTCTACACCACATATAGAGCATTTTATTTACTATATAAAACCACCCGTAAATCTACATGTCTCCTGAGTTTTAATATGTCACTAACATCAGTGAAGGTAAAATAGTGGAAAATAAGTTTTCTGCCTCACAATGCCCTGCATGTGTCCCATTGCCATAAATACATTAAAATAAATGATTAACAAGATGTTTTAGGCCAAAACTTTATTTCAAAACTATTGTAAAACAGTATCTCGGGCATAAAGCAACGTGTTCATAATCATTTTGTGTGCTACTTTTTTGTGAGGAAGCATTTGGAGGTATTAAATGCTTCAGACATCTGGTTCCTATCATCATCACTGTGAACAATTTTGACTGTGATCAATTCTCTAGAAGAGAGCATTTCACACCAAACCACTCTTAACGACTTTGTTTACAACTTAAGTTGTATTGGTGGAGTTCTCCTTTAAGGAAATTGTCAAAACATAGCATTTTGCACCAAAGTAATGACGTTTTGATCTCTTTGCATCTTACTTGAAATCCTTTAGCGTTATTTAGATAGACACACACCTTCTCTCACTCTCTCTCTCTCTCTCTCTCTCTCTCTCTCTCTCTCTCTCTCTCTCTCTCTCAAACCAGGCTGATGCATTAGCTTCCCCCAAGAGTCTTGCATGGCTAAAGTTCTTTTGTATCTGCTGTTATAATTTATAAAGGTGCTTTCTAGCTCAGTAAAGCAGAGCTTGGGTTGTGTCACTGATATATCGATTACACTTCAGTCCCCAGACATATCACGGGTTCCAGATGACTGACGTGTAATACATGTATCAATGATACAACAACAGCTCTGCTTTCCTTTCTTTCTTGCTCCTGCGCTCTTTCCTCCTTCCTTCTTTCTGGCTTTCAACTCTCCTGCTGTTCTTTCTTTCTTTCTCTCTCTTGCTTTCTTTTCAACCTGTCTTTCTTTCTCTGTTTCTGTTCCTCAATGCTGCTGTGCCAGAAGAACATTCTAGTACTTATTCAGCCACCTGTGACTCAAGGTTATTTAATCTCAGTACTGCAGCTTTCAGGTTTGAGAGCAAATAAACTTTCTTTTCATTATCATTTCTTTTCATTATCTAACCTTTATATGACTTCTAAATACTCCCAATTAACCGCTCCCTGTTTGTAATTAATAACATAATTATTGTACATCAAAGTAATCATGTTATGATCCCGTCTGATGGTCTTATTTCAAATCTTTCAGAGTTGCTCATTTAGATGGAGATGTGGAAAAGAATTTCTGTCACAAAAAATATTGAAGGCGTTCTATTTGCATTCATTATGCTTGTTCTTTAACTGTGAGGTTCAGCTCAGCGTATTTACCAGAGAAGAGCGTTGGTGCCGCCGACAGCTCTGCCTGCTTCAGTAGAGCTGTCAGCAGAGAAAGAGAGAGACAGAGAGAGAAAGAGAGAGAGCGAGAGCTACTTCATGTTAAATTGATACAGCTGCTAGGAAAGACAGTATAGTTAACTTTGCAGCAGTGATGTGGATTAACTGACATTGAAGTTTACCTGATTTACCATATTTTACTGTAAGTGACCTCTCAATTGGACAGGCCTTAAAGGTGCAGTGTGTGAGATTTTGGAGAATCTATTAGCAGAAATTGAGTGAAGTATACAAAAACACATTTTCATTAGTTACATTAATCACCTGTAACAGCAAATCGCTGTGTTTTTCTTAGCTTAGAATGATCCCTTCATATCTATGTAGGGAGCAGGTCCTCTTGACAGACACCACGCCGTGTTGTGCCCACTATTTCCTACAGTAGCCCAGAAAGGACAAACCAAAAAAAGTTATTCCATGAAGTGATAATGAATACACTGCCTAATGACAGACATTTTTTACAATAGTTTTGAGTTAAGATTTTACCAAAATTGTACATTTTAAATGTACTCATGTTGGTGATCATTGCAGAGCAATATAGAATCTGAAGGAACTGTATTTTTTTCTCAGATTTACTACTAATTTATGCTTATTAAAATTACGTATGAGAAGACACAAGTCACTTGGAAGTTCACTGGTCATTATGGAAAGTAAATAACACTCTTATATTTGTATTGTAGTTATCACAACCCCATGGTTTCTACCACCACCAGGCTAGGAGGACCATTTAAACGTGTAAAGACTTCTTTGACTGTTCATGGTTCAATACAGAACCATTTTCTTTCCTAGAGTCCTTGAAGATCTTTTTGAAGTGAATAGAATTTCCTTTAGAGCCAGCTTACTTTTTTCTTAGGAATATTACCAGAAGATGTAGGAGACGAGAACCAAACATTACTACTGAGAGTCCTTCTTCTAATTGCTAAGAATATAATCACACTCTCTGGCTGAGGCAGCAGCCCCCCCATGGCAACACAATAGAGGGAAAAAGAAAAGGATATTTACCACATGGTAGGTTACAATTAAAACTGACATATTGTGGACTAAATTGTCCTCAGTAATCTCCTATTTTTTCCTTTTCCTTTTCTTCTCATTTAAATGTTTTATTATAAAATGTACATCTATCCATTTCCTTTGTGTTCATTGATGAATGTCATTGTTCATCCCTGGGAAATTGTATATGGACATAACGAGGATGCCAGACTGGCAAGTCCATTGATTGACCCTTAAAACATTTATGCCTGTGTTGTATTTCTGAAGATATGACTGTACTGTATGATTTCACTTGATAAAAGGAAATAAGAAGAATACATCTGTGACTGGAGCATAGAAAGGTCAACTGGTAGCACTTTTCCCTCTTAATCTTGACCCTGAAGAAGTGAACGTGCAGCATTTCCATATTGAAGATCTCTTTGCCAGGGATGAGTAGCTTTATCACTGTAATTCGCCTCTCAAACTGTTTTTGGCTAATTTGACTGGTGGTGATGAGAATGAGTGTGTGCGTGCCCACTCAATATATCACTGTTGTGCTTCACTTTCATCCTGGTGAAAAATGTAGTCATCTAGCAGGGAGAAAATAAAAAATAAAAAATGACATTGCTGCCAATGAAAACTCTAAATATATACTACTGTCATAATAAGCAATGGTCTTCAACCAAAGAAATGGCCTGGATGTAATTGGATACATCATTTAATTAAATTTGGTCATCATGCTCTTTTTGCAGTGAGTGATGAGAGACCAAAACATTTTGATTTTTCAAGCCACAAACCTCATTAATACACTGTCATGGGCGAACAGGGACCCGGGTATACTTTGTTATTATTTGCGAGCCGAGCGTTGATTTGTTATTCGTGTCCTTCCCAACTCAATAATCCCCTCTGCTGTTAAGGCCGCAGAGAAATGCTAATATAATACACTGGCAGCTCCCTGTGTGTTATGGAGGGCTTTGAGGAGCAGTCTTTTTAATATCACGTAAACCTTTTTCATTTGGGTGATATATACCGCTTCTCTCCATTGTTTTAAATTTCTCATTGCTTTAAATCCTGTTGGTTCCAGACTTTGAGAGGAAAAGTTGTACAAAGGTGGCGTGTTTTATTGAGCTAGACTCTGCATAAGATGCACCAAAACAGCACAAAATGTCGTGAAATTTTGCATCCTTTCCTCCTCATTATTTCATATTTGACCCTTTGACATTTATTATGAACAACAGTGCATTTTTACCAGTGGCAAAAGTTGATGATTGACTTGTGCCTTGAGTCTTTGTTAATGCCTGTTTACACCTTGCATTAACATTTTCTGTGAATGGATCTTGACCGCATGAAAAGCCAGGTGTAAACACCCTCAAAACGCACGATCACTCGGACCACATTCGGCGGTGGTCAGAAACAATCTTGAGCACATTTAACACTGAACGCCTTTTCATTATCCATAGTTACGTGAGCAGAAATGCATCTGCCAAATGCTAACTAGTAGATGAGAGGATAAACAATAAAATGAAAGCTTGAGGATTCAGGAGGCTGAAGTTAGCCCATACCCAAGAGCCTTTTATGCACACCAGGTTGATGAAAGTGTCCAGGCCAGGTTTTTCCACTCTTAAAGTAACCGGAGAAAAAGAGTGAACAAGAGTAAAATAGTAGCGACATATGTGTTGAAGTACTTTTGAATGCAAAAGTAGAATCTGTTAGTGTGCCCTCAAGCATCCAGCCTCATCACCTCAAACGTTAAACCGAAGGTCTTTATGAAGTGACTAGTTGCTATTACCGCATATAAAACGTGAGTGTTCTGGATGCCAATGAGAAATATTTAGTTAGAAGCTTGTTGATAGGGGCTGGGGTGTTTGGTGATGCGGTTTGAGGTGTGAGATATGCACTTGATATGCAGATGAGTTTTTGTTGTATTGAAGGGCTCCCATCTCACCTCTTACTGTCTGTCTGAGGGAAAACAAACAATTGTTTATTAAGCTAAATCTTTGTATGATGCAGTTGCCCTACTCATCAATAAGCCTTTAAGAGTGAGATATACATTTAGCTTAATTAGGAAACATTTGCAATTAGTTTTAATCCTTTAAAATGCCAGACATATAACATACTAAGTCTCATTATTCAGTAACTCCACAGACTTTAATGCAAATTGGCTGAGCTATTCTTAAGTTGTAGAAATGTGTACTAAAACTTTAGGGCCACCGACAGACCTTGGCCCTTCAAAATGTGTCCTGAATACGTTTAAATATATACTGTATTTAGCAGCTTGATATTTCTGTGAATTCTCCAGCCAATACTCAAACTGTTTTTCATTGCGCAGGTGGAGCTAAACGGTCTGTGACTGGATGTTTTACATGTCAGTTGAATAGCCCTTTCATATCGCATATGCTGCCTACAGTGCCAACTAGTGCCAAAAATTGGATTTATTAGTCAATTGGACATTGCAACCCCAAATCCACATGTCTGAATTTTATCAATCAGTAGTACCTGTGGGTTGTTGTACACCACACTGTATGACATAAAATGAAGATGCAACAATTAAAGTGTGCAACAAACAATATGGTTAATGATAAAGTACAAGAGGATAGGCGCACAACAGGACTGCTTGTATACCAGAGGTGTACAGAAGGGTAAACGTAATAATGACTATAAACTAGTGGCAGATGCTAGGGTGGGATTTGCTGGGGTTGGCTAGTTACATGTTGTGGGGCAACCTAGGGAGCCTTAGTTCCCAGACACATCAGATTAGATTGTATTTTTATTTTGCACATAAACATAGCAGGTTTACAAAAAAAACTGAATTGTGTATGCTTATACATTTAAGGTATGAATGGAAGGATACATTAAATACTAAAAATCTCTTCTGAATGCAAACCTCAAAAATCACTCTGTAAATCTGAATTTAAAAACCCAGAAACAGGATAAGTGACTCACATTAGTGCTTATTTTTGGGATCTGTAGTTCACTACTACTCCTGGTTTTCCTGCTGTATGTATGGAACCTTGAGGATGGCAGCCAGTCTCTGAAAGGAGAGTTTAGAAGGCTGAAAGCAAACTGCCAGCGGATTTTTATCTCACTTGGAGGATAGGTAATGCAAGAGTTTGAAGGGCTTTTTGAGAAGCAGAATACACCTTGCCAGTGATGATTTGGTGGGCACTCTTTATCTGGTTTGACAGAGCTTGTGTCAGATTCCTAAGCCATGCTGGTGTATATAAAGTCTGAAGTGGCCTCTCTGGTTCTTTGCAACCTCTTTAGGTAATATAACTTGTTACTTTACAATAGCATATGTATCATGGTCCCACTGTAAATCAGATTGGATCAAGATTTCAGCCACCTTGATAGTATTTAAGAATGTTAGCTGTTGACCACACAGGTAAAGAGGTATGGTGTTACGTTGGAACAGAGTTCAGACGAGTGCAGATCTAGATAAATGGTAGCTTTAATACTAAACAGAGGAAAACCCAAAATCGTAGTCACAAAACAGTCCAAAGAGTCGAAACACAGAGCAATCCAGACAGGCAACAGTACAGAAAGGGCAAGGCAAAACCTCAGAAAACGTGAAGGCAAGGCAATGGTCAAAATACACACACACACACAAAAAAAAGGCAAACATGAAGAAACGCTCAGTAAGTCACCAGGATACAATACTTCGCAACCCTACAATACTAAGCCCGGGTTTAAATGCTATCTACCATAGGTGTTGTAAGTTAGTACTCAGGTGATCGTGAATGCTGATAGGTGGATTGAACAGAGTCCTTGGTCACGTGTGTTCCCTGGGACTCCTGGGAAATGGAGTCCATGACGGATTCCGGTTGTGACTGAGCGGTCACGTGATCTCCCAAGGGCTGCTGGGAAATGAAGTCCGTGGAATGTGTGACAGTACCCCCGCCCCCCCCCAAAGAGTAAGGTGAGCCACTGAAAGAGGGACACCAGGACGACCCTACTTCCGAACCGGACCCGATCCGAAGCTGCCACGGCGCTGGAAACCGGACTTTCCGTCCTTTGACTGAGTGAGGTGGGCAGGTAGAGAGCAGGTAAGACCCTTCCTTGGGCGCCCCCTAGGACGGGGTGCAGGCTTTCCAAGATGTGTACGATGGAAATCCCTTATCAACATCTCTGGCTGGAACCCAAGACTGTTCCTCAGGCCCATAGCCTTCCCAGTCCACCAAATACTGCAACAACCCAGCACGCCTCCTGGAATCCAGCAGCCGTTGGACAGCGTAGACCGGGGTTCTGTCCATCTCAGCCGGAGGTGGTGGTGTGACATCCGGCGTCACCTCATCCAGTGGACCTGCAACTACAGGTTTGAGAACAGACACATGAAATGAATGGGATATACGGAAACGAGGAGGTAAGTCTAATTTATATGTGACTTCATTTATTCCCTTAACAATTTTAAAGGGTCTTATATATTTTGGCATCAATTTACAGCAGCTTCCCTCGGTTCTCCTGAAGTCCTTTGTAGACAGCCAAACACGGTCTCCTGGCTGATAAACTGGTGTGGGTCCCTCTGTGGCGATCCGCCTGTTCCTTTTGATGTCTCAGAACCGTCTCGATTCGTTGATGGGTCTCTTCCCAAACGCGTTCGCTGCTTGCCATCCAAGCATCAACTGCAGGAACATCCGACTGTACACCAGAAACCCTAAAATGCACTGAAAAGGAGTCATTTATTGTGGAACTAATCAGAGAGTTCTGTGCTATCTCTGCCCATGGAAGATACCGTGACCAGTCTGAAGGGTTATTATAACAATAGACCCTCAAATTTACCTAGCTCCTGATTACCCTCTCGCACTGTCCATTGGTCTGAGGGTGATAACCTGAAGGCAAGCTTATAGAAACTCCCAAGTGCTTGCAGAATGCTTTCCAAACTTGTGAGGTGAACTGAGGACCACGATCTGAGACAATGTCTTCTGGTATACCAAAAATCCGGAAGACTTGGTGGAATAATGTCTCAGCTGTCTGAAAAGCACTGGGAAGGGCTGGAAAAGGGACAAAACGTACTCCCCGTGAAAATCTGTCGACTATGGTGAGAATTGTACTAAAGCCTTGTGACACTGGTAAGTCAGTTACAAAATCCACTGCTATGTGTGACCATGGACGACTGGGAATAGGCAATAGCAATAATCTACCGGCTGGTAATGTCTTTGGTGTCTTGCACCGAGCACATGTAGAACAAGAAGTTATAAAGGAGTGCGTGTCTTGAGCCATTGATTCCCACCAATACCTATTGCTGAGCAGTTGAAGCGTACATGTTTCACCTGGGTGACCGGGGGTGAGCGATGAATGAGCCCAGGTGATCAAAGGAGTTCTGAATTGGTCTGGTACGTACAGCTTATCAGCAGGACAATGATTAGGCACCTGGATATGAGGCAGTATTCTTTCAATATCTTCATCTATCTGCCAACGAATTGATGAGATATTCACTTCCGGTGGCAAAATGTATTCAGGACTGTCTTTGGGGCTATGATGCACCTCTTCCTGAAATCTACGTGATAAAGCGTCAGCTTTTCTGTGATGTGATCCCGGTCTATATGTAATGTTAAAAGCAAAGAACAATGACCACCTGACTTGACGTGCATTCAAGCGACGTGCATTTCTGAGATTCTAAATTCTTGTGGTCTGTCAGGACAAGAAAGGGGTGATTAGCTCCCTCTAACCAGTGTCGCCATTCTTCTAAAGACAACTTTACAGTCAACAGTTCCCTGTCCCGATCCCATAATTCTGTTCAGTGTGTGATAACTTGTGGGAGAAGAATGCCACAGGATGCAATTTAGGCAGAGATCCACTATGTTGGGACAGAACGGCACCTACCCCAGTCTCGGAAGCATCAACCTCCACCACGAACGGTTGATTGGGGTCGGGATGTTGTAGTATAAACCCTGAAACGCCTCTTCGGCCTCATGTGTCCATGTGATTTTCTTAGGATTCCCTTTCAGGAGAGAAGTCAGAGGGGCAGCCACATTACTGAAATTTCTTATGAAGCGACGGTAAAAGTTAGCAAGTCCCAGAAATCTTTGTAATTCCTTAACCGTGATAGGTTGGTCCCAGTTTAACACTGCCTCAACTAAATTTATCATCCATTATTCCTTGAGGACTGATCACATATCCCAAAAATGAAATGCATTGCTGGTGAAATTCACATTTCTCACCCTGGAGATAAAGATTGTTCTCAAAGAGACTCATAAGCACAGTTCTAACATCTCTTACATGGGTCTCAAAAGTAGAAGAATATACCAAAATGTCATCCAAGTAAGCAATGACAAAGTGTCCTAGCATGTCTGAGTACGTCATTGATAAAAGCCTGAAACACAGAGGGGGCGATAGAGAGCCCAAAAGGCATAACAAGATACTCAGTGCCCCTAGTGGTCAGAAAAGCGGTTTTCCACTCATCCCCCTTTCTGATTCGAATCAAATTATATGCACTACGCAAATCCAACTTGGTGAAATATTTAGCCCCTTGAAGCTGTTCCAAAGCTACTGGCACAAGAGGGAGTGGATATGGGTAGGCTTTGGAGATCTGATTTAAAGTAGTAGTAGAATGAACAGCTAGCTTGGGGGTGTCAATACAGTTCATTAAACAATATTCAGACCATTGTGTAACGGTATGCTCAGACCATGAAATAATAGGATTGTGTCTCTCCAACCATGGGAGTCCCAAAATGATCTCAAACTCTGACTGCTCAAGCACAAAAAAGGATCGGTTTTCCTGATGCAGAGCACTAACTTGTAATACCAAAGGTACCATTGTTCTTGACACTGCAACCATAGCTATTTCGTCCTCCATCCAGGGCTGAAATTTTCAAGTTCTTTGAGAGGGGATTCACTGGGATCTGCAGCTCCTGAACCAGGCGTTCATGTATGAAGTTCCCCTCAGATCCGGAGTCAATCAGTGCTGAAAGGACAAGAGAAAGGGATTGGCAGTAAAGAATGACAGGTAACAACATAGATTTAGCGACCAACCCCTTTGTGGGATCATACTCCACATGCTGTCCAAGGGTCGGCGTCTTGTTTTTATGAAATTTCTGAGGGCAGTCTCGGAGTTGGTGTTCTGTTTCTTTATTCCACCTTGTAGACAGAACCTGGCTTCTTTTGGTTCTTTCTGTCTTAGATCTCTTTCTTGCATGAAGTAAATGATCTAGCTTTATGGCCAAGTTCATTAGTTGGTTTAGATCAAGATCATCACCTCTACTTGCTAATTCATTCAGAATGTCACTGTTTAACCCCTGACAAAACCTTACAAGAAGGACAGCCTCGTTCCATGCACTACTGGCTGCAAGTGTGCGGAACTCCAGCAAGTAATCTACCACAGAATGGTGCCCTTGTAACTGTGATAATTCCCCGCTAACTTTTCCCTCATGAAGATGGTCAAAGACCAATTTAAACTCCTTCACGAATTGGCTGTATGACATATTACTCAAAAGTGACCAGCTAGCAGTAGCCCACTCTAAGGCTTTATCTACTAAGCGGCTTAGAAAATGGATGGATGGATGGATGGATAACTACAATCTTAGCTTTCACAGCACTAGGTGAGGATGTCTGAGGCAAATGGTTTCAAAAAACATCTAATAGTTTTTGTTTGTTTTTTGTTTTGAACTTTGTTTTTTTGTTAAAAAAACAATGCAGTGTTAAGGCCACAAAAGAAGCAACACCACCACAACAACTCTGTCTTCATGTCCGAAGCTTCTCTGGCCTCACCTTCTGTCTCTTTTTAAAAAAATTAGGATCCCACCTAGGATCTAGGCCAACCCATGTCTATACTCTGGGTGACAAGAGCATAGAGCAAAAGGCATAATCATAATAATATAATGTCACCGTCACATTTACATTCATCCTTCTTACATATAAATGTGTACACACTGATACGGTGGTATCATCTGAATGAGCAACTAAATCAGCATGCTTTTATTTTTACACATGTTTCTCTTCACAGGTTCCCCCTTTCCCCTGGATTTACAATGGGCCCTTCTGGATCTGGAAAAGAATGGGCTCACCTGGGCTCCTACCCCTATAGTGGCCACTCATTAAGTAAGTAACATTTAGTCTTTAAAATGTCTTCTTCTAATGCATATTACTAATGTAATATTTAATAGTTTCTTTATTGTAGTATTTAATAGACTTTATAGCGTAAGTAAGTAATAGCCTGTTATGATGTAGTACAGCACAGCTAAGTTCCCACAGTCTGCAGAAACAGTCAAGCTGGACAAAAGCTGTGTTTATATGTTGGTGCTGAAAAAGCCTTGATCCGGACCCTTACTGCCAAATTGGTGTAAAACGGTGAAGGTAGGTGAACAATGGCAGCATGCAGCCATGTAAATGTTGCTGCTGTAATAGCATCTGCTGAAACTTGGTGATGACCTAAAAAAGGCATAAAGATGCAAGAACATGGCATCTTTGGGTGTGCCTGGCTTTCAAAAGAATGGGCCTAGCATCCTCCCCCCATAGCTATACCCTTGCTGTAAACTACTACTGTCTGAGGAGTGCAGATGCAGCAGTGATGCAGTGCAGTATTACAGTAGTGTAGTAAGTGAAAGAAGACAGAAGAGTTGAAAAGGTGAAATGAAGAAAGTGAAGGCAGGGTATTCACGCAATGGCCTGTATAGCACTCTCACTGGGGTCCTAACGTCTTTGGAACATCCTTATATCTCCGCTTACATGATTTTACGTAAGTGGAACATGGGCAGCTATGATATATTAAAGGGAAATATCCCAGACTTTTCAAAATTTCTGCATTGTGAAGATGTAAACAAAATAAGTCAGAGTACATTGATGTGAAATGCTTCACTTGCACTGTTGTTCAGTGTTGGTGATAGGAACCAGACATCTGAAGTGTTGAATGTCTCCAACACCCTACATTACAGAAAACTTTTACATGAATTAGTTGTGAAAATGAGACCTGAAATATTGTTTTAAGATAGTCGCCTATATTTTTGCAGGGCATTGTGAGGCAAAATAGTCTCCAAAGAAAACAAATTTCTTCAGATTTGACATTATTATACCATTATCACATTACATAAACAACCTCAGAAGACACATGTACATTCACCAGTGGTTTTGCATAGTAAATATAATGGTTCCTATCACTAGCACTATAAAGAAAGTTAAGTAAATTTGTGGAATTCCTCTTTAATACTGTAACCATTCTGCATTTGAGCATCAAATTAGTCAAGCCATAGCAATAGTGATCAAACAACAAATTACACTGCATTTTATTCAGTGAAGGAAGTGAAGTCTCGCTTATTTATTTTTCCCCATAAGATCCTAGTTATGCAACTTATCGAAGGCTCATTCCTGCACACCTTATTACGTTCCCCCAATGGAGTTTACATCAGGCCACTAAAACAACCCCTAACTTCCAGATTTCTTCCTTTCTATCCGTGCTAAATCCAGAAAAGACAACGGCGCTCCTATCTCCTCCCTGCATAAGCCGAACACACTCCAGCTGCTGTATCTAAATCTCATGCTGTTTGTCAGTTCCCTGAGGCTAACAGAGATATGGTCCCTCTCTGCCTATAAAGTGCAGATATAATATTGTGGTGTATCAATGTAAGTGCTGGCTAATGTCTCATAGGAAAGGTCGGGCATGCTTTTCCAAACCCTGAGCAGAAGAAACTAGCAGTTTATGGAGTTTATGGAATGCATTAAAGCAGGACTTGCCTCACCCGCCAGGCTCCATCAAGGAGAAAATTACCTGCTGATGTGCAGATTAGACCAGGCCGCTGCTATCTGCTTCTATTTGTGTGTTATGTGTGTGTCTGATCACCCTTTTTTGCAAGAGCTACACAAACAGGGGAATTCCACCAAAATTTCTGCATACTTAAATTGTTAGGATGGAAAGCATGTAATGAAAACCATTAAACCGGGAGGGGTTTAATGTGGAATCTGCTATTCTAGAGTAACTTAAAAATTCAGAATTTGTCACAGCAGTGGTCATGTCTAGACGTCCAAAGCGTTTAATGCCTCTAAAATCTGCCTTAGAGAAAAGCTTTTGAAATGGAAAATGCAACACGGTCATTTCAGGAGAACATAACTACCTTGTTAGCCCTCAACATTTTTAATAGCCCAGGATTCAGTCTCATATGGATACATAATTAACATTATTGGAAGGAAATAAAGTACAGCAGTAAGCAAAAGTTTAAATACTCCTTGGTCAAATGTTTTGTTGATTTTCTAGGAGAAAATAAGTTGAAAGTCTTTGGTTTCGAAAAATAAGTAATGATTTATTGTTTCCACCAATCTCTTGTGGAATTGGGCACATTTCAGATTTACAGATATGCTGCGATAAAGTTTAGTAAAGTTTTCCAGAAGTATCCCATGCATAGTAACAGTTGTTAGGCTATGAAGGACCAACTGACATTTTACCTGAATGGACAGCATAATGTCACAATAAGTATAAGTTTATTTTCAGGGACAGGAAGGATATATTCTGTTGGATTTACCACTGTGTCACCATCATCAACATTACACATTAAGGTTCAGAAGACACACCTGGGGTTCCCTTTTGGATATAAATAAAGTAATTATGCAGAAAAATATTATGTCGAATTTCCTTTTAATGTTGAACTCTGAGGGTTTGTCTATATGCAATTGTAAAACTAAGGTGTGTGTGCATGTGATCTATGAGAACATGTTGAGCGTGGTGGGCGTCTCCATCACCATCAGTGTGAATGCCCTCGGCGTGGCCTTCTCGGATGCTTTAGCGTGGCGGGAAAGGTCAGACTCATTCACCTCTTCAAATCAGTCGCTCATTAATATACAATATGGAAATAAAAGAGCTGCTCTTTCAAACTGCTGACGTCACGTCCTTGCATCTGCAGCCGCTCAATCACACACCAAGAGCCACCTTCAGTGCAGTGAGCTTCACCACACTGAGAAAGACCACACTGCTGGGGAAATTAAGAAGTAAACACAGAAAAAGCCATTTCAGTCTAAAAACGTGATTTGTGTGCACTGAGTGCACTGATTAGGATGTGATGAATTTAGTTGGTTTACGTTAAATGTGTAGATCATTTAATAAACAAAATGTATTACATCAACACAATTATTGCCAAATGTAAGTAAACCTTGTTGCGTTGATGTGATGTATTTTATTGTACACGCCTGAATGAAGTACATTGAATGCATTGTCCCTTCCAGTGTGGTAACAAGTAGTTTGGCTGGTTTTATTCAAGTCAAATACTTTCTTTCATGAAGGAAAGCAAAATTACAGGTTAGCCAAACAGAAACAATAGTGTTCGTCAATCCAGGTAGCGTGTGGGATTGTCAGGGGCTTTACTAAATTGTGCTTTGCTTTACAGTGTTGGGTGCATTTATCTTGGATACAAAGACAGGCCATAAAATAAAAACAAAATTGACAAATATATAAATAAATCTCTGTCAGCACTGCTTTCTAACAATAGCCCCGCAGGCCTGGTATTACCAATGATAAATGTTGTTTCATGTCTGAAACTCTTCAAAAAATGGCTTTGTATTTGTCAGCTTTTTGTTCCAATTTTCTGTTCCACCTTAAAAAGAGCAACAGTTACATTCTGGGACATCTACACGTGCCTTGAATGTAACTACTGCAGCATTTAAGGTGGAATAGGAAATTTGAATAAGAAGCCAACTACAGCTTTGTTGAATTTGTCTCAAAGGCGTGTTCCACATAGTCGTGCCTCTGACCAACAGACACTGCTGGATTTTGGAAAAATATTACAGTCATTCAAGCTTCAGTACCAGCTGGTCCACAGTTTGTTGCACAGCTGACTGGATCAAGCAATATAATGCTCAGTATTATCAGCACTATTACACATAATCAGAGATAGAGCCAAAGTGGTGGCTGCAGTGGCACTGGCTACCCCAGAAATCTTATTGGCCACTTCAAAATCTTTCACATAATTGGCTGATTATAATGCTTCCACCACCCACTCTGTCCACTGGGAGTAGTTCATCATCTGAACCCAGATGAGCAAAGAAAAAGTTTTGCGACACCGTGACGTGATTGTACAGTTTTCTCCATGTCTTCCAGGACTGCTGTTTTAAATGGGGGCTACAAATTTTCTGGTGGGCCGAATCTTGAATTTCAGCCTGTGGAATAAGTGTAGATGCAGACGAAAAACACTGACAGCATCACTGCGTCTTTTCCACATTGAGCAACTGGAAATGTAGCATGTCAAACTACTTCTGCATTCACAGATCAGTGGTTGTTCATTTCATTATGCCAGCATGCAGTAGCTGTTCTGTGGGTTGGTGGGACTTATTCATGTGCTCAGCCTGCTGAATGGCAAAATTAATTCTATCAGCCGAGAGATTATAAATCTAAACTAGAGTGGCACCTACACATCTCGAGAGTGGTAAACACTCACATGACTCACCTTTTTTGTTTTGCTCACTGTAATTGTCCCCCTCCTCCCTTGTACCCGGTAGAAGAGCATTAGCAGTTGTGTTTGGGTCATTATTGCAGAACCAGACACCTTCCCTCAAGGCAACAGTGCAACAGATAAAAATCTCTTTCTCTCGCTACATGGTTCTATATTGCTGTTGGAAACCAGGATCTAGTATCTTCTGGGTGGTCTGCTAGCACATTTTTTGTATAGATTTCTTGTCCATTAGTGTCAGTATTAACAGGCATAGATATTACCAAGAACCCTGTGCATGAATGTCTCCAAGCTTTGGATGAATCTCTGGTCCAGAAGTGTTTTCCTGGTAATAGCATTTCACTGATGTTGCTCCACCATCATATATGATTTGATCTGTCATTTCATCCGGTCTGCAAAGAAATAGATTTCTTATTTGAAATAATAAGACCCATTATAGTTCTGCACTGATGGTGAGACAGTCAGAAATATGGGTGCAAACAGAGCACATCATTACGCTGTTCTAGGCAAAATGCAGGATAGCAACCAATAGGCAGCAACACACATCACCCAATGCTGTCCCCATACAAAATTCACAGCACTAGCATACTTTCAACACTCATACAGGGCTTGGGAACTGATGTCCTTTTGCGCTGCTTTACAGGATTGCTCTGCCATGTTGGCAGGGTTCATTCTTTGTTTACATGCTGGAGATGCTCTCATACACTGCGAGAGCTTAAAGGTGAAGTATGTGAGATATTTAACTTAAACCAGTCCACAACTGAAATTTTGACAGAATGCAAAGAAATCACAGATGTCTTTGTTTTATTGCAGAGATATCTAATGCTAACCAGTTAGCGCCGGCCTGTCCTGTCTCATAATACTGCTATGTGCCCCAATAGGTGAAAGCAAGTCACTGTGGCATCGAGTCTGCCATCAGTTCTATATAAAAGAATGAAGAAGTAGCACTAGAGCCGGTTTATGAGGAGCTTGGCTACGTCCTATTCCTATCAAAAACAGTAAGAGGGTGCCCGCGAGTGGGTCCTCAATGAATGGGATTAAATGATGGTCCTGCCCCTGGATTGACCATTTAAAGACAAGTAGACATTGAGAGAAACAGTAAATGCAACAATGGCTGAAGGATCTTACAAATCATATTTATCCACAAACATGTGTTTAAGTGCTTGTTAGCAAATTAATGACGATATTAATGTACTGTATTACGTTAAGCCCCATAAAAATCCACAGTAGATCACATGTCGCCTGAAGTTTACACCAAAGGGCCATTCCACTTGAAATCCGACAAAGGCTAATCATCTGACACACGACATTACTAGTTCATTCACAGAATAACTTACTATACTTTGTACTTTTTAACTGGAAAACTGGAAGTTTGTGTAGAGTTAACTGATACCAAACATTATAAATCCAAAAAGTGATGAAAGTAAAATTCCATTAAAAAATTAAGCTTGAGCTTGACGTTTATCAGCTCTCTTACTGACGAGGGCTGCATCTGAATAGTCATTAGGCTGTCACAGGCAGTCACAATTCTCCAGTTTTTAGTGCTCGTATTGTGGGTCTAATCCACAACTCTTCTCCTCTTGACTGGGACGGTAAGGGCAGAGACTGGGGTTATTTGTTGGTAGGCTGCCTGTTTACAATTTGCTGAAGTGGATGTTGCCTGTTAGAGTCTGTTTTTTATATACAGCTTCTTTCTTATAAATTCAAATGAAACCTCCGAATGGGGGTGAAATGACATTGTTTTTTCTAAATGTGTAAAAAACCTCCTTCCTGCAAAATTACGTACAATTTTTCTTGAGTTAACTGTTTCAGGGGGAGGGTTACTCAAATGTATCTGAGGCATTGGTGGATGGAGTGGTCACTAAACTACATCAGGTTTAGAATGTTAGGATTCATATATCAATAAATCAGTAAAGCATGCATTCAGTTCTGTAATGAAACTCTCAAGCAATATTCAGGCATGAGTAATAAATAAATAGTGCATTGTGTTTTTATTTTCTATATTCCAGCACTCTCCAAAAACCTCCTCCAGTCACAGCATATATTTGCAAAAAATTCAGAATTGTACTAAAATAGTCGAATTAAATTGTGAAATCTGAGCTGCACTGAATAATTTCCTAAAGAATAGTAACAGCTTAATGCTGCTGATAAGCGGAAAGGCTTGCCAAGCACCATTTGATGGGATGAGCAGTGTGAAAATGTCTAGTTTAAATTGCTGTCTCTTGTTTTATGTTCCCTTCCTTGCCATCCATACTGATAAATAGGGGAGAGATAGAAGGAGAGGGGGAGGGAGAGTGAGAGAGAGCTGCTGCTTAATGGCGAGTCTGCATGGCAATAATTCAGGCAAAGAGGCCCGACAGCAGGCTGAACTCTGCCATTCATCTTCATTTTAATTGAGAACATTTTGTGTTTGGTGTTTCTCAGGATTAATAAACCAAACGCCCTGAGGAGTTTGGGCTAAATATAATTAAAGCATCCACAACCAGGTGTTTTAGAGACGATGAGAGAGAGCGAGAGAGAGAGAGAGAGAAAGAGAGAGAGAGAGAGAGAGATCTACATTAAGATAAACAAATAAGGCTATAAACAAATGCTTTTTCTTGGAAACATAGTTGGTAGTATGGAAAGGGTTTCATTTTAATGTCTTTGTCTGCTGGGATCAGCTGGATTAGGACTGCTGAAGACCTCTGTAGCCCCCTAGGTACAGCCATCAGTCGAATTATTGATATCTCATATTCAGTTGGATGTTCTGAACACTGGCTTCTTCCTTGAGACTCTGCAGGACACCTGCTTCTCCTGTGTGTCCCCACTGAAGTGGACAGAGATCTTCACCTAGTCAATGTACAAGCTGCTTAATGAGAACACAGCAGTTTACCATCCTAAAATCAACTTTAGGGTTGTAATATATGGAAGACTAGTAATACTAATATTAATATTACATAAGCACATTTATTGTGTTCATTAGGCAGATTGGAAAAAACAGAAAATAGTCACCATGTTAACACGAGCAAACATGAGGTTTCATACAAAAATACATGGCAAAATATTGGTTTTAAATATTTGACATACATGATCATACATGAATTTCCCTTATATCCAACTTACCACAAATGGACACAAATGTGACATAGTATATGCCAACTTTTGGCAATTTTAAAATATGGCACATATATTTCAGACATATATCAACATGTCACTTCTGTCGGAACAAAACCTTGTATCTCCGTTTTTGTTGTTTTTCAGTTTTTGACATAATTTGAAAGTTCGTATGGTTCTACATCCTCTGTGTAAATTTCATGATGAAAGGACCAACAGAAATTACCCAAAATTATTTGGTAAAAAGTCTGTTTCCATCGACTTACTTTAAAAGTAGAGTAGGTTTTTTCCTTCTCCTGTAAAGTTATCATTTTGGAGATACAAGGTTTTGATTTGACAACAGCGATATATAAAAATTTATGTGCAACACATTGTCACGGTTGGACCCTCCCAGTCCTGTCCATGTGTTCGTGATGTGTTTTGGTTTAGCCTGCTTGTTCTTTGTTTTGTTTTTTTAGTCCAGCCCCCTCGTTTCGTGACTCCACCTGTGTTCCCATCTGTTCCTCGGTTACCCTGTTATTATTTAAGCCCTGTATTTGCCTCTAGTTGTTGCTGGTCTTTGTTTGTTCTGCTTGTACTGTTTGTATGTTTGATTCTGGTTTCTGTCATGTCTGCCCCCCGATCAATCCGTGTTGGCTCTATGACCCCGGACTGTTTAGACTATGACCTTGGATTTGCCCATAATAAACGTTGCTTATCTCTGCCTATGCGTCCGCCTCCTCGCTCCCTGGTGTTACAAACATATTCACATAAGGAAGGCATTAATTATTAATATTTCCTACCTTCATCTTATGTAGCTATATGGTTTTTACACAATTTAGTTTCTTCTACATGCTTCCTAATGAAGTTAAAAAATGTGTATAATAGCTACATAACTAAACTCTAAGTATGATCTGTGCTCCACATATTATGCATATATATATATATATATATATATATGTATATATATATATATATATATATATATATATATATATATATATATATACCTCTCCTTGGATCACCACCTTATCGTGGTGGAGGGGTTTGCGTGCTTGAATGATCTTAGGAGCTATGTTGTCTGGAGCAAAAGCTCCTGGTAGGGTCTCCCATGGCAAACTGGTCCTAGGTGACAGGTCAGACAAAGTGTGATCCATAATAACCCCTATGAAGACACAAAAGCAGGACTTGTGTACCCTGCCCGGAACAGGGTTACCGGGGCCCCACCCTGGAGCCAGGCCTGGGGGAGGGGCTCGCCAGCGAGCGTCTGGTGGCCGGGCATTTACTCATGGTGCCCGGCCGGGCCCAGTCCGAAGGAGTTACATGAGTCCCCCCTCCCATCGACCCACCACCAATGGGAGGGGCAGTAGTAGGGGTTCGGTGCGTTGTGGATCGGGCAGTGTCCAAAGGCGTGGGCCTTGGCGTTCTGATCCTCGGTTGCTGAAACTGGCTTTTGGAACTTGGAACGTTACCTCACTGGCGGGGAAAGAGCCTGAGTTGGTGCGCGAGGTTGAGAGATACCGGCTAGATATAGTCGGGCTCACCTCAACACACAGCTTGGGCTCTGGGTCCAATCTCCTTGAGAGGGGCTGGACTTTATTCTTTTCTGGAGTTGCCCATGGTGTGAGGCGGCGGGCAGGTGTGGGCTTTCTCATAGCCCCTCGACTCGGTGCCTGTATGTTGGGGTTTTCTCCGGTGGACGAGAGGGTAGCTTCCCTACGCCTTCGGGTTGGGGAACGGGTCCTGACTGTTGTCTGTGCTTATGCACCGAACAGCAGTTCAGAGTACCCAGCCTTCTTAGAGTCCTTGGGAAGGGTGCTTGAAAGTGCTCCTCCTGGAGACTCTATTGTCCTACTGGGGGACTTCAATGCTCACGTGGGCAATGACAGTGAGACCTGGAGGGGTGTGATTGGGAGGAATGGCCTCTCTGATCTGAACCCGAGTGGTGTTCAGTTTTTGGACTTCTGCGCAAACCACAGTTTGTCCATCACGAACACCATGTTTGAACACAAGGATGTCCATAAGTGCACATGGCACCAGGACACCCTAGGCCGCAGTTCAATGATTGACTTTGTAGTCGTGTCATCGGACTTGCGGCCATGTGTTTTGGACACTCGGGTAAAGAGAGGAGCTGAGCTGTCAATTGATCACCACCTGGTGGTGAGTTGGATCAGGTGGTGGGGGAAGATGCCGGTCAGACCAGGCAAGCCCAAACGTATAGTGAGGGTTTGCTGGGAACGTCTAGCAGAAGAACATGTCAGATTGATCTTCAACTCACACCTCCGTCAGAACTTTGACCAGATATCGGGGGAGGTGGGGGACATTGACTCAGAATGGGCCATGTTCCGTTCCTCCATTGCTGAAGCGGCTGACTGTAGCTGTGGCCGTAAGGTAGTTGGTGCCTGTCGGGGCGGTAATCCTCGAACCCGGTGGTGGACACCCCAGGTGAGAGATGCCGTCAAGCTGAAGAAGGAGTCCTACCGGGCATGGTTGGCCTGTGGGACACCAGAGGCAGCTGGCAGGTATCGACAGGCCAAGCGATCTGCGGCTTCAGTTGTCGCCAAGGCAAAAACCCGTGTATGGGAGGAGTTTGGTGAGGCCTTGGAAAGTGACTTTAAGTCGGCTCCGAAAAGATTCTGGCAAACCGTCAGGCGACTCAGAAGGGAAAAGCAGTGTGCCACTAGCACTGTATATAGTGGAGATGGTGTGCTGCTGACTTCGACTGAAGACGTCATTGGGCGGTGGAAGGAGTACTTTGAGGACCTTCTCAATCCCACCGACACGTTCTCCAGTGAGGAGGCTGAGTCTGGGGACATGGGAATAGGCTTGTCCATTACTGAGGCCGAAGTCGCTAAGGTAGTTAAGAAGCTCCTTGGTGGCAAGGCTCCAGGGGTGGATGAGATCCGCCCTGAGTTCCTCAAGGCTCTGGATGTTGTGGGGCTGTCTTGGCTGACACGCCTTTTCAACATTGCGTGGACATCGGGGGCGGTGCCACTGGATTGGCAGACTGGGGTGGTGGTGCCTCTTTTTAAAAAAGGGGACCGGAGGGTGTGTTCCAACTACAGGGGAATCACACTCCTCAGCCTCCCTCGCAAGGTCTATGCAGGGGTACTGGAGAAGAGAGTCCGGCTTATAGTCGAACCTCGGATCCAGGAGGAACAGTGCGGGTTCCGCCCTGGTCGTGGAACACTGGACCAACTCTTCACCCTCTCCAGGATTCTGGAGGGTTCATGGGAGTTTGCCCAACCAGTCCACATGTGCTTTGTTGATCTGGAGAAGGCATTCGACTGTGTTCCCCGGGGTATTCTGTGGGAGGTGCTTCGGGAGTACGGGGTACATGGCTCTTTGCTACGAGCCATTCAGGCCCTGTACAAACAAAGCAGGAGTTTGGTTCGCATGGCCGGCAGTAAGTCAGACTCGTTCCCAGTGAGAGTTGGACTCCGTCAGGGCTGCCCTTTGTCACCGATTCTATTCATAATTTTTATGGATAGAATTTCTAGGCGCAGTCAAGGGATGGAGGGTGTCCGGTTTGGTGACCTCAGGGTCACATCGCTGCTGTTTGCAGATGATGTGGTCCTATTGGGGACATCAGGCCGCGAACTTCAGCTTTCGCTGGATCGGTTTGCAGCTGAGTGTGAAACGGCTGGGATGAGAATCAGTACCTCTAAATCCGAGACCATGGTTCTCAGGCGGAAAAGGGTGGAGAGCCCTCTCTGGGTCGGGGATAGGCTCTTGCCTCAAGTGGAGGAGTTCAAGTATCTCGGGGTCTTGTTCACGAGTGATGGTACAAGGGAGCGGGAGATTGACAGGCGGATTGGTGCTGGGTCAGCAGTGATGCGGGCTCTTTACCGGTCTGTCGTGGTAAAGAAAGAGCTGAGCCATAAGGCAAGGCTCTCGATTTACCGGTCGATCTACGTTCCCACCCTCACCTATGGTCATGAGCTTTGGGTAATGACCGAAAGAATAAGATCGCGAATACAAGCGGCCGAAATGAGTTTCCTCCGCAGGGTGTCTGGACTCTCCCTTAGAGATAGGGTGAGAAGTTCAGTCATCCGGGAGGGACTTGGAGTAGAGCCGCTGCTTCTTCACGTCGAGAGGAGCCAGCTGAGGTGGTTCGGGCATCTGGTTAGGATGCCTCCTGGACGCCTCCCTCGGGAGGTGTCACAGGCGAGTCCACCTGGGAGGAGACCCCGGGGAAGACCCAGGACACGATGGCGCGACTATATCGCCCAGCTGGCCTGGGAGCGCCTCGGAATCCCCCTTGGAGAGCTGGTGGAAATGGCTGGGGAAAGGGAGGTCTGGGCTTCATTGCTTAGGATGCTGCCCCCGCGACCCGAACCCCGGAGAAGCGGAAGATAATGGATGGATGGATGGATGGATGGATGGATATATATATATATATATATATATATATGCAATATTTGATACTTGCATATATGTACACAACATATTTTGAAATATATGCCTGACACTTTATGATATGTGTGCATATACAGCCATATATATGACTTACATAAAAACTACACCCATCTATAAGATGTTAAACAGTCGGTAATAAACTACTTGAATGAGTATTATTTGCATATAGGACTGGGGCTGATGGGGACCACTTGAACTAAGGTGTTCACAAACAGCCTGACTAACAGTGTAAATTTTCACAGCACTTACCAAATAAAATTAACACATTTTTATAAAATACAATGGAATTACTCTACGCTATCATTATCTTTCAGTACAATTACTACAAAATAATTTGATTGCTTTGTCTGACATTAGCAGGGCCGGGTACTGATGTTGGATGATTAGCTCTGGAATGCTAACTTCTCTCAAAAGGTGTTGAATGGAGCTCTATTGCTCCAGAGAATGCAGCTTCATTTCTCCAAGGGCCAATGGTTGGGGTCTTTACACCCCTCTAACCCGTGCTTGAATTTGGACATGGTAACCTTAGGCTCACGTATGGCTGCTCCTGAATGTTTCGTTATCAGTGCTTTTCTATGGAGATTTGTGTCTCTTTTTCAGTCGTTTCCATGAAGTCGGATTCTCACATGTTGGCACATGAATACCCGCGCCTCGCTCGCATCAGAGGATTCCTGTAGCCTTTTAGTGCTTTAGAGACAAGACAGTAATGAGAATGGATGACGTCTCTTTGGCACACTCTTATCAGCAAATGCAGTCCTGCTGCAGACAGACGGAGGCCACCCTCAAAGTACATGCTGCTAGCATCGGTGCTAGCATCCGAACACCAAATGTACACGCGTTTAACCAGTCTGCTCTCCCACTGAGGATAACATGTCATGTCTTTTAGAAGTCAGCATGTGTGGAATGATGGCTTGTAAGCCGTTAAGCTGAGACAAGTCGATAAAGTTGGATGAACACATCAGGAAGAATTGTGTGTGAAAAACATTAGGAATTTAGATTGCTACAGCATTTTCCATATATATCAAGTCTGCAGATCCATACACAATCCAATTTCCTCAAAGAAAAAAGAAGCTACGCGCGGCAGCCCACCAGATTAGAAACCTAACATTCCCTTAGAAGATCTACACAATTTTTAAATGCAATCTTTATATTCCTTGATATGGCCCATGTTACTATGACTGTATTGACTCTGATTTATCAAAATTTCTGAACTGGCAAATCGATGGGAAGTGTGCTTAATAATATTTTGACAGTGGTGGTGAAAGGAACCAGATGTCCAAAGCATTTAATACCTATGTAAGCTACTTTACAGAAAGCTATTACATTAAATGGTTATGGATACATTGGCTGATGCCTTTTACAATAGTTTTAGATGAGATTTTGGCCTAAAATGTGTTATTTAAAAGCCATTTACGGCTTGGTGTTGTAGGGCAAAGTGGTACCCAAAGAAAACTTTTTTTTTCTTCCTGGATTTATCACTATTTTACCATTATCAATATTACATATTAAACTCAAATTTTCAACTCATTCTATTCTGGCTATATTTACATTGTATACATTGTGACTGCTTTTTCCTATCATCGCCATTGTAACAAAATCTGATTTTTCACATCAGATCACTCAGTGACTTTTAGTTGACAAAATTGAATTGCACAAAGCCAGAAAAATTCTCGTGTAACATCCTGTTTTCCTGTTTTGCAAGAATGAGAGACTCATATCTGCACTGGGGGCCTCCAAGGTTGCCACCAGAGGACCTCATCTCCTCAGTTTTAGTCATGATGCCTATGGTTGCTGATCATTATACACACCTGTTTCTTGGTGTGTATAATTTTCTGTTTCTTTGGGTTCCTGGTATATCTGTATAATCGCTGATTGTACTCTTTGGTTTGGTGTTCTCCAGTTTTGTAACTCCTCTTCAGATTCTTGGGGTTATACTACTATTCTGGGTATTATTGACTATTTCTCGTAGGCATGCCGACTGGTCCTTCTGAGAGGTTTGTTTATTTCCATGGAGTTGGAGGATACATTGTTCTACCATGCTTTTCATCTGGTTGGTCTCCCCGAGTGTGCGTTGGATATAGAATGCTCAGTTCATCTTGCAAGCTTGGAGAGCCTTTTGTCAATTACTGGATATTATTAGTGTCACTCCTAATCAAAATTGGGGCAACACAAAATACAAGTGTTAGGAAAATGTATTCAGAATACAGAAATGATTCAGTCTAAGTTACATTTTGTACATGTTTAGGACCGTCAATGATTGTTTATTAGCTATTTTAGAATCAGTGTAGAGTAGACTGAAAAATCAATGTGATGATCAGTTATTAATCTCAGTGTTACTGAGCTCAGCTAAAGCCTGAATAGACTGATAAATCAATGTGATGATCAGTTATTAATCTCAGTGTTACTGAGCTCTGCTAAAGCCTGAGTAGACTGATAAATCAATGTGATAATTAGTTATTAATCTCAGTGTTACTGAGCTCTGCTAAAGCCTGAGTAGACTGATAAATCAATGTGATAATTAGTTATTAATCTCAGTGTTACTGAGCTCTGCTAAAGCCTGAGTAGACTGATAAATCAATGTGATAATTAGTTATTAATCTCAGTGTTACTGAGCTCTGCTAAAGCCTGAGTAGACTGATAAATCAATGTGATAATTAGTTATTAATCTCAGTGTTACTGAGCTCTGCTAAAGCCTGAGTAGACTGATAAATCAATGTGATAATTAGTTATTAATCTCAGTGTTACTGAGCTTACATCAAGAAAACTGATAACCAGTAACAATGAGGAAGAGACTGATTTCAAAAATACCATGTCCAATGTGCCTTTCCATAATTTGCTGTAAAAGTATTATAACTGTATTCTGAAATCATTACATTTAATGTACTGTAATGGAATACATTCCTAACTACATTTAGGACAGTGTATTTAGAATTCAGCCATCACTGCTTTTTCAAGGTATTTTACTGGTTAACTGTGGCCCAGTTAGAAAGTGAGGAAACAACACTGAAATGCAGCTGTTGTAGGATTTCCTTATACTTTGCATAATTATTTGTTGGAATGAAGGTTCTGTCTGTGAGCCTCTCTGGAGTTTTCTTTTTTTTCAAATTTCCTCTCTATCTGTATTTTACGGGGACCAGTTTTCCCCTGTTGGGGGGGCAACCCTGCTATTTATCTGTGATGTGCTTTCAGAGGAAACGTGTGGCTCAGTGGAGCAACATAAATAACGAGGCACGTGACAGACGGGCAGCCCTGACACCCGGGAGAAATGACAGATACGATAACGGAGAAAGAGAGCAGGACAGGAGCATGCCACAGTCCCCCCTTCACGATACACCCCCGCCCCCCGCCCTCCCATGTATCGCACACACGCACACTCAAATAATGGTGCACTGTTTTTTAACTCTCTCGTTCTCTATCTTTTTCTACATCACTCTCTTCTCTTTCTCTCCCACCCCTTCGTCTCTCTTTTCTCCTCTCTCTGTATCTTCTGTCTGTCTCTCTCTCTCTGTCTCTCTGTCTTATCCTCTGTCTCCCTCTTTCTCTGTATGTCTCTCTTTATCTGCTCATTCTCTCTCTCTCTCTCTCTCTCTCTCTCTCTCTCTCTCTCTCTCTGTGTACCTCTTTCTTTGCCCTCTTTTTCTCTGTCCTCTCTCTGTCTTCTCTCTCTCTCTCTTTTGTCCTTTGTCTCTTTCCCTCACTGTATCTCTCTTTTGTGTTTCCTCTCTGTCTTCTCTCCTATCCTCTTTCTCTCTCCCTCTCTATATTTGCCTCTCTCTTCTCTCTCCCTCTCTGTATCTCTGTCTCTCTCCTTGTCTCCTCTCTTGTTGTCTCCTCTCTCTCTGTCTTCTCTCTCTCGTCCTCTTTCTTGCTTCTTCTCTGTGTCTTCTCTCTCACCCTGTCTTCTCTTTCTGTCTGCTGCCTCTCGTCCTCTATCGTTCTCCCTCTCTGTCTTCTCTCTCTCCCATCCTTTTTTTCTCTCCCTCTTTGTATCTGTCCCTCTCTCTCAGTCTTCTCTCTCTCTTATCCTCTTTCTCCCTCCCTCTTGTATCCCCTCTTTGTATCCCTCTGTCTTCTCTCTTATCCTCTCTCTCTTCCTCTCTGCATATCTCTCTTCTCTCCTGCCGTCTTCTCTCTCTCTCTCTCTCTCTCTCTCTCTCTCTCTCTCTCTCTCTCTCTCAATATACACAGGCACACATTGGCATTCATTTATTCCTCTCTTTTTCTTTTTCTGTCAGAGATGCACTCCTTTAAAACAGATAAAGCGCTTGAGCTCAATGTGGAGGTGACAGCACCCCACAGACATGTAAGTCCAGTCATATGTGCTGTCAGTGAGAGTTTAAAGAGCTGCCTGATGAAGAGTTCTTGTCCTGTTTGGGGGGTAAGATCCTCACCTGGATCTGACTGTATTAGAGCTGATGTAACTGTAGCGCACTGCGCTGTGTGAGAGCTGTATGTTTACGTGTATATCCATAAGGCTGGTGGAGTTCCAGACTGATTCAGCCTCCTGCTTTACAGATCCTCTAAATGGCAGCATAAAGCTGCAGCGCAGCTCTTTGAACACCAGCAGATGGACTGGCAGCCTAATTAACTCGATTCACAGCTGAAGCCCAGCTTAGGCATGTGATTGTTATCTGTACTGTTTCAGACCTCCTAAGAAGGCGAAGTAAACAGAGTTGATGTGCGCAGGCTTGTTTGTGAGATAAACAGCGTAGTGACAGTTAGAGGCTGCAGACCAAAACAACGTGTTGGGTTTTAGAGAGATAGAAATATTTACTACGTAGTATTTACCCATCATTTACTCATGAATATCCAGTATTAACCACTGCCATTCAAAATGTCACATTTCTGCACTCATTTATTCAGGTAGTTCACTGAATTCCCTCACTGTACAGCACTGTGCAAAATCAGAGACCACCCTTCATTTAGTGTATTTTTCAGTCAAAACGGCAATTAAGTTAAAGTTTTCATTCCTCAGAAGGTGAAATATAAGATTATCCCCTTTGCATAAGGAAGAAGAAAATCAGAGGAAAATAAGCAAAAAATGAGATGAAAAAAAGGAATTCAAGAAAAACAGTGACCTGATAGACGTCCACAACTCCCACCATCACATAAACAACACTTAATGCTTTCCTCTTTGAGAGAGAGGAGAAACTCAAGCTGCTTCAGATTTGAAAACATCCAGTTGAGAAGACAACTCTGTGCTATGGGTCAAAAGAAGCTGCTGGTGTTCTTGGAATGTTGGACTGACCACCCCAGACCCCCACATCACTGAATGCTTTTGGGATTATTTGGATGAAATCAAAATGCAGAAAATGCAACCAGCTTGTAAGACAGAACTTTTGAGGTGTGCAAAAATTTCCCCAAAGATTTCTTGGAAAAACTGAAAGCACGTTTCCTGAAAAGAATGAAATCTGTATTAAAAATAAAGGGTGGACACATTAAATATTGAAAATATATTATATTAAAATTAGTTATTGAAGTTATCGGAGGTTTCTGTGCAATTTCATCTTAAATACACTTTTGCTGGCAATTAAATAAATTAAGGGTGGTCTCTGACATATGCATATGGACTATTCAGCTAAATTAGTTCAAACTACAGTCCCACAGTAAAAAACTATTAAAAACAATCAAGATTTACAGGGTTTATGTCATGAACTGTGTAAACCCAAGGCAGTATTGAGCTAAATATGTACAAAATCATTATTTATAGGGTACTTTCTATTGGGACTCTACATTTCAACTTAATATTAATACTTACATGTTTTTAAGATCTTTTTGATTACTTTTAAAGTAAAGTTAAAGATTTCAATTCATTATGAGTTTCATTTTTAAATAAAAAAAAAACTTTATTCAGAAAATGCTGCTTTCATGTCACTACTAAAACACAAAGGCTGTGTCCCAATTCAGGGGCTGCGTCCTTCGCAGTCTGCATTTAAAGGCCAATTGACTCACAGTGGCGCGACTTGCCTGTCCCATTTCAAAGGCTCATTCGTATGAGGCAGAGGCTTGTGTATTTTTCCATGGCAACAAAGGATCCAACGGGTGGATCCTTCGCCAGCCAACATATCCCAAGGCTCACTCATGATTTGAGAACATGGCGGTGTCAGCAGAGGAGTGAATGGCAGCTGAGGAGAAGTATTGTGTTTAAACTGAGTTGAATATCTAACAAAACAAACATTAAAAAAGCCAATGTGGTCTGGAGCAAAACTTACGCTAACATTTTGTTTCGTTTTAAGGAGCAATGAGCAGACAAAAAGAAGCATGTCCAGCTGTAATAAATGAAAAAATAAAAATACTAAAATTAAAGTTTCTTTAAAGAACTTTAAAAGAACTTGAAAAGAGCAACGTTTTGTGATGTAATGGTAAGGACGGGAACAGCGGTGCTGTGACACAAATCATCTAATTTCATCAAATTTCAGTTCAGCCTTTGCAGGTCTAGACATTCTTTGAAGGACATGGCTTTGGGATGCACCTATAATGTTTTAGTCCATAGGTGGAGCCTCATTAGATCCCATTGTTTTGAGGTCATTGTGTCCCAAAGTCTGAAAATCAGTATGTAACATTAAGAACCACCACTATGGAAACAGACAGTTCCTGCAAATAAGTAACTTTGTTTGTTTTAATGAAAAATATTATGATTTTATATGTGAACAACTGTTTAAAGCTGTGTGATTTTGAGAATATTATTACAAAATATTTGGTAAAGTTTTGGAAGAGTTTTGACTGGTTTGGTAGTGACAAAATGGAACATTCAACAATTTGTTCTAATAAAATGAACATAATTAAGTTACAGGTTCACTGAACCAAAATGATTTCAGTCAAAAGTCATTTAAAAATTTGAAAACCTCAGTCAAATTACAAGTGAAAAGAACAGGAAACTGTTACAGAAAAAACTTTTTCTATTAATTTGACTGCCCAATGTCAATTTTTCACAAACATACTGGAACAAAGTAAAACACAAAATATTAAATGTGCCATAATGTTTGGACACAGGTCACATTTTATGTTTAATTTTTTCCCCCAGTGTATTACAAAACAGTAATTGTGCATTAAAGTGTGCAGAGGTTTGAATGTGTTACCTTATTTTCACTCTGAAAAGCTTTTGCATTCAACTATATGTGCATGGGATTTGTGGGATATTATAATATTTTATGGTCTTAAGGGGGGGTGATGGGGTGTCCAGGAGATTAAAACCCTGTCTGGACATTAGGAAAGAGTCTAGACATTATTCATTTTGCATAATGAAAGGTCAGTTTGTAACTGTCCATCATTACATCGTCTGCGCTGGAGTACAAGTGCAGTTAGACAGGTGTGAATCTTACACGTAGCTCTGGCTTAGCGCTCATACGTGACCTTACGACTTATGAAGAACAGCAGGCGTCGTTGTTCGTTAAAAGAGTTCTCAGTGTGCACCTTGTTCCCCTCCTGATGCTGGCGCTTTCATTCCCACCCCTCCTAACCGCATTTTTAATTGGGCCCAAGGAGAGCTCTTTCTGCAGCCGCAGGTGTGAACTGTTTGCTCTTACAGCTTCTTAGCAGGCACTGGGATTCATATCTGAGGGTAATTAATGCTGTTTTTATCAGGTGGGGTAATCAGTGCACTTCAAAAGCCACCCTGTGCTGAGCGATTACACTTGCAGAGAGTTTAAGAGGCTCACTGTGCTGCTGGAGAGCCCGGGTAAATATGCTATTAAATATATGCTATATTTCAGATGCATGCATAGAAGTACACACACACACATCTTCTAAGCCGCTTCTCCTTCTGAGTCACGGTGCATAGAAGTAGAGATATATAATTAAATGTACTAAAACTATTATAAAATATAAGGTGCAGTAGAAGAATAAGTAAAATTGCATAAATAATATGCAGGTGACAAAGCAGCGGTGCATGACATGTCCAGTGGATGAACCAAGTGACTAAACACTGCAAACAATAACATGTTAATAGTTGTGTGGTATTTATGGCAATGCAATATGAAACACATGTGGATGTATAAACTATATATATATATATAGTTGTAATTATTAAGTAGTTAATAATAAGTTAATAATAATAAGTAGTCATTATTATGATTACTGTATGACTATATCTATAAATCATATTTTGTTTAATTTTTTTTTCAATATGTAAAAGAAATTATGTAAAACGTATTTGCCTAAATGTGCAGAAAATGTCATTTTTTAAGTTTGTCCCCTGCATTGCTTGTTTTTGCTTCAAACATTAACAAAACGTGTCATTTGACCAGTGTGTTCAAACATTTTTATGCAACCATATTTAGATGTCCTGATGTAACAGAAAAGTGTCTCTTTTCAATCTTTCCCACTATATGACACATCTAATATATAATTCTGAATAGTAGAGAAGGAAAAGCTTTATCTAATGCTTCAAATGCAGACTGGCAAATATGGCTCATCTCTCTAGAGACAAAGTAAACAGATTGAATAGATTATCAGTAACACATCAACAACATTTCAGTGAAGTAGCAGTAGTGAAGCAAGTAAATATCTTGTAGATGTTCTGTTGATACATTACTTACATGAAGTAAATATGTAAGTGTTACTATGTTACTTTCATTACACAAAACCTAACCTTACCCAACCTTATCCTAATCCTAACCCTCACATTGGCCCTAGTCCTAACCCAGCTTTCTCAACCTCAACCTTTCTCAAGAACACATTTAAAAAAAAATATTGGAGACTGAAGCCCTGTCTCATCTGTACCATGACAGTTCTCGGTCATGTAAGCCCTAAATCATTGTAAATCAAAGTAGCTTTTCACAGTCTGGAGTTGTATATGGAATAATGTGGCTTTATTTATTGTTGATGGGTCTCAAATATTCAAAATAATCATATTTATAAGAAATGTGATGCTTACATGATGCACTATATTACCAAAAATATGCTCTCACCCATCCAAATAATTGATTTTGCATGTTCCAATCACTTCCATGGCCACAGGTGTATAAAACCAAGCACCTAGGCATGCAGACTGCTTCTCTGTCTGGCAATCCAATGGCCGAGTCTGGGTTTGGTGGTTGCCAGAAGAACAGTACTTGTCTGACTGCATTGTGCCAAGTGTAAAGTTTGGTGGAGGTGGGATTATGCATGGGGTTGTTTTTCAGGAGTTGGGCTCGGCCCCTTAGTTCCACTGAAAGGAACTCCTAATGTTTCACAATTTCATGCTCCCAACTTTGTGGGAACAGTTTGGGGCTGGCCCCTTCCTGTTCCAACATGACTGCACACCAGTACACAAAGCAAGGTCCATAAAGGCATGGACAACCGAGTTTGGTGTGGAAGAACTCGACTGGCCTGCACAGAGTCCCGACCTCAACCCGATAGAACACCTTTGGGATGTATTAGAGTGGAGACTACAAAGGTTGTGCCAACAAAGGTTGTGCCGACATCATATTAAACCCTATGGATTAAGAATGGGATGCCACTCAACTCAGGTTCATATGCATGTGAAAGTAGATGAGCGAATACTTTTGGAAATATAGTGCATGTATCCATCCATCCATCCATCCATCCATTTTCCAAGATGCTTCTCTGTCAGGGTCGTGCGGCGGGGGGGATGCTAAATACTAATCTGTGTGTCTCTGTGTGTAGATGCTAGAGAGCGTGGCTGTTGTCTATGCTCAGAGAACAATTAACACAACAAAGGAAGCGCTGATTGAGAGAGGCATTTGATGTGTGGCTCTAGGTGAACATTCGTGGCACCTCTATGAACACATAAATCATTTGTTACACCTGACTCATGACCCATGCACAAAACCGAGCAGTATTTATAGCAGATTAAACCCTAAGGATTAAGAATGGAATGTCACTCAAGTTCATATGCATGTGAAGGCAGATGCGCAAATACTTTTGGCAATATACTTTATGTATTGTGTTATATCTTATGTAGGCATTGTCAGCAAGAACTGAACCTCTTCCAAAATGCTAGTAAACATGTCATCAAGATAAGGTTTAAGATAGGTTTAATCTAGAATCTGACCAAGTGGCATGTGGCAAACTTATCATTCAGCCCACGATCACAGCAGTAATGAGCTGCATGTTAAAAACACAGTATTTTTCTAGAACATATAAAAAATGAATGTGCTGAAAATACACATTCAGTCGCAGCCCTGATCAAATTCCATGTTGTGTTGATCTGGCTAAGTAATAATAAGGCAGTGCCTCCCAAACAATTTACAGCCCCATACAGGGGACATTGAACTTGCTGCAGACCACCTCTCGCTCCTCATATACACATACATGCATATATTGCAGTGATGCTTATGTGAGACATTTTGGATTATCAAACCAATAAAACTTAATGTATAAACAATGTTAGAGATGTTTCTGTTTAACTGTATTGTAGCTCACTGCTCACTACAACCGCAAAAACATGAAAAAGACTGTGAAAGTGCAAGACTCGGGCCTTAACAGCATCATTTGGGCCATCTTGTCAGTCCAGTATTGACACTGAGGTAGCACTGCTGTGTCTGAACCAGTCAGACCAGCACAACACACACTAACACACCACCACCACATCGGTCACACTGAATGATCCAGCACCCAAATAATACCTGCTCTGTGGGGGCTCTAACCATTGAAGTGGGCTAACAAAGTATGCAGAGAAACAGATGGACTATAATCTGTAATTGTAGAACTACAAAGTGCACCTATATAGTGGAGCTAATAAAATGGACAATGAGTTTAGATGCAGGAATTATGGATGATATGCTGGATTTAATGTTATGACTGATGGGTGTATGTTCTGGATAAGTACTGTTGATGTAATATTGACTGCTGTTCTGCTTAATAAACATATATTCCATATTAAAGCTTTATATAGCCTAACGTGTTTTATATTTTCTTTGTGAATAAGAATGAGAGTAAGAATAAACGTATATAAGTTTAAGTAGAAGTAGAAGGTCAAAGTACTTTGCACTGTATTTTGTTGACTTCTTTATTGATTTTATTGATCAGTTATTTCCTCTCTCTGCTGGGGTTCAAATATACTGTTATTCTTTGCTAATCTGGGTCAGTTTTGAACTTTCTGCTGGTACGGTACTGCTATGAGCATCGGCCTCAGCAAAGTACATTTGACAAGAGGACAATAACCACTCAGGGATTCCTTCATATAAAGAGAAATTAAAATATCTACAATCCTATTGGTCTCAAATATAGTTAACAGGTAAAGCCTGATGGGCATTTCATGTACTATTCATATATACCCGTCTACATTAGCCATCCAGCACTAACTGATCTATAAACTGCCAAATCAAATTGTGCCAGAGGTCTTGGGGGTCCCGTGGTGGAAGGCCTGAAGATGAGGTCACCTATGTACTATTGAATTCTGTTATCACAACATATTTTTTTATGGAAATAAGTCTTTAAAGACAATTAAGTGTCAAATGCAGCATTTTTTTGTAAATTCCAGTATACAAATATCTTTATTTGCTGAGTTTAACATACTGTTATATATAAAATATGCCATGATGTTTGCACAGAACAATTTCTTTTATAAATTTAGCAAATAAAGTCTTTCACAAACTTTCACATGTGTAAATGATTTTTACACCAAGAAGCTGACAAGAAGACACATCAGAATGAGGTCGAATGGCCTACTTCTTCTCAATTAATTAATTAAAATACATAATTAAAAAAAAACAGGCAGATTTGGTCAGTCCCATACAAAGTAAAACAAATTACCATTCACTTCAGCCACACAAATGGGTAAAATTCACTCCTGTATTGGTTGTTTGGTTATCATTCACTTTGACAGAAAATACAGGAACCACCAGTGTCTTTTTTTTTTTTTTACTTTGGACATTTTTCTATGAGGAGACTGGGATGCCAAGCCCACCCTCAGCTTGAACCCTGTCAGTATAAAACTGTCAAAACATTGTATTGATAATAACAACGTGTTAATACTTTTTATACATTTTGTTGCTTACATATCTGAAATGTCAGGGTGGTGTGATGGGGGTCAGCTGTGATCAAACATATGCATTTAATAACTATAAATAAGAACAAATGACATCAAAACTGAATTCAAAAGTGCCTTTATTAGAAAACAAGCACTTTATATATACTGAAATAACCAATACTAATAATAATTACATTAAAGCAGGAAAGATGTAGGTGATGGTGGGCAGGCGGTTGACAGCGCTTATTGCATTACAAATCACAGGTGTGTTTCAGCCATATTTTATCTCAATTTTCAACATTTTATTTTTACATTTTTTAAGTCTAGCAAAATGGAATTTACTATCATCTGCAACAAACAACCTGTATACCCAGTCAAAGGCCTTTTTACAGTGGATTTACTTGTTTGACAGTCATGTCAGCCCTAATAAACCACAAAACGCCATGAATACAGGCATGAACAATGAATATTGTTTATTAATTGATTATTTCGTTCCATTTATTATACCCCTGATCCAAGGCAGGAAGGCAGAAATCTTGGTGTAGCCGTTTGGTTTTTTGGAAGTATAACATTCGTCTCCGTCAAAGAAAGAAGCGATACCGACTGCAATGCTACCACACACCAAAGGACTCCCAGAGTCTCCCTGCAACAAACAGGTACAATGTTAGAGCCACTGATTAAACTATAAACACTGAATATAAAAAAATGCTTGTTCGCCTTTGTTCATAACTAAGAATAAATTACCGTGCAAAATCCTCCATGATAACCACCAGCACATAGTATGTTCTTCATGTGCCAATGAGCTTTGCAGTCATCGTTGGTGAGGACTTTAATTTTGGCCTCCTGAAGAACATTACTTTGAGTTCCATTAGTTTTTGTGCTTCCCCAACCAGACACAATGCAGACTGCACCCTTCTTCATGTCTTCATCTGTTGCAGGGATGGCAATCAAAGCAGCGTTTTTGCTGTTTTCAGCTGACGTTTCTAGCTGTAAGAAATTCATCAAAATAAGTAAACTAAATCGAATAGGATCAATGAGACTGAACCCTTGTAGAGGATAATATACAAGCAAATACTCTATAAACCAAAGAAATTTCTTTAATTACTGCATTTAACTTCAAATGAATCTTTGCACAGATTAATGGACCCAAATAAAAAGCGGTTGGGAGGGATTTTTTTACCTTCAACAACATGATGTCATTACTTGGATCATTGCCGTCTGTAAATTTTGGATTTATGTGGTGCTCCTTTATTGGTATGCGGTCAAAGTCATTGCCATTGAGATCATGAGCACCAATCACTGCTGTCACTCCTGAACCTTTCAGACTGTGGAGAAGAACCAGGTAGTGGTTATGCAAGAATATATATAGTATTTTACTCTTTTATCATTATTGTTATTATTATTATTATTATTCCAGATGGTATTAGAGAACAAAGTGTTTCACATAAGCTCCTTCTTCAGGAGAAACTAACAATAGCCGAGGGAATTCAGTTCATCTTGCACTGTTATGTACTTTATCTGTCCTACAAGGGAAATGCTTAGTTTTGCTGCCTAGCTATACTCAATCTGGAAGCAGCATAGCGTCACCAGCAGAACTGCACCACTTGGGACAATGGCGGGTTAAGTGGCTTGCCCAAGGGCACGATCAGACGTACCTAGTCAGGTTTGAACCCACAACCGTCCAGTTGATGGCTCACCTCTCCTACTAGGCTACCAGCCACCCATTTTATGTACGATGCTTGTTAGTCATTTTATGTACGATGCTTGTTAGTCATTTTATGTACGATGCTTGTTAGTCATGTGCTTGGGTTGGATCCCCCTTTCACAGATATGGTTTTCTATGTGGTCTTGGTGAGCAGTTTATAGCTGCTGGGTTCAGGATTAGTCATTAGCACTTTGTTTACTGTAAAAAGTTTGAGAACCACTGCAGTAATGTATGTAATATAAATCTTTATTATATCCTTTAAATATTTGTTTCATGTACAACCCCATTCCAAAAATGTTGGGACACTGCGTGAAATGTAAATAAAAACTAAATGCAATGATGTGCAAATCATTTAAACTTTATATTTCATTGAAAATAGTACAAAGACAACAAACCCAGTGTCAAAACTGAGAAGTGGACTGAGAAACTGAGAAATATATTTTTGAAAAACAACATTTTACTTTAAAAATATGGTTCACATCACTGCATTCTATTTTTATTTACATTCTGCACAGCATCCCAACTTTTTTGGAAATAGGGTTGTACAATCAATGGGTGTAATTCACCAACCATGCCTAAGAAGAAATTGCTCACACAGTTTTTACAAAGATTCTGACATTCAATAATGTTTTCTAATCTGAGAGTTGTTTTTAGGTAAGAACAGAATCTCCACACACTCAAGAGAACAAAGGTGCAAACAATTCTGCACGTTTAGAGCACATCATGAATCTGACATAGGCTTCTTTCACAGGACCTTTCTCAAGAACACATTTAAGGAAAAAAATTTGATGAAGATATTGAAAATATTGGTGAATGAGCCCCATGGTTCTTAAATGGTCAACTAAAACGATTATATTATGGCAGTGCTTCTCAAATTTTTACAGTTCCGTCCCCCCTCAGACATTAAACGTCCTGCTGTGGACCCTTATGTGAGACATTTCGGCTTGTAAAATCAATCCACCTTTAAGGTTCTGTGAAGGTATGTTTGTCACTTATCAAGGTACAAACAATGTAAATGTTCCCTCAAAGGTACAACAGTTGTTTTAAGGTCTAATTGTGTAACTTAAATAAGTTTTTGGAAAAGTACAACCCCAATTCCAAAAAAGTTGGGACGCTGTGTAAAATATAAATAAATGTAAATAAAAATAGAATGCAATGACTTGTGTCACGATTGGCTCATCCCAGTCCTCCATGTGCTTTTGTTTTGTTTTGGTCTTGTCCGTGTGCTTTCTTTGTTTTGAATCTTCCCTCTCCTGCCCCCTTGTTTCTTGACTCCGTCTGTTTGGTGTTATATCTTTTGGCCTCCGTTTTATTTTCTGTTCTCTGTTGTGTTCATCCTGTGTTTCTTTTTGTCATGTCTGTCCCCCGTTCTATCTGTGTTGGCTCTCTGACCCTGGACTGCTTTGACCCTGATAATGGATTCGCCTTTAATAAATCTTGCTTCTCTCAGCATGTGTGTCCACCTCATCATCGCTCCCCCACGTTACAATTTGCAAATCTTATAGACCCATATTTTACTCACAATCGTACATAGAACACATATCAGATGTTGAAAGTGAGACATTTTACCATTTCATGTAAAACATTGTCTAATTTAGAACTTGATGGCAGCAACGCATCTCAAAAAAGCTGGGACAGGGGCATGTTTATCATTGCATTTCTTTTAACAACACTCTAAGTGTTTGGGAAGTGAGGACACCAACTGCTGTAGTTTTGAAAGTGAAAGGTTTTCCTATTCTTGTTTGATAAAGGATTTCAGCAGCTCCTTGGGGGGGGGGTCTCTTTTGTCATATTTTTAATTTCATAATACAATAATTTTCCACTTTGCCTCAGTCCATCTTAAATGAGCTTGCTTCCACAGAATTTGGTGGTGTTTCTGGATCCTGTTTATATATGGATTCTTCTTTGCTTGATACAGCTTTAACTACCATTTATGGATTGCAGGGCGAACTGTTTAAGGACAATGATTTCTGGAAGCACTCCTGAGCCCTTGCAGTGATTTCCACTGAAGGCCTGAGGCCTGGAGATTCAAACATCCAAAATTGACCATTGGCCTTGTCCCTTGTGTACAGGAATTACTCCAGATTCTGTGAAGGTTTAGATGATGTTATGTATTGTAGATGGTGGGATGTCCAAAGTATTTGCAATTTTACATTTTTATGAATTTTTTTCCACAGTTTTTAGATGCAGTTTTTCACAGACTGCCCATTCATGTGAGTTAGTTCCAAATTGCTCCTCCAGCTGTTTTTTTATTAGCACCACATACTTTTCCAGCCTTTTGTTGGCCCCGTCCCAACTTTTTTGAGATGCGTTGCTGCCATCAAGTTAGAAATGAGTAAATGATTTTTCATGAAATGGTAAAATGACTCACTTTTAACATCTGATATGTGTTCTATGTTCAGTTGTGAATAAAATATGGGACTATGAGATTTGCAAATCATTGCATTCTGTTTTTATTTACATTTATTTATAATTTACACAGCATCCCAACTTTGAAATTGGGGTTGTACATATCTGTACCTTTTCATAAACTAATGTTTTAAAACAGAACAATAAAATAAAATGTTTAGAGACAAGATGGGTGTGTGGAGTCAATACAGCTTAGACAATTTGATTTCAGTGCAATATGGTACAGTTATGTTCCTTGAATAAAGGTACTGAGATATATACCCTTTAGGGTACATACCGACCCCAGTGACAAGAGGGGCACTGCCCCAGTGATAGTTTTGTGCCTTTTTTTCTGACAGTGTAGGTAGGGAACATAATTACACCATATTCAATTGCAAATATATTTTTATAAGTTACACTGATTCCATAATCTCCATCTTTACTCATTTTTACTTTATTTTTCTGTTTTTCTCTGAAATATTAGGTTTTAAAAAGGTGCAAAAACAAAAGTGTATTTATACAGTTTCTGACGGTGCATGGCAGACATTTACTTAATGTTTACCCTTTATGTGTATAAAGCTCTATAAATAAACAACATAAGGGATAATTCTGTTCTACAGTATTGTAGCTGGGAGGCAGAGTTCCTGGCAGAGCTCAGGGTGACAGGGGACAACTTTCGATATTTCGGAATCGGAAAGGCTGCAGCCTCAATATAAGGGCACGTATGTGAGAGTCTGTGTCTGTGAAATGAACAGTGAGTAAAAAAATGTTCACTCATTTGAGACATAGTCTCATAGTCTCATAGACAGTTTCCAGTTAGAATTTCACACGTAAACAAAATACTAACAGCTCAGCGTTGATCACATCAGCCACAAAATAACAGCTTACAGTAACCACAAACGGCAGTGAAAAAACAGTGTGAAAATGAAACTGAAGTTCACGACTAACAAGTGTCATACAGGCCAGGCTTTCTCTAAATATAAAGTAGTTTAGAGAACTTCCCCATAAAGTGAGTATTTTCAGAAGAACCCTTAAAGTGGTACATGAAAAGGTTCTTTCTATATGTTAAAGTTTCCTCTCATATACAAACTTGGTTCATAAATTATTAAATGCGTAACTAAAATGTTTTTTCTGTGGCATCTCTTAGAGCATCCGTAGGAGCACTTTTTTAAGAGTGCATTCAGGGCACAAGGTGTCACTGAATGGTTCAAAGTGTATGAAAGTGATGTAATTCATATGCTAACAGCCTTCACAGTTACAATGATTCAACTCAGTGAACACTTACACTCTCAGAAACGTAGAGGCAGTGGCCCTCTTGTCACTGGGGTGATACCCTTAAGGTAACTTTAGTCATAACTGTACCATAATTGTACCATAGTCCATTGAAATCATATTCTCTAACATACCCCATCTCATTGCCAGCCTTTTTATTTTAATGTTCTGTTTTTAAACATTAGGTTGTGATAAGTGAACATTTACATTGTTTGTACCTCAATGAAGGAAAAATTAACCTGCACAGCACCTTTATTTCTAACAGTGTATGAGAGATTTTGGACTGACAAGTTAGATAGCGCTCTCTGCCAACATCATCAAAATGCAGATTCAGGGGAAAATCTGCCGGAAGAATTGTACAGTGTAGTTCCTAAGAGTAGTAGAACGTAGGTTGAAATGCCCTGAATGTGTTCTGGTGGCTCATGGTGGCCTTATTACAACACCTCATTTCATTAATTTCCCTTAATTTATCACCTATTTGTATATTTATGACTTTGCATAAATTTTCACCTGATTATCATTATATAGTAGCATTATTTAAAAAAAGAATATTAACTTATTGTTTTCTGTTACTGCTGGACAGCATAGAACACTTAAAGTAAACAAACGTACCTTTTCCAGCAGTGCGCAGCCGTCATAACAAAGAGCGGAGAAACGAGGAACCCACCACACACGTTTTGTTTATTTCCTTGAACAGAAACCATGTAGGGCCTGGAGTGGGGTACAGCCACTGTTCCATTCACTATCTCAACATCTACACTGGCTGAGAGAGGAAGAGTAACGCCCAGCTGATTATAACTGTACGTACACTTATGCAAACATTTATGTTATGGACTTTATGGACATGGACACTTGCATCTGTAACATTGTTCATATGGGCATACTCAGTAAATTAAGCATTCAAAGATACAAAGTATTCCTTAAAAACAGTATATATCTCTTATTTTTCAGGTGTAATTTCTGATTACAGGTACTTGATTTTGGTCATCAGATTATGTAATCCAGATTACACGTAATTCCAACACTAAAGCTGTGTGTAGGTGACACCTACCAGAGTGGCTCAGATGTGTCAGCAGGGCACCCAGCAGAAGCAGGGAGACGAGAGCCATGATGCAGCAGACGGAGTGTCTGTTCTCTTCAAAGAGGAACAGGAGTTTAAGTAGTAAACACTCCTCCTCAAAACCCCATTTCCTCCCTACAGTGAGCTCTGCTTTCACAGAGATGTGTCTAATATTAGTGACAGAATTTGCCCTTAATGTCAATGAGCACAGTGCACAGCTCTTGTACACATTTTTGAATGCATTATAACCTCACAGTCAGACATAACAGAACATATAGCTAATTTAATTCAACATCATTTATGACTTGTGGATTAACACCCTTATCAATTCAGTTTACAATCTCAACCCTTTAAATGGCCAGGGCCCACTGGTGGGTCCAAGGTGTTATTATACGCTTCTATAACCTAAGAACAGCTCAGCCAGTTTGTACTAAGGTCCCTGTAGTTACTGAATGAAAAGCCTTATTATGTAATAAGCCTGGGATGTTAAGGGGTTGATATAAAATAGTAAACGCTAATATGCACAGTGGGGGACTATTAGAATGAGGCCCTTAATTTAGACAATAAAGTTAAAACAAAATACTACATACTTACTTTCTTTTTTCTTGAAGTTTCTGGAAATCGTCTAAAGGCCCATGGCATGTCCTCTCTGAATATAGCTGAAAACCAGTGTTGGGTTGTATTGTGACAACATATAATCTGGATTACATAATCCCAAATCAAGTACCTGTAATCAGAATAGCACATCAGATTTCATTTCCTTTTTTGTAAGTATTACATTAGTAAGCCGTTGTTATTTTGAATTTAGCAAGTGTGCTCATGTACTGCATAACACACTCTCAAAAATAAAGATTCCTCATTTGGTTCTAGGTCATTATGTGGAGACAAGCCTGGGGGTGCACAAGCATGCACTGCACCTTCAGTTTGAATATTTGCACCTTTTATTGAGCTTTGGGGTAAATGCAGCTTGACTGAGACCAGTGGCACAGCAGGCAGATAACGGTTTATGTATGTAGAGGGGCTCCACTCAGGTAGTATGGAGACTTTTTAATCCATGTAATGCTTGTCTGAATGAAAGGTGTTTGTGTGACCACTGCAAGCTGTAGATGTTTGATAATGTCAAGGAAATTAATCAAATGAAGCTAGCATGTAGATTTACTGGCATGGACATGTTAGGCTGTGTGTTCACATGGTTTGAACTATGAATTATTTGGTAACAACCATGATTATTTTGGTAACTATTATGAATTATTTATTAAGCACTATGTATTATTTGGTAGGTACTATGAATTATTAAGTAACTACTATAAATTATTTGGTAACCACTATGACTTATTCAATAACTACTATGAATTATTCAATAACTACATGAGTTATTTTTTTATGTACTATGAATTTTCAGTAACTACTGTGAATCATTCAGTACTTATGAAGCTGCTCAGACAGCCAGCAACGCCGTGCCCTGTAGAGGCAAAGGATGTGATAGTGTGATAGTTTTGCGGATTTTATATTGGGACTTTATATCAGCCCCTGTGACAGATTCACTGTAAGTTTCCACTCGAAGACTCTGTTTTACCCCTCTATTCACATAATCCTGACACAGAAAGATGAAAAATGTGTACTTAATAGCTGTTTAGACTGGAAATGTAATGAAAACAAGTGTTTATCTCCAAACTCTGTCTATAAGAGTTTGGTGCGGTCAGATGCCTACAGATGCAAATCTATGACTATTTAATGTTCCATTTATGCAGTTTCTCATGCATTTAATGATCAGGGGGAAATGGGCAGGAAATGTTCTCCTCATATCAGATAACAACTTGCTGATGAAATATTTCAAAATTAAGCTGATAACCACAAATATAAGATTGTGTGACAGCCTTGCCTTCCACACTTCTACTATGAGCTGGAGATAAAAAAAGGAGCTAACGAAATATAGTCACATTAGCTATGAGTGAGTGATTATTTTTCTCATGGCATTCTGACTCAAGTGCATATGGGCATGCTTGTGATACACATCAATATTTTTTCTCAGGTTGCAATGTGCTGAGGCTCATACTGTATAGAAGTTCCCAGTGTTCTGCTGACTCAATTACTGCAGAGTTCCAAACCTCCTCTGGCATTAACATTAGCACAAAAACTGTGCAGCTACATGCAAGCACAACGCCAAGCGTCAGACGGAGCTGTGTAAAGCACGCAGCCACTGGATTCTGGAGCAGTGGAAAAGTGGTGAATGCTCAGGGGAACATTACCTGCCTGACTGCATTGTGCCACCCATAAAGTTTGGTGGATGAGGGATAATGCTATGGGGGTGTTTTTCAGGGGTTGGCCTATACCACTTAGTTCCAATGAAGGACAATCTTAATGCTTCAGCAGACCAAGACATTTCAGCCAATTGTACACTTCCAACTTTGTGGGAACAGCTTGGGGAGGACCCTTTTCTGTTCTAGCATAACTGAGCCCCAGTGCACAAAGCAAAGTCCATAAAGGCCTGGCTCAGTGAGTTTGGTGTGGAAGAACTTCACTGGCCCACACAAAGCCCTGACTTCAACCCCACATATGTGTCTGACCTCACATATGCTCTTCTGGATGAATGGACAAAAATTCCCACAGAGACTCTCCAAAATCTTGTAGAAAGCTTCTCAGAAGAGTGGACGGTGTTAGAGCTGTAAAGAGGGACCAACTCCATATTAATGCTCATGGATTTAGAATAGGATGTCGTGAAAGCTCCTGTGTAGGTGTCCCAGTGCTTTTGTCCATGTAGTGTATATGCCATTTTCAAATACAGGGCATATATTTCAGACATACACTATATTGCCAAAGGTATTCACTCACCCATTGAATTCAGGTGTTCCAATTACTTCCATGGCCACAGGTGTATAAAACCAAGCACCTAGGCCTGCAGACTGCTTCTACAAACATTCGTGAAAGAATGGGTCGCTCTCAGGAGCTCAGTGAATTCCAGCATGGTGCCGTGATAGGATGCCACCTGTGCAACAAGTCCAGGCGTGAAATTTTCTCGCTACTAAATGTTACACAGTCAACTGTCAGTGATATTATAACAAAGTGGAAGCGATTGGGAACGACAGCAACTCAGCCACGAAGTGGTCGGCCACGTAAAATGACAGAGAGGGGTCAGCGGATGCTAAGGCACATAGTGCGCAGAGGTCGTCAACTTTCTGCAAAGTCTATCACTACAGACCTCCAAACTTCATGCGGCCTTCAGATTAGCTCAAGAACAGTGTAGAGAGCTTCATGGAGTCGGTTTCCATGGCCGAGCAGCTGCACCAAAGCCTTACGTCACCAAGTGCAATGCAAAGCGTCGAATGCAGTGGCGTAAAGTGCTGCCACTAGACTGTAAAGCAAATTAAATCAAATTTATTTGTACAGTGCTTTTTACAACTAATGTTGTCACAAAGCAGCTTCACAGAATTCCAGTAAAGACAAAGTTTTGACATAAATGTAAAAACACCCAGGTGAGCAAGCCAAGGGCGAGCAGTGGAGCCAGAGCAGTGCAGACTTATTCAGTACTTATGAAGCTGCTCAGACAGCCAGCGACGCCGCGCCCTGTAGAGGCAAAGGGTGTGATAGTGTGATAGTTTTGCGGATTTTATATTGGGACTTTATATCAGCCCCTGTGACAGATTCACTGTAAGTTTCCACTCGAAGACTCTGTTTTGTTCAGTTGTGCATTTCTCAGGTGTTCTGTATGTTGTGAGATGTATTTTTATTTTTTTGTAATTTGCTGGTTCGTTCTTTTGCATATCTCAATATGAGTCAATTACATTTTCAGACCCCTCTATTCTCATAATCCTGACACAGAAAGATGAAAAATGTGTACTTAATAGCTGTTTAGACTGGAAATGTAATGAAAACAAGTGTTTATCTCCAAACTCTGTCTATATAAGAGTTTGGTGCTGTCAGATGCCTACAGATGCAAATCTATGACTATTTACTGTTCCATTTATGCAGTTTCTCATGCATTTAATGATCAGGGGGAAATGGGCAGGAAATGTTCTCCTCATATCAGATAACAACTTGCTGATGAAATATTTCAAAATTAAGCTGATAACCACAAATATAAGATTGTGTGACAGCCTTGCCTTCCACACTTCTACTATGAGCTGGAGATTAAAAAGGAGCTAATAAAATATAACTCATTAGCTATGAGTGAGTGATTATTTTTCTCATGGCATTCTGACTCAAGTGCATATGGGCATGCTTGTGATACACATCAATATTTTTTCTCAGGTTGCAATGTGCTGAGGCTCATACTGTATAGAAGTTCCCAGTGTTCTGCTGACTCAATTACTGCAGAGTTCCAAAAAAACTGTGTGCTGGGAGCTTCATGGCCTGGGTTTCCATAGCCGAGCAGCTACATGCAAGCACAACGCCAAGCGTCAGACGGAGTTGTGTAAAGCACGCAGCCACTGGACTCTGGAGCAGTGGAAAAGTGGTGAATGCTCAGGGGAACATTACCTGCCTGACTGCATTGTGCCACTCATAAAGTTTGGTGAAAGAGGGATAATGCTATGGGGCTGTTTTTCAGGGGTTGGCCTATACCGCTTAGTTCCAATGAAGGACAATCTTAATGCTTCGGCAGACCAAGACATTTCAGCCAATTGTACACTTCCAACTTTGTGGGAACAGCTTGGGGAGGACCATTTTCTGTTCTAGCATAACTGAGCCCCAGTGCACAAAGCAAAGTCCATAAAGGCCTGGCTCAGTGAGTTTGGTGTGGAAGAACTTCACTGGCCCACACAAAGCCCTGACTTCAACCCCATCAAGCACTTTTGGGATAGAGACAGGCCCTCTCATTAAACATTAGTGTCTGACCTCACATATGCTCTTCTGGATGAATCGGCAAAAATTCCCACAGACACTCTCCAAAATCTTGTAGAAAGCGTCTCAGAAGAGTGGACGGTGTTAGAGCTGTAAAGAGGGACCAACTCCATATTAATGCTTATGGATTTAGAATAGGATGTCATAAAAGCTCCTGTGTAGGTGTCCCAGTGCTTTTGTCCATGTAGTGTATATGCCATTTTCAAATACAGGGCATATATTTCAGACATATTGCCAAAAGTATTCACTCACCCATCCAAATCATTGAATTCAGGTGTTCCAATCTCTCCCATGGCCACAGGTGTATAAAACCAAGCACCTAGGCATGCAGACTGCTTCTACAAACATTTGTGAAAGAATGTGTTGCTCTCAGGAGCTCAGTGAATTCCAGCATGGTACCATGATAGGATGTCACCTGTGCAACAAGTCCAGTCGTGAAATCTCCTCACTACTAAATATTCCACAGTTAACTGTCAGTGATATTAAAACAAAGTGGAAGCGAATGGGAATGGGAATAAAGTGGTCGGCCACATAGAGGTCGCCAACTTTCTGTACAGCCAATCACTACAGACCTCCAAACACCAAACATGTGGCCTTCAGATTAGCTTAACAGCATAGAGAGCTTCATGGAATCAGTTTCCATGACCGAGCAGGTGCGTCCAAGCCTTACATCACCAAGCGCAATACAAAGCGTCAAATGCAGTGGTGTAAAGCACTACCACTCGACTCTAGAGCAGTGGAGATGTGTTCTCTGGAGTAATGAATCACGCTCCGTCTGGCACTCCTAACCCTTGTGGAAAGCCTTTGCAGAACAGTTGAAGTGTTATAGCTGCAAAGGGTGAGCTGACATCATATTAAACCCTATGGATTTAGAATGGGATGCCACTCAAGTTCATATGCATGTGAAAGAAGATGAGCGAGTACTTTTGGAAATATAGTGTATATTAACATACACAAACATATGTTTAATACATAAATTTAGTAATATGTGCTGCTTCATGTTATATAATAGAGGTGGCGGAAAAATCGATTCTTAGACACATGGCGATGCAGACATGCTTTCCTCCCATTTCCGGCAGGACACTGTTTTATGAGGCTGAAGTCGCTTCTTATTCTCCAGCTTCTTGTTTGAGAAGTTCGTTTCTTGTTCGTTCCACCTTAAATTCTAACTGACTATAAATTACTTAGAAACTACTATGAATTATTTGGTAACTATGAATAATTTGAATAATTCAGTAAGTATTATGAATTATTCAGTAACTACTATAAATTATTTAGTAACCACTATAAATTATTTAGTAACTACTATAAATTATTTGGTAACCACTATGACTTATTCAATAACTACTATGAATTATTCAATAACTACATGATTTATTTTTTTATGTACTATGAATTCAGTAACTACTGTGAATCCTTCAGTACTTATGAAGCTGCTCAGACAGCCAGCGACGCCGCGCCCTGTAGAGGCAAAGGGTGTGATAGTGTGATAGTTTTGCGGATTTTATATTGGGACTTTATATCAGCCCCTGTGACAGATTCACTGTAAGATTCCATTCGAAGACTCTGTTTTATTCAGTTGTACATTTCTCAGGTGTTCTGTATGTGAGATGTATTTTTATTTTTTATTTTTATTTTTAATGTGCTGGTTTGTTCTTTTGCATATCTCAATATGAGTCACTTTAATTTTTAGACCACTCTATTTTCTCGTTCCACCTTAAATTTTGACAGAGGCGCCGAATGTAAATGCGACACCATTTAAGGTGGAACGGGAAAATTAGGAGAAGCAGACCTCATTTTCACAACGGTTTAGTGTTTGACAATTGTACCAGGAAACCAACTGCGCTGCTTATTGATGCGAAAAATTTTGCTATTTCTCTTTGCTATTCCGTTTGCTTCTAGCTTGGCGAGACTGCGTTGCTAGGTGACCAGGACTGTGCGCGCACACACACACACACACACACACGCTAACACCGCATTGTATCGCGTCTCATCTGCTCCAAACGAGATCACTGAATAAGAGCCTTCCAGTCGCCACATCACTTCCATTTGATTTATTAATGAAAGATTTTGGAAGTAAATTCATTATGGATCATTACAAGTACTTCAGATGGCATTGGTGACGTGCACATCTATGAGGGTACCATTAATGCTCAATGGTGTAATGAAGGCCACGTCTTCAGAGAAGGCCTTGCTTATTTCAGCAAGACAATGTCAATCACATTCTGCATGTATTACAGCAGCATTGTATTAAAAAATGTATTAAAAGAGTCTGCGTGCTAAACTGGTCTGCCTGGAGTCCGGTCCTGTCAACACTGAAAACATTTGAACCACAGTGAACCACAGTGGTAAACAAGCCCCCATCCCAACTTTTTTGGAACGGGTTGTTGGCAACAAATTCAAAATGGGCACAGATTTTTCAAAAAAGCGGATCATCTGCCTCCATCTTGCCCTATCCATTGCCTCCTCTACTTTCACACCAACCATCTCCATGTCCACCTTCACTACATCCATAAACCTTCTCTGAGGTCTACCTCTTCTCCTTCTACCCAGCAGCTCCATCTCCAACATTCTTTGCCCAATATATCCACTATTCCTCCTCAACACATGTCCAAACCATCTCAACTTGACCTCTCTGGCTTTATCTCCAAACTGCTCCACCTTCACTGTCCCTCTGATCTGCTCATTTCTAATCTTGTCCATCCTTGTCACTCCCAACGAAAATCTCAGCATCTTCATCTCCGCCACCTCCAGCTCAGCCTCCTGTCTTTTAGACAGAGCCACAGTCTCCAAACCATACATCATAGCAGGACGCACTACTGTCTTGTAAACCTTCCCTTTCACTCTTGCTGCTGTCCTTCTGTCACACTCGTTTTGAAGTTAAACCGAGAAAATAACCAGTTCAGGGTTAATCAGGTCGTAGCTGGAGAACCAAGTTTAGCTTTAACGTTAGCTTGCTGCCTCACTGCTATCATTCATCTGGCTGGCTGGGTAATATTAATATGGCTAGCCTTAGCTAGCACAGTAACATACATCTTAAACTGAAAAGGCGATCTCTTCTGATTGTGTGAATCTATTCCCGGTGAAGTTCGGGATCTTTGGGGAAACTGGAAGCTTTGACCTCTATTAGATTCCTTTATTTTTGAATAAGTGCATTTGGGAACGCAGCAGTGAGGCAGCTTTGCTAGAACCCAGTGGTCCAACGCTACTTTCGTACCCTACAGTCTCGTTTTGGTAGACAAAGGTGACGTAGGTGAATAAAGCATATAAACTGACCAACCTGCTGTCTTTCAACCACTTTGAGAAGCTTTTCTTCATCCCTACAACATCTTTTTCTCTCTCCCTCTTCCGTTTTCTGTTTTGTGCCCCGGAGAGGGTGGGGACGGAGTGGACGGGCGCCTGTTTAGTGCTGTGCTGTTTTTTGATGTGTATTATCATACTTGAACAAACAGCTCTTATAGAAAATGCAGACTAGAAATCATTTTCCGGCATCGTTTTGGCGCCCCTCTAGTGCAGCGCCCATATGCGCCGCATACGCTGCATACCCCCTTTTTGCGCCACTGACTAGTACATTTCCCTCTCTATCCTTTATCAGCATAACCTGCTGCACATCCTTTCCAGCTCTATATCTCTGTTTAGCCAAACGATACAAGTCCTTTACTCCTTCTTTACTGTCCAGCCTCTCATACAGCTCATCATAGGCCTGAGCCTTTGCCACCATTCTTTTTGCTATGCAACTAGCCTCACACTTACTCCTGCCTACTTCCTTCATCTCTCTGGTTAGCCCACTTTTTCTTAGCTGCCTTCTTCTTCTGAATACTCTCCTGGACTTCCTCATTCCACCACCAACTTTCCTTGTCTTCTTTCCTCTGACCAGACGAAACACCCAACACATTCTTGCCAGTTTCTCTCACCACCTTAGCTGTAGTTTCCCAGTCCTCAGGTAGCTCCTCACTGCCCCCAAGGGCCTGTTGCAATTTTTTCCTGAACTGCCTGCAACCATCCTCCTCCTTCAGCTTCCACCATCTAATCTTTGGCTCTGTCTTCACTCTCTTCCTCTTCTTTGTTTCTAATCTCATTCTACAGACAACCACCCTATGCTGCCTTGCTACACTTTCCCCTGGTACCACTTTACAATCTCCAATCTCCTTTATGTGGCATATCCTGCTAAGGATATAATCCACCTGTGTGCACCTCCCTCCACTCTTGTATGTCACCCTGTGTTCTTCCCTCTTCTGAAAATATGTGTTCACCACAGCCATTTCCATTCTCTTTGCAAAATCTACAACCATCTGACCTTCCGCATTTCTGTCTTTCACACCATACATACCCAGCACCTCTTCATCCCTTCTGTTCCCTTCACCAACATGTCCATTGAAGTCTGCATCAATCACTAATCTCTCCTCTCTAGGGACACCATCTACCACTTCATCCATCTTACTCCAAAATTCCTCTTTCTCCTCTAACTGACAACCAACCTGTGGTGCATATGAACTGACCACATTCAAAACTACACCATCAACCTCCAACTTCAGGCTCATGATCCTGTCTGACACTCTCTTTACATCCAGAACACTTTTCACAAGCGGTTCCTTTAGGATTATCCCTACTCCATTTCTCTTCCTCTCTACACCATGATAGAACAGTTTGAATCCACCTCCAATGTTCCTGGCCTTGCTACCTTTCCATCTGGTCTCCTGGACACACAGAATATCTACCTTCCTTCTCTTCTATCTCTGTCTGCAAGCTCTCTGCCTTTACTAGTCATTGTCCCTATGTTCAGAGTCCCTACTCTAACCTCCACACTCCTGCCTTTCCTTCTCTCTCACTGCCTTCTAACACGCCTTCCTCCTCTCCTCTTTGATGGTCTTCGACCTACAGAAGTCCAATTTCCACCGGCACCCTGCTGGTCAACAGCACCGGAGGTGGTCGTTGTTTACCTGGGCCTCGACCGATCCGGTATGGCAATCATATCTGTGATCCGCATGATAGTTTTGGCACAAGTTTTATGCCGGATGCCCTTCCTGACGCAACCCTCACCATTTATCCGGACTTGGGACCGGCACCAGAAGTACACAAAGTACACCCCTAATGGCTGGTATATATATATATATATATATATATATATATATATATATATATATATATATATATATATATATATATATATATATATATAAAAATATATGGACACATTTGAAAATATATGCCTGACCCTTCATGATATATATATGCACATATATGACCAAATATCAGATTTAAATATGGGGGAGTTCTGTTCCACCTTCTCAGTGCATGACACTGTGTCAGAAGAAATTAAAATTCAAAGCAAATGGCACAGTAACAGCTGCTGCTCATGTCTATACGGCAATCTTGCTGAAAACCTGAAGCTCTGGATACAAATAATTCCAATTCAGGTCCAGCCACGTTCCGTGTTGTGTCTTGAGGTGGGCGATATGGCAAAAATATTAGAAAATTTTCACAATACACGATAAGTCATGATATAAATTTTTCCAGATATCTGATCAGTTGGAAGAGAGAAAAAAGAAGCAGAAGTTCTACAGTTTCAAAAATACTATCAAAACCTGTGAATACAATGTTTTTCATTTAATATTCGTCATATATTTATATATTTATATTGTTATATATTTATATATTTCATTTAATATTTGTCATAGCAAAGACCATGCAAAGTCATAAAAAAATTGACAGTGTCCAGTGTATGGTCAAACCTGCAAGTCATGCAACAAAAGAAACCACTTTGCAACAATTCGCTAAAGTCAAAGCTAAATCTGTTTTAAAAAAATGAAGACCAGGAAGATTTCTTCGTAGGAACTGTTGAAATCAAAGGAATTGAGAAGCTAAGAGCAGCTGAGATTCTCACAACTGAAACAAGTGAGGGAAAAATGATCTAAACACGTTAAAATAAGAAATAATAGAAATAGTGCTTTCAAGCTCAACACAGATGCTGAATGCAGCGTCATTTTGGAAAAAATCTACAAATCACTTGGAATCAGCGAAAAGCTGATTTGCAAAAGGCTACTTTGCAAGCTGCTCACATACTCTGGCCACCAGATGTCGCCAGCAGGACAAACATGATTTACCTGCGAGTACAAAGGACAGAAACACAAACAAGAATTCCAGATCATCAGTACTGATGTTCAAGCCATACATGGACAACCAACCAAAATTAGGCTTGGTTAAAAGAAAACATGAAGTCAAAGCCAAAGATGATAAAAGGGTGTGGTCATCAGACAAAACCTAACAAAATCTGAACCTGCGTTGATCCACAACAGCTATCAGGTATGAACACTATTCACTATGCACTGTTGAAGAGGTGGTATCAAGCATGCTAATCCAAAGGCACTCTCAGTACTTGATGCAAATCAAGGCTTCTAGCAGATCAGATCTGACAAAAAAGCTCCAAAATGCCCATTGGGAGATGCAGGTTCCTTTATCTTCCATTTGGGGTATAACCAGCCTCTGAGGTGCTGCAGAGGGCAATAGCACAGATGATCGAAGGTCTGGACGGTGTTGTCATCATCAATGATTCTTGTCCAGAGGGAAACAGCTGAAGAGCACGATCACAGACTTATCAACTTGCTATAAAGAGGTAGAGACTGGAATCTCAAACTAAACAGAAACAAATGCAAAATTAGAATCAAATAGGCCTTCCCTGCAGAAGGCCTCATGCCAGATGAAGAGAAAGTGAGAACTATGATACATATACCACCACCCAAAGACAAGCAAGGAGTCATGAGATTTATGGCTATAATGCAATACCTTTCAAATTCATACTCAACTTATGAGAAGCCAGTGCTCCTGTCAGAAGGTTACTAGAATGTGATACTAAATGGCCCTTGAACAATGAACCTGAAAAACCTGTGTCACTTTCAGTGGATGCTAGTTTAGAGGGAATCGGAGCAGTTGTACTGCAAGACAGCAAGCCAGGAGTGCTAATCAACTGCCAATGCAGGTAAATGCAAATAAAAAACAAACCTCCTGCCATCGTGTATGACTGTAAACAGGTCCATCAATATGTTTATGATAGAGAAATTCATGTAGAGAATGACCACAAGCCATTTGGGGGCATCTTCCCTGTCCCTGAACAAAGTCCCACCAAAGTTGCAGAGAATGCTTCTCAAGCTTCAAAGGTACAGTCTCAAAGTTATATACAAACCAGAGAAAGAAATGCATACGCAGATTCACTGAGCCATGCATACCTTGATGAACAGACTGAAAACATTTGCTGAAGAGCTGGAAGTCAACCGGGTCACAAGTCAGCTGCCATATCCGAGGAAAAGCTGAAATGCAAATCCCGCATACAAGTAACCAAGAGAGGCAAGGGAAGAAGTGCAACTCCCAGAGAGATCCAGGCATACTGGATATTCAAGGAAGAAATAAGCTACACATCAGGGTTGCTGTTCAAAGCCCTGAGGTTCGAAGCAGAATTCAGCAGTTCTGTAAAAGACTGGGAGTTTCAGCACATCACTTCGAGCCCAGGCCACAACTAGGCAAGTGGCCAATCTGAGAGAACGGTTGAAAAGCTACTCAAGAAGACACAGTGTGGTAAGGCTAAGATCCATATATTATTGCCCTATTGGGGTGCCTCAACACCACTTGAGGACCTAGTTTTCCCCCTACGCAGCTTCTGATGGAACATTCCAAACCTCTGGTTTCTACCACTTTCCTAAACCTGAAATAACATTTAGATACAAGACAAGTTCAGGGTGAAATAACTCTCTACAGACAATGTGTTTCTCAGACATTCATGCTGGGGAAAATGTAACAATTCAAAGAGGCAAGTGGCAAGTGGCAGGAGTACATGAGCAGCTAAGATCATTCACTGTTCAGACACCTGAAGACATACAGAATAACCAGAAAGCATCTTCTGAAAATAAGAGAAAAACACTTTTGTAGTAGCTTCAATCAGTGCAGCTGCAGATTCACAGTGAGAAAGTCATGTCAGTGATGCTGACACCTCCAGCAGTCACAAGACAGTCTCACCCACAAGAAGGCTACGAAGACTAAGAGAATGATTTGTCCTTGAATGGACAGTAAAAGGTCCATTTGTTGCTGTTGTTTTTTTTTCTCTCTCACCCTATCTGTTCCCTTTTTGTTCACAAAAAATCACCCCAGAAAAGGGGGGACTCCATGTACCTAATAGGTATCTGTACTACAAAGTGCGTTGTATTGATGTGAGGTATGTTCTGAAAAGAGGAAATGAAAAAAGAGAGATGCTGTAGCAGCAATGAAGGTTTGCATGCTGATCACCAAAACCACCATATGTTGTGTTCTGGATGCTGGTGTGCTGGTATGACCATTCTGGGTGAGCAGCTAAACCAGCACCAGACCAGCACTAGACCAGGACAGACCAGCATAGAATCATTAGATGCAGCAACCAGTGCTCAGTGGCATGATACAGTTATTGTGGAAAAAACCTTCTGTTACCAGAGCAAGTTTAAGGAGAGCCTGGTCTCTTCTTATCACTACCATTATATCAAAAACCAGACTGAAAAATTCTAGAGACCATTGGCAAGAGTTAATGGAGCTAAACAGCTATAAATGAAAACTCAAGCATGTTTCTAGCCATTGGTGCATGACCTTCCTTTCATTTTGGAAAGGAGCATGATGTATTCCATCAAAATATTAAAGAAAACTTAACAGTATCTTTTCCTTTCTCTACAGGAAATGGGTTTTTTTGGGCAGCAGGACCAAAGGATATACTACATGCTAATCGGTGGGTGAGCTGATCAGCTCATTAGCTGAGTAGAACAGTTCACCCTCACTGACGTCATACTGTATGTACTGTTAGGCTGGCTTTTACATGGTGAAACTTTAGGCGCTTGAAGCCTACATGAAACTGAATTGCACTTTGTAAAGTGTCCTGCAACTCATTTGAAACTCGCAACAGTTGTATGATAATCAACCAATCAAAATGCAGATAGCACAACACGTAATCACTCAGACCAGTGGACAAGAAAATAAAAAATATTACCACAAAAATATCAGTAGTGTTGAAATATTTATGCTGTACTCTGTTCAGAAATGTGCTTTTTCTACACAAAAATGATTAAGGATTTACAAGCTAGAGCCCATTCATTTGGCTATAGAGCACCCTTTAATGTTTGACAAACGTGGAACAATTCTGCAACGTTATCACCAATAACAGCACAGGTAGCTCTTTCCTCAACTGATCAGATAATATTGCCTAACCATCAGTATAGTAACACATCAGACTTATTTAAGCGTAAGTGTAATATTTAATCATTGCTAATGTCCTGAGTTTCTTAGACAAGTATCTGTGCAAATAACATGAACAAACACACATGTGAATGCACTGGGCATTGCCTGATTCACTGTGTGGGTACACATCGGTATACTGCAGCTGTAAATGGCACAGCTAAGCTCCCATATGATTATTTGCACAAGAGCAGCCAGATGATCCGTTTGATTAAAACTTCCTACAATGACATTTCCGTTTACTCCAGAGTGTGAGAAAGAGAAGAAAACATAATATAAATAAGATTACTGGAAGCAGTTGGCTTTTACATGTCAGTGTTTGAATAGCTTCGAAGAAGTAAGTGAAGGAAAGATAAGAGAGAGTGAGGTTGTGATACAAAGCCCTTAACAGTTTATTTCCTTTTTCTCAGATATTTATACAGGAAAAAAGGAGCCACGATTTCATCTTCATCAAGTGTCCTGTAAGCAGTGTTCATCTAAAGCTTACATATACAAAAACACAAAACAAATTCCAAATATACAATACAAATCACCAAAGAACAAAGTATCAGAAGTAAATAAAATGTACTGCTTTCAGTAAACTGGCCAACCACCATCTGAACTAGTCTTTCTTCCTCTGTTTTGAGTAATTTGAGTGCTTGAATTCAGTCTTATGATTACATTTCTCCTCATTTGGATGTCAGATGTGAAGTGTGGGCACGTGGGCTTGGCTGTGAGGAGAACAGCAGAAGAAGGAGTGAAAGGGAGATGAAGTGTCTTAGGAAAAAAAGGACAACCTGATGCATGAAAAGAAAATACAAAAGACTAAAATATGACTATTAATAAGCACTACACTGAGGCAGCGTGACTCATGACTCATTGTTTTGCAATGCTAACATCACCTATCTGCTTTAAACTTGGTCAAGAGTAGAGGTAATAACACTTTCTACCTTTTCATCTTTATAACATACAAGAGTTTGCGCTAGTCTAACATAGTCTAGTTTCATAATAGTAAACACTGGTGTCCTGTTACACCACAAATGACTAACAACGCAACTCTCTGCTTGAGCAGCTCTGAATAAAACTTCCATTTTAAGGTGATTATTTACAACGATTAAAGTTAAAATGTCAGCACTTCAGACTTTTTGCTTGAAAATACCACAATAGATGGTTATTTAAAGGGAGATTTCTGCATAATTCAGCATTTGAACAAGTAATTCAAAGTGGTTTGACGTTAAATAGTTAAATTAGTGATCAAATAATATACTATAATAATAATATATTATAAATAATATAAACTTTGCCTTACAAATATAAAATATTTGTAATATCCTATTTTAGGCTGAAATCTTATGTCCAATCTATCGTAAAACAATGCCTCGAAGATCAAGCAGTGTAATCACAATCATGTGATGTAATAGCTTTCTATGAGGCATCTTTTAGAGACATTCAATGACTCAGATGTCTGGTTCCACCACTGTGAACAATTCTGATTTGGGAAGCTCCTCTAAAATGTATAATTTCACGTCAAACCACTCCGAAAGGCTTTGTTTAGATCTTAACAATCTGTATTAAATGGATTAAGATGTACTTGTAGTGTACATCTCTGTTTAGTTTTTCATTTTCCCTTATAAATCATGTAGCAAGAAAATCATTTGCCTATTAATAATGAAACTAATGTATGAAAATGAAAATAATGAAAATAATGTTAATATTTGCAGTTGTATCCAATGAATTAACCCTACAACTAAGCAGCATACTGACATGTCAGATCTGTATCCGTCTAATGATCTAGGTTTAACTATTTCTTTATATATTTTGTTTTACACGTTACACAATGCACTATTTTGCTGCTGAAAATATAGTACTGACTCTAAAGGGACAAGGGGAGCTTAGTCCTGACCATTATCACCCCAGACAAGGTACTTTTAGTAAAAACACTGGATTATTTCTGACAAAATCTGCCTTAAATTACAATTTAATGAATGATTTAAACCTTTATGCTTTATTCATTATGTTAAAAATATCAGCTTTCCGATTACTGAACTGATTTGACAACTGCAGAACTTACTGACGGACTGTGGCTAGTGACATTGGCAGATACAGTGGATAAATAAGCTCAGTGGTGCTTCACTGTTGGACATGTTGAGCCCCATGATGCCCTACATACATATACTTACTAAGCAATAAAAACCACTTAGGCCTTGGTTAATTCCTTCATGCCATAAAAAACAAAAACATTCCTCCTTCAACTGAGGGCAGACAGCGAACCAAATGATTCTTAACTTTGTTAAGATGCTGCAGGTTGTGTTATTTTAAATATCTTTTTCATTTTATTAAATATATCAATATTTTACAATAACACTGGACCTAATCTCCTTATAAACCTATTTAATTTCCATGTGTCTTGCTTATATGACACCACATACTAACGACTGATTATGAGCACCTAAGACCACAAGATAAATAAGAATTTACACACAATTACATAGAAATCAACTACAAGAATGATTAAAATAAAGACTACACAAATGAGTTAAAGTGTTTCAGTCTGGCCTGAAGTCACATACCTGGCATTGCACAAGTGAACCAACAACCCAAGTGGCACCAGAAGCACAGTGTATCAGATATGCAACATTCCTTCAAGACAGTGAAGAGTGACTAAACAGTTTCTGAACAGGGTTTCTGAACAGTTTCCCGTAATAAATTGTTTCATGAACAACATGTGCTAGTTTTGTGAGTGTTTCCTGAAAACCTTTGTGATTGCTAACTAACCCGGAACCACGTTTGGTAAAAATCCCCACTTACCCACAATCAAACTACTGAGTCACAAATTCCTGACACTTCCGACTTCCGATCTTGTGGGATATTACAGTGATTGTTGTTATTACGATGATAAAAACTTAATAAACCAAAGTTGCCTATGTACAATTACTGTAATTATCATATTTAAAAGGTCATGAAATCTTGAAAACATAAAAAGGCATTCTTCTGAGAATGTAAAAACAATTGTATGTCATTTTTAACAGACGCAGCACAAGGTTGCATGGTCATGCGAAGCATGCTGCCTGTCTGTCATCAGTAGAGCAGGCCAGGGTGGAGTTACAAAGCACTTTACCACTGGTTCGACTAGCTGATTTGCAACACAGTGTTTATACAGTGGACAACCCTCCATTTGGCAATGGAGAGAGTTAAAGCAAGAGAGTTAAATTCTTGAGATGCCCACTAGAAACTGAACTGGTATCACAACATCAACTTTCATTTGCCCAGTGTTTCAGACTGTTTTACCAGACAAGTTTAAAATACATAAAAAAAACTTGTTTCCTTTACGGAAAAAATTTTCCTTTGTGGAAATGTATTTTCTGTCTGGTTATTGTTTATAATACAGTGTAAGGTTCTATTTGGTGTAATCTGAGAAGAAGCAGAACAGGACTAAACAGTCCAGTCAAAAAAAGCAATGTTAAGTTTGTAATAGTGTAGCAGTACTTCATTTACATGAATTCATTCATTTTTACTGCAAACTTTTTTTATCATCTGTTCTCATGATACCATGGCATATTTACAAAATAGATTGATATTTAACTTTATAATACTGTTCAGCACTACTATGTGATATACAAAGGCTTTCAGGAGACATCTGCACTTTCATAATAATACAATCCTATAAGATAATTTATATCATTAAAAAGTGAATTTACCATGCAAGTAGGACTCCTTTTGGGTGCTTGTCCCAACTATGGAATGGGTTTTAGCCTTCCAGTTCTATACCTCAGAGGAGTTTTTCAGGAAAACATTTTCCTTCATTCTAAAATGATCAGTAAGGAAAGTTTTTTTGCCAACTATGTGGATCAATCCACATCTACAGTGAACACTCCTCCCTCTGTAGGCATTGACCACCTTCACCACCATCATGCCCTGTATCAGCATCTAATGCAGAAGCAAAAGGAGAAATCAAAAAGAAAAAATGTATATTTTGTGATGGTGTTGAATGGCTGGAGATATAGGAGCCCATGTAATGATCTCTTCTGGCATGTTTAACTAAATCATACCAGGGCAGAGTGATTTTTGCTAGAAGACATCTGGAGTACCATCTTTACCACCCAAAACAAGAAAAATATGGACTACACCAAAATGGAAAAGGTTAGTTGGTTTGTCCGCAGCATTTAGTGATAACGGGAGGCCTTCAGTGGCCTGGGCTGCTCACAGCACCCCATACTCCTGCAGAGACTTGATCAGCACAGTGTCCTTAACGTCACTGAAGACCATGCGGATGTTGTTGGTGTCTGTTGCGCAGGTGAAGTGAGAGTAGACACTTTTGCTCTTTTTCTCAGGGCTCAAGGCCTGCTGGGTATACATGTTACGGATGTAACTCATGGCGGCATCTGCATCCCGACGCTTGCCTAAAGGAGGCGTCCAACAAGACAGAACAAGAATGGTCAATGCAAAGGACAACAGGAGTCAGTATACACAAGTAAAGACAGGTAGAACAAAATGTGAACAAATGAGGAGAAGTAAGAGAGACAAAGAAAGTTCCAGATCTAAAAGTTCTCTATTCTGGAGCATTTCTATCAGTCCATTTGTCATGAACGTTTCATACAATGTAAAGAGTGGCTGCTGTTGTTAAGTGATGTCAAACTTTTTAATAAAAAAATGGAAATACATGTTTTTTCTTGGACAGTGACAACACATTATATTATTACATTATATCTAGCTATATCAAAGGCAATCCAATTCTGATCCTTTGTTATTCTACCAAGTTGCACTTTATCCATAACTTTCAGCACTGAGTTGCTTTTTTCAAAAGTTGACACAGTGGTCCAAATGTCTGCAATCTGGAACTACTTGTAAATGAAAATACTGTAATATGTGCAATGTCAGTTTTTTTTTATTTAAGGTATCCATCTTTCTTCAGAACGCAGTTAAACTAGCCACATATAAAATCTGACTGTGCAGCTTAGCAATAATAACATATTTACTGCTGAGAAAAAGGAGTAGATCTAATTTAGAAAACAAAATTTAAATATGTAAGTAGCATATTCAAGACACTGTGCATTTTCATATCAAGTTACAGTCTATCAAACTACGTGCACACCAAAAGTGATTCTACTGCAGCATTTCTAAGTAATTGGTATGGCCAAAATCAACAGATCACTCAATAAATCTGGATCACATGTCAAAGAAAAGCAGAAAAAAACAGTAAGCATACCCTAGAGTGATTATTTAAAAAAAAACATATTCAGAATAGCTCACATAATGAAAGAACTTGATTTTACTGTACTCTAATTGGCTTCACATATGATGACTTACCCAGATAAGACTAATCTCAATGTACTTGAAGTGTGTACTTTTGGGGGTGCACTACTAAAATATAGACATCAGACTGGGACTCAGTATAGGCAGATACTCAATATTAAATGGCTCAGATAAGAATTTGGGGACAAGCCTTGACTGAGTCAACCCAAACAGAAACAACTAAGATGATGATTGTTCCTCCTGGAACTGCTGATGCTCCTGTGCTAGAGAGTCACCTTTAAAACAAGCCTTTTTCTTTTGGTAGTAGCCTCATCAGTGCAGTTCACTAAATTGTCAAGTCAAATTTACATCAGTAAGCAACAGGGGCATCACAAATCCCAACACACAGGCAGCTGTCATAGCCAAAGGATGAAACTTCAACCCAGCTCCAGCACTTAAGTGGCCTACCTTCCTGTCTGATCCCTCATGCAAAAAGCTGGCTATTTTATGGTTGCCAGGGGTAACAGAGGGAAACGAGAAAGTGGAGATTTGGAGATACAGAGATATGCAGGGTCCTTTCCAGGGCCTCCCATATCAGCTTAAGTAGGATGGATTTTTGCTCTTTCCCCTCAAGTGTGTGTAATTTGAGTAGCAGATTCATCGTACCTGTGAAGTTGGAGAAGTAATCCTGCAGGTCTGATGTCTTGATCTTCTCAGCTAGGATGTCCATTTTGTTGAGGAAGAGAATGATAGAGGAATTGGCGAACCAGGGTGAGTGGATGGTGGTGTAGAACAGCGTCAGACTCTCTTCCATACGATTCTACATCAGGGGGCAGAAAAAAAAGGAGAGCAGAGTGGTTTATTCATCTTAAGGGATAATAAAAATGGGACAAAGATACTTATTCATACACTGAGAATGCAAGCATTTAAAGTGATAGTTTAGGAAAAAATACAATTTCCCCCTGGTTTTGTAGTCATCTTTATTAAAGTTAATTTGTTTAACCAACTTAGATTTGCTTGTTCATCCAACATTAGGCTGCCAATAAAATGTAAAACTTCGGTACTGGTCATAAAGCTTCATGACACCTACATAAGCTTGTAATGGCAACAGACATAACCCTACATAAATGTTCTTAAATGCTTATACCAATAGGTGTAATTTACTATAAAGGTTAACTTTGGTAGTTTTTCTCAAAGTTGCCTTTATTACAGCCCTTATGATTTGTATTGAAATAAACATTTAAAAACATTTATGTAGGAGTATGTCAGTTGTCCTGACAAGCTTATGCAGGTGAAACTTGGTATACAGTATATTTACGCCCTTTGGCAGAACATCATGTCTTAACAAGTTTTTAATAAACAAATACTTGTCTTTAGCTCACAGCCTCGCTAAAGAGCCCAGGGTTTGATTCACTGCTCAGGAAAGACTCCTAATGCTATATTAATTGCATCTGTAAGATGATCAGATGGCAAGTCAATGTAGATAGGAGAGTCTGCCCAATGCCACAATTGTAATATAGGCAAAGTTAAAAAATATATATATTTTATTGGCAGCCTGTGGTTGCATAAACAAACGAACATAAGCTTTATTAACCTTTGTAAGGATGACTACAAAAGCAAATGTTGAGAAAAAAAATTTAATGTATCATGTTGCTTTCAAATGTTGAGTTCTCTGAATTGTTTCTATTTTTGACAGTGAATCTATTTGTGTTTACCTAACAACTCTACACAGTTTTAGGGCAAATGTGTTTGCACCTTGACAACTGTTGGCAATAATCCAACTCATTAGAGTTGAACCTAATAATGCAGAATCATGCTTCTAACTGATGTAGAAATCACAAAAGCTCCCCACCCCACAATATAATGTTATTGTAGTACTTTACTTCTTTAGTTCTGAACAGGAGCTACAAGACTAATATCACCTGTTAGCAATCAGCCTTATGGCTCCCATGCAAAACTACATAAGCAAACTTTGGACAACAAATATTTATTGGCTGATTGATTGCCGGTGGTGTAAGGGAAACTGTGCAAATTGACTTTGGGCCAAACTACAGCTTTAGGAGTAGGGCAAGTAAAAGGAAGGGCAGAGAGAAGGAGGTAAAAGCAGAGTGAGATACACTGACACACTTGAGCTAGTTTAATAGAAGATATGCCAACCACTTCCCCTCAGGGATAATGATATACAGGGAGTAAGGTAAAGAATGATAAAGAAGCACAAAATCCTCCACTTACATCGCTGTTGTTCTCCTCCAGGACCTGGTCATACTCGCTGAGCGAGGCCAGGAAGATGAGCGACGTCACGTTCTCAAAGCAATGGATCCATTTCCTCCTCTCTGACTTCTGTCCCCCGACATCCACAATCCTACAGCAAGGAAAATGTGATTCACATACAGCTGCACATTATTGTTTGTTAATCATTATCATGACGTTGACTTAACCCATATGAATATCTTTTATGTGGCAATACCGGATTTCAAATATATGACCTATACAGTATAATATAACATAACAATTTCACTTAAATCCAACTATATTTATCACATGTGGACATATATGTGACCTTTACTGAAAGTGGCTATTTTCAAATATGGGACATATATTGTAGCCACATATGAACATATACAAATATATATGTGTAACATATATTTAACAATATATGCTAGAAAACATTCATGTATACATGGCCTATATTACACATACATATGAGCTTCATGTTATATATCAAAGTTTATGCATCTTTTTTCTTTCACATACGTCCTAATGGATTGAAAATTAGTATAATAGCTACACATTTACACCCTACAAACATGCACTTTGTAAGCTATGAAATTAAATCATGAAATCATTAAATAAATAAAGATACTATTCCCTGACAAATTTGCATATTAAAAACTAAACAGTTAACATAGTTACTATAGCTACACAGGGATGTATGTATCATATACACTCACCGGCCACTTTATTAGGTACAATAATTGCTAGTAAAAGGTTGGACCCCCTTTTGCCTTCAGAACTGCCTTAATTCTTCGTGGCATACTTTCAACAAGGTCTTGGAAACATTCCTCAGAGATTTTGGTCCATATTGACACGATAGCATCAGGCAGTTGCTGCAGATTTGTCAGCTGCACACCTATGATGCGAATCTCCCGTTCCACCACATCCCAAAGGTGCTCTATTGGATTGAGACCTGGTGACTGTGGAGGCCACTGGAGTACAGGGAACTTATTGTCATGTTCAAGAAGTTTGAGATGAAATCCCAGTAGATCAGCAGTTTCTGAAATACTCAGACCAGCCCGTCTGGAACCAACAACCATGCCACGTTCAAAGTCACTCAAATCACCTTTCTTCCCCATTCTGATGCTCGGTCTGCACTTCAGCAAGTTGACTTGACCACCTCTACATGCCTAAATGCACTGAGTTGCGGCCATGTGATTGGCTGATTGGCTATTTGTGTTGAACAGGTGTACCTAATAAAGTGACCGGTGAATATATATATACGTGACCCGCTTTGATAAATGTGCATATATGGCCATTTAACAGACATGGTAAAGGCTCTAATGTACAAATACTTATGAGGACAGGAAAAGGCAAGGCTCACTTTAAGCATACATAAAATTAGGCCCAGTCTTGAAATTCAGTTGACTACAGCCAAATCGGGCTACTCACACAAGAACTCATTTGTGGGTCTCTGTCCATCAACACTACTTTTTCATCCAAAATATCTCAAAACATAAACAGCAGACAGTTATCAATCAAACAAGCTTGTTTTGCCTTTCTGTCAAACAGCAACTTGGTTATCTCCACATCAAGGAAATAAACTGCAGACACAAATGATCTGCACACCACAGCTGCCTGAAAATATTAACAGTTGACATGTTTGATTTACATCATGTTTTTTTCCCCTTAGCTTTTGGAATTGATTTACTAAGTAATGGCCCTGGCTGATCATGTCATTCATTTAACATGGACGAAATGGGCTAGACAGAAAACAGTAATGGCTTAGGACATGACACTGTGTCAGAGAATTTCTAATGCCTCCACAAAAATTAATTAAGCGTGATGAGGAAAACACTCAGATGTCAACATCTCAGTACTGCAGGTCATGCCAACGGTGTATAAATCCCTTATGTATAAATCCCTTATGTATAAGTAATTTTGTCCCCAGTGAAAGTTGAGTTACTGCATGCTTATTACTGTATCTGGGAGTGATCTATACCTGAGTGTGATCATTTTGTGCTAGGTCAAACTGCTTATTACATTACCTGAGTGTGATCCTCTCCACTACAAAAGAGTAGTCATTGATGCCGGTGGTTGGAAAACGCACCCGCAGCACATCCTGGAATGTTGGGATGTAATCTGGGGCTGCGATGCGGTCTAGATTGGTGATGAAGCTATAGAAAAGTTGTTATTAGTAAGAAGCAGCACTGTTGTAATCATAAAAACATGTAGAGCGAAGCATAAGACACGGTTAATTAGACAGAGTACATATGGAAGTTGTTATCTCTGAATATGTGTACATTGTGTTAGAATAGAGTACTGGCTTAGCCTGAGCGTTAATTAAATGTCCAGGATTTGTTTGTGTTTCTTATCATGAAAGAGTTCTGAGAACTGATTGAATAGTGAGAGGATATATGAGCGACAGAGAGAGAGAGAGAGAGAGAGAGAGAGAGAGAAAGAGGCAGGAAGTCTGTGACAGGGAAGGACATGATGATAAAAGGTAACAGGAAAATGCCTAGCTCTGTCCATCACAGGAAATTGGATGATAATGCGTAATGCAGAGTTTAATTAATAGATCTGTTTTAGGAGCTCGCTTATTAAACAGTAAGAATAAATTGTGTGTTATCTGGAGGCTCAGTGCAAGAAAAAACTGAGCATGAACCTAATTTGACCGCAATCCTGAACACTGGAGTTTTAATAATATATAAACACAGCAGGATTTTCTCTGGTTCTGATCATGCTTCATTTCTAATACAGCCATGTGGCGCCATCTGGTGGACATATTTGGTTCAGTACAAATTGCAGCATGAATGTGCTCAAAATGTGCTCTAACCCCCCACCCCCCCAAATACAGTGTGACTTTACATATTACGAACTATTCAGCAAAGTATTTTTAGATACTTTATTCAATATTTCAATAATTCTGTGATAAGGAAGTTATTAAATTCTACATAATATACTGTAATCCATTTCCATTACTTTTTTGGCAAGTTGGCAAGTCATCTTGACTTGACTTTGGATTTGATCTTCTGGAATACAATTAAATCTGGACATTATATACTAATAAAATTATCAATATTCTACAGCTTTCTCAGGTGTTTTAGGGCTGTTCATTATTCTGGGCACAACTAAAAGTTCTTCATTTCTATTTACAGCTTATGATTCTTCTTGAGCACTGATTCTAAACCTTTTGAACAGTACAGTATTATTCATTAATTACTATAATACTATAAGTAGTAGTTAAGAGAGTGCGGAGAGTCGGCTGCACACAGACCCTCAGGACATTAGGGGAGTTCTGAAAACTGCCAATGGAAATGTCTTTCTTCGTTAAATATTAAAGTCTATGGACTTATCAATATCCTTATCAATAAAAACAGCCTACTAAACTATATCTGCAATACCACAGTACAAGACTGTCTCTATTAGGTTTAACTGTGCAGTTCTACACAGAGCTAAAGTGAAGTCTTTGATCAACTTACTACTCTGTGGAGTCCAGTAGTTGGTATTCTCTTCGGCGACTGTAGCAGATTTTAAGACCGGAGTCTGCCCACAGACGCTGAATAGCATCCACATATCTTCGCTCCAGCTGTGTCACCTGATGTGTGATTACTTCTTGGAACCACTGAGCATACATCTATGAATATGGAGAAAAAAAAACACACAAATGAAGTGTATGATCGCAAACATAATATACACACATTCTCACTGAACTATCTGCAATTTCATGAGGATTAATTAGATGGTTGATTAGACGGCCCTTCATTGCTGTTGAGGACACAGCGGAATGCTTTAACGTTCATGCTGCAAATGTTATGTGGCCATATAAGTCCCTGACCACCTCTAAAGATGCATTAAACCTCATTCACACCTGAGCTTAGGGTTGTCCACTTATGATCGCATCACCCAAGACAGATGTTAACATCAGACATTCCTATTTTAGACTGATAGGGTTCCTGTCTGCTGTCTGCTGTTTAAAATGTATATATGTTTTATTTTGTGCTTGGATATCATTTTACTGTATTATTTTGCAACTAAATCCTATTTCGGGGCAATGACAAAAACACATTTTCAACAAATTTTCCATTTTTGATTTTTTTGTACATATTTTCAAAGTCGTGTCCAGCCTAGAGTGAGTTAACAACTTAACCTAAACAAGGACAGTGATTCACTTAGTGTCCTTCGTGTGTGAGCATATAGCAAAAGACAAAGAACAATGACTGAAAGTTAAAAAAGTCAAATTTGGGAGCATTTTCTTAAAATGAAAGATAAAGTAGTCACACAGAGCACAATGACTTCGCTTTCCACGGAAGCACAATGTTACCTTTGACCTCTAGAAAATAATCCATGCTGGTCGGGATTCTGAAGCAGCAGAACGATCAGTAAATGGTATCCTTCCCTACACGCTGGTGTTCTGACGAACCGAATCACTGAGCTATTTTAAGCTAAATCAGTTTCAAAACTATAGAACATTTGGCAGCTCTTCACAGTGCTACATACATTAGCTAGCTATGTACTATGTATTATTGTATTATGTGTGGTATGTTATACATTATTATCTTTATTATTATGTTATTATGTATTATTATCTTAAATTTTATTATTTTTTAAAATATTAATATTATATATATATTTATTTTATAATGTAATTCTTAAATATAACTCATTTTATTAACAAAAAATGCTGTGCACTCTTGCTGGAAACCTGTTTACAAAAAGCATATTTTTAAACTGATTATGAGCTGCAGCCTGAAGAGCTTTAATGTTAATCTACATATTTTATTAATATATGACATATTTTATCTATTGCATATAACTTACTGTAGCTCAAGATTTAAAGCAGGTTTAAAGCACTGCACTTTTCTGTGGTGATAATTTAACTCTTGCTGAACAGAATCTCAGTTTGTCAGAACATAAAAAATTATTCTTACTCTTCACATTTACAGGCTACATTTAAGATGATTAACCAATGACTAGTCATGACTAATCAACATTGTTTTGCAGCCCTATTCTATTATCTAATTAAATTGATTTCTTTTGTATTGTAAGATTGGAACACATACATTTCAAGGTATTTCAAGGCAACTGTCAATACACAAGTCAGCAAAGTTAAGCTAAATGGACCATTTATACTTATTTCCATGAGCACAAGCCAAAATCAAGGAAAACTACTAGTGCAGACTGTTTAAAAGCCATGCAGGGCCCCGATCTTCTGACCTCATTCTGTTGGTTGGCATAGGGGATCCTAAGGGCTGACATGGCTCCTGTCATGGCCTTCATAGCTGTGAAGATATTCTGAAAAACCAGTTTGGTGAAGGTGCGTCTGTCCTCCTCCGTGTAACCCTTTCCATGGATGATCCTCATCTGCTTGATAAAAGTGGTTTTCCCACTTTCTCCAGTGCCTAGCAGAATGAAAAACAAACAGAGCTCATCCATTAAGCAGTCAAGTATAATTAAAAGGCCTGAATCAAGAAATATGTAATCATTGTTGAGGTTTTAAAACACTGTTCACCTCCTAGCCCATTTGGTTCATATATAGAAAATAAGCTGCAAGAACACACACACACACACACACACACACACACACACACACACACACACACACACCATCTAAGCCGCTTCTCCCTCAGGGTCGTGGGGCTGCTGGAGCCAATCCCAGCGGTCACTGGGTGGAAGGCAGGATACACCCTGAACAGGTCACCAATCCATTGCAGGGCAGACAGACAGACATACACAATCACACACTCACAGCTAGGGGCAATTTAGCATGTCCAAATGGCCTGACTGCATGTCTTTGGACTGTGGGAGGAAACCAAAGAACCTGGAGGAAACCCACGCAGACACGGGGAGAACATGCAAACTCCGCTGCAAAAACAACTAAATGTATTTTTTGTGTGGTCAGGACACCAATGCATTGACTTACGTCCGACAGCAATTATATCAAAGTTACTGAAATTACCAGATGAGTGTTTCAGTCTGGAATGTTTTTGAATGAGTTATAATAATCTCAATCAGATCAGAGATCATTTACATATCGCTGCTGTCTGAAGAAAACCTCATATGTCAATTTGTGCTGTTTTTCAGTTTCTGACATACTGTATCAAAAAAGTGAAAGAAAAATAGGTTTTCCACAGTATCAGGTCTTAAATTCTAAAGAGTAATGAGAAGTTGGAAAATGGCATAATAAATAAAGAATAATAAAGTAAATGACAATTAAAATGGACCCTCATAGAGCAGGTACTGTTTGGGTGGTGGATCATTCTCAGTGTGTGATGCACTGGTACAAGTGGATCAGACACTCAATGTCACTGCTGGACTGGGAACAGTCCACCAACCATACATATCCAGCCAACAGCATCCTGTGGGCAACATCCTGTGATCACTGACGAAGTACTAGAGGATGATCCACACAAACTGCAGCAGCAGATGAGCTGTCGTCTCTGGCTTTACATCTACAAGGTGGACTGACAGGGTAGGATTGTCTAATTGAGTGGACAGTGAGTGGACACAGTATTTAAAAACTCCAGCAGCACTGCTGTGTCTGATCCACTTGTACCAGCACAACATACACTAGCACACAACCACCACATCAGTGTTACTGTAGTGCTGAGAATGATCCACTACCCAAATAATACCTTCTCTGTGAGGGTCGATGGGGGTCCTGACCACTGAAGAACAGGGTAAAAGGGAGCTAACAAAGTATACAGAGAAACAGACGGCCTACAGTGTGTAACTGTAGAACTACAAAGTGCACCTATATAGTAAGTGGAGCTGATAAAATGGATAATGAGCATAGAAACAAGGAGGTGGTCATAATGTTATGCCTGATCGGTGTATATACATGGCCCCTTGAAACTGAGGAGAAAGATCGAGAAAACCCGTCCCATCAAAAGTGCATTGTTTTCATCGATCAGTGTTCTCTCACTACAGTACCTAGTATACATTACCCAAATCTCCTCATTTCAACAAAGAAATCCTGACTGTTATTGCATTACTGAAAGTGAACCTAACAGAAACAGTTCTCAATTTTTGGCTTCTAGCAGTAACTTCAGTAATTTGGCTTCTCTCTGCATTGCTAGCTCACAGGGGAAAACAACATTTCAAACATTTTACCTTCAATTATGTGCCTCAAAAGACTATTTTTTTCAGAATTTCCCCCTCATCTTTGAGATACATATGAGACAGGGCTTTCCCTAGTACTGAAAGTGAAAGATCTTGCTCTAGAGACTCCTGTAGGGGTTATGTGGGCTTATTTACGGGATGTAGACTAACATGTAGAAACGATTACATTTTTATTTTTCGTTGGCGTGCTCTTTTACCTGCTATTTTTAATGCATAAACTCAAAAAATACAATTAACTACAATTAAACTGTATCATACTGCCTTGAAGGGTTGAGAAAATACCTTTCACCAAAAAACTTACCCATCACTGTTCTCTTACTACAATACCTAGCACACATGTGTCATACAACCATTGCGAATTCCCCCATACATGTAGAGGCTAATAAACATTGATGTTATATTCAGTTTCCTAGCCGTAACATTGTGTGGCTTCATTCTGCGTTCACTAGCTGAATTATATAAGCTATAATTAGGGGCCTTGAAGCACTTGTAGTTTTTCAAAAGTTCCTCCCACCTTCAAGATGCATCAATTGACAGGGCTTTCCTAGTCTTTAAACTTGAAAATGTCACTCTTACGCATGTAGGAGTCACCTGGGCACGCTTAGAACAGATATAGTAATGCTTACTATAATTTCCTCTTTTGGTCAGTATACTACTTTAAAGGATTATGAAGCAACCTGTGTAAATACTGTGTAAATAAGCACAACCTTTTTTCCTTTTAATTGTTCATCAATTCATCAATATTCATGACCATGTAATTATGCATTATGAATATTTTTAGTGCATAAACACGCAAAAGACTTCAGGACAAAATACAACAAAACACAATAAAAATGTGGGATATGGTCCCTTGAAACCATCCCACCAACATGAAGGGATATATGTTGCATACATGTACTGTAAATAAGTAAATTCCCTTCAGTAGACTGTCAGCCCCTTTACTGTCGGACAGTTGTACTACCCATACACCAGATACGCTGGAATGTAAACTATCCTGTTAAGAATGAGGCGACAAAACATCTGAGATGTTTTAATCACAACCAGACAGACTGCAAAGGCCGTCACAGAGCGTGTTCGATAGAGAAATCAAATGGCTCCCACTTGTTTACTTATGCACACAGACTCTTATTTTGCTAGATTTTGATTGATCTGAACCTGCTGACTCTTGATGGTGTTATCAAGCACAAGCCTTCTGTGTGTTACTGGTGAAAGAGAGCTGCTAAATGAGTGAGCTGTCCTCACTTTAATCACTGTTTTTATAAGAGCAAATATTTGCTAATGAGACCTGCGAGCAACCACGATCATCTCCCGATCAGCTGTGGGGTCATAGCTGAAGACAGATGAATGACATCAGAATCTTTACAAATACAAAAACTATTAATGTGCTTTCAGCAAAACGTTTACTCACATATTTTAAGCTGGAATTCATGACCTACAAGTCTCCAAGTGTAGCCTTCTTCGTAAAGTTAGCCGCATAGTTTTATTCACTTATCTCTGTTGTTTCTGATCTTAAGTCACTTGACAAACCACTTGTTTATCATAAGAAACATACATATCTTTCATAGCCCACAGTCTCACACTTGCATGTGTAACTTCACTGTCTGCTTCATGTGAAACTACAGTAGAGGGACTTGCCATTGAATCAATTCATCAATAATCTGCACTGCAGAATGGAAACAATAATAGACTCTGTAGTGCTCTGGTCAGGTGAATCTGACTCAGTGATTCAGTCATTTGCTGTTTGCATAGTGCTGTACCAACACAGTTGCATAACCTAATGCTATACCTACTTGTTCTTTTTACATATAATTTAAAAAGTCCATGTACCCTTTGCTTGTGTTCAGATTTCATGATGAACAGACCAACAGAACTGCTCCAAAATTACTTGGGGGGGGGGGAACTTTCATTACAAGTTAAGGGTGTTTTTTCCTTCTCCTGTGATGTGACCATTTTGAGATTATGAGGTTTTATTGTATATAAGATTACTGAACTTAAAGAATTGCCCTGTAATTCTATTTACTAAAACATAGTCATGTAGCAGCTTTTTACAGGGAAACTTTAACTTTGTTATCACAATTTTATATTGTATTTTTAGTACAATACTGTAGTACGCAAATACATCATATAACCACTGCAAATCTGCCCGTGCGGATAAAGCTGCTAGCGTAGCTTCATCCACATGGGGATACATACAGACAGAAGTGATGGTCTTCTTCCTAACAGTAATGTTAGCTATCTGGCTTTCTTGAGCCCACAAAGCCCTTAAGGACTTTCAGAAGTTTCTCCCATCTTTCAAGATACATCATCACAAGTGGCTTGTCTTAGTCCTTAAACTGGAAAATCTTGCTCTACAGATTATGCCGGCACCTCTGGAGGAGTCACCTGGGCGTGTTTACAACGTTACAACAATGTATCAAAGATTACATTTTAATCTTTGGCCAGGGCTTCTTTAAGTGTCTTAAGGATTTTGAATGAACCAATCGAATGCTTTGTAAATGAACACAATTTGTGTTTAATCAGCATTCATGTTCGGTCTTCCACATTAGCCTACTTCAGCAGTGTCACACTGGGTTCCTTCTGGGCCACAGCTCCGCAGAGATTATAGTTTTCCTCTTCTAACACTCTGTAATCAACTTATGAAGGTCTTTCTGAGCATCTAATAAGCAGAATCCGGTGTGTTTAATGAGGAACAGTGCTAAACTCCACAAAGCTGTTTTCAACCTGCATTACTCTTCACCAGGTATGTATGTAATAACTCCCACATTTTGTAAAGACCAGCATGAACTTTTTGCCCAGTTGTGGTGTGACCTAGGCTACCTGTAAAGTGTGTCAGCACTTACCTAACAGAAGCACCTTTATCTCTCGGCGCTCTCTCTTTTTCTGTTCTGCGAGGATCCGTCTTATTTCATTGTCTATGGCGACTGACTTCTTTTCATCCTCGGACAAGCAGCAGGTGCAGTTCCGGTAGCACCACCCCCAGCACCCCATCTCCCCTAGAAATGGATAGAAACGTTTGCTGATCACATATAGAGCGGACAAATTGAGATTACAAGTCAAGTACAGGAGCCGATAACAAGCCATGATCACATGTGTGTGAAATAAAGGGTCAAAAAAGCCAAATGAGCCACAAAAAGGTCAAAAATGCCAAATGAGCCCCAAAAATCAGGTCCAAAATGTACTCTAGCAAACGGCTGTGAAACTTCCAACATTCAGCATCCATCAGCACAGGAATCTGTTAGGCGCTCTTCTCTTCTATTCTAAAAAGTACTAAAGCTATAAAGTGAGGGGTGTAAGAAACAGCAGTGCAGATGCTGAATGAACTGAGTTTCTTTTCTCACAAACATACTTGTGTAGACGGTCGTAAAACCAGCAAAACTGTACTGAAATACATGGAAATGAGCAAATAAATGACTTGTTTACTTTACTCAGCTTACTAATAAGTAACTACTCACGAGTACTAATAAGTTGGTAGTGATAAAATCCCGTTAAGACTACACGTTAAGTGAAAGTAACAACGAAAAGAAAACTTAGCATGAGAATAATTCTGGAAGTTTCCTCAGTTTGCTGTGTGGACGACCTGTCTGGTCCTGTTGGGTGCCATTTTGGTGTTGTTATGAGAGGAGGACTACCCCATACAGCGCCGACACGCTTATCAATCTTGGACTTTCCCCAATAAGGAAATACGAGACCACAAAACTGTTAACGACGTATAGCCAACAGGTATAGATTAAAAGAGGACTGCCTACCAAACTATTTACCTATTAACATATGAGAAATGAAGGGGAAAATCACTTACCTTCATTCGTCGTCACACCTGTTCCGGGAAACTTAAATCTTCGGCTCTCGATGAGAAACTCGATCCATCTTTCCTCAGGTGAACTGAGGTCGAACCAGAAACTTCTTCTCTTCACCCTTTTCTTCGAAAACTCCAACGGGCTCGATATGAAACGGTTTCAGTCACATTATTCTCTCTCGCCTGGCAGCGGAAACTGCCAGCTAACTCAGGAAAAGTCTAACTTTAACAGAGAACTTGAGGAGAATGTGAGCACCTGAGCCGAAACGCTCCCATTGTACCTCAGTGGAATGCGCCCTCCACCTTTTTCATTTCCCACCCCTTTAACGTCAAGGCCCCGCCCCCTGCGCCGTGATTGGCTATAAATGACATACACACCGCCGATCGCGATGCTTTGTGCCTGGTTATAAACTGATCGAGCCGAAGTTGAGCAAGTTAGCTAGGTAGCGTTAGTGAAGATGGAGAAAGAAAGTAAAGACTGAAGTCTTACTTTCAGCTTACTTAAAGTGTTTGAGGGACACATTTGAGAAGAATGCTTTCATAGTCAAGTGGGAACAGTTTCTCATCCACAAATGGAAAAAAATACATTTGAACAGCCCTCAAACTCGTCATTCCACACTCAGCGAATGTCAATAAGTTTTCGACAGGTCTGAATCATTCTGTAAGCTGAGCCATTCAGAGTGGCTTCGCATCAAATGGTTTCTTCCAGTTCATTCTAATTTCTGATTTTTTACAGTGGTGGTGATATGGTATGTCTATGTCAGAAATATAGCCCTTTTATTCACCATCTAAAACCACTAGTGAAGCTACACGTCATCAGAATTGTTGTATGTAATGATGATAGTGATAGAATCAAGCAATAGAACAAAATAACATCAGCGCTGTGATTTGATCACAGGCACAAGATGAAGGCGACCTCTAGTGTTCTATTGCTTTTATATCAACAGTTAAATAAATAAGGTAAGAAATAAATAAATTGGCCCGTGAACATGGCTTTTAAGGGATACTTTTTTAATCCCACAAAAAATAAATTCTGAAACTGTCATCACCACTGAGCAAGATTTTCTGTCAGTAGCTGTGACAGAAGAACACCCAAACAACCTGGAACTAGCCAGAGATCACAGTTTGGCTCCTATCACCACCAATGTGAACAATTCTAGAACAGAGCATTTCACACCAAACCACTCTGAATGAGTTTGTTTGGTTCTCAACCATTTTATTATGTGGAATTTTTGAAAAATCTGTTCCGCTATGAGAAACTCTGACTCTTGAGTTGTAGTTTCATGTTATTTGTACATGACATCTGTAAATACCTGAATGATACATAGGTAATAAAATATTAAGATGCTCTGCACAAGATTTTTAATTAAATTGCATCCTATCCTTATGTTAGTGGTATCCATCTACATTTAAAATAAATGGAGCTCTAAACAATCCACTTTTAATTCTTAGCCCAAAATGACTTGGAAAAAGTCTGGTTCTATTGACTTACATTAAGTGTAAAGGAAGTTTTTTCCTTCTACTGTAAAGTTGTCATTTTGGAGATAGGAAGGTTTTGCAGTGATATATACACAGTATCTCACAAAAGTGAGTACACACTTCACATTTCTGCAAATATTTCACTATCTTTTCATGGGACAACACTATAGAAATTGAACTTGAAGTAGTCAGTGTACAGCTTGTATAGCAGTGTAGATTTTCTGTCCTCTGAAAATAACTGCACCTGTGGGGCTTCCTCAAGTGGAAGGAGGAGGAGATCAAGGTGTCTTAACATCCACCAGCTCAGTGATGTCATCATGGAGGACTGGTAGAGGATTCCAGTAGCAACCTGTACAGCTCTGGTGAATTCCATGCCCAAGAGGGTTAAGGCAGTGCTAGATAATAATGGTGGTCACACAAAATATTGACATTTTGAGCACAATTTAGACATGTTCACTGTGAGGTGTACTCACTTGTGTTGCCAGCTATTTTGACATTAATGGCTGTGTGTTGAGTTTTTAGGTGTGTATATATATATATATATATATATATATATATATATATATATATATACATAGCGCTTTGGTCGTAAAGTAAAAGCTAAGTTCTCAGTTGTCATGAACAGCCTCTTTATTTTCCAGCTATTGTCATAGGTTACAAATGGTTTACTACTTAGGGAACAAGGAGTCAGTTTGAGATGTGGCCTGGCCTGTGAGACATTATGACAAATGGCTGGCTGGTTCTCAAGCTCATGTAGACCAATCATGGTGTGTCAGGTTTAGCAAGGGGCATTGCAGGTGTGGTGTTGGTCAAAAATGCAAATATAAACTTCTGGTCAACACCAGTGCTGGAGGCAGGGCATGTCAGAATGTGGCTGGGTAAAAAAAACATAACTGTGTCATTGAGGGAGGGTCGAACGTTTACATTTACATTTACAGCATTTAGCAGACGCTCTTATCCAGAGCGACTTACAAGAAGTGCTTTGTCAATCTAGAGAAAGTATCTTTGCTAGTTACCAATAGCTTAGAGAAAGAGACAGTCCTGGGCTCAGATACTGCTAGAAACAAATATGTCACTGCAGACACCAAGAGAAAAAGAACCAGAGTTGAACGCAGAACTCTGTGCCATTCAAAGCAATACAATAACAATAAGATACAATACAATACAATAAACTACAATACAGAGTGCAGTACAATAAATAAGTGCAGCTTATGGTTCAATGCTCATTTAAGTGCTGTGTAAGGAGATGAGTCTTCAATCTTTGTTTGAAGACAGCAAGAGACTCTACTGTTCGGACAGCCAGTGGGAGTTCATTCCACCACCTGGGTGCCAGTACAGAGAACATTCTCGACGCTTGTCTTCCGTGTGCCTTGAAGGATGGCGGGTCAAGCCAAGCTGTACTCGAAGCTCGAAGGGCTCGTGGTACAGTTCGAGATTTCACCATTGCCATCAAGTAGGTAGGGGCTGGTCCATTTTTGGCTTCGTAGGCAAGCATTAGGGTTTTAAATCTGATGCGTGCAGCTACAGGAAGCCAGTGAAGGGAGCGCAGCAATGGGGTGACGTGGCTGAACTTGGGCAGATTGAAGACGAGTCGTGCTGCCGCATTCTGGATGAGTTGCAGAGGCTTGATGGTCTGCATGGGAAGACCAGCCAAGAGTGAGTTGCAGTAGTCAAGCCTTGAGATAACAAGAGACTGCACTAGCACCTGGGTGGCCTCTCGGGTGAGGAAGGGTCGGATCCTCCGGATGTTGTACAGTAGATACCTGCATGACCGAGTCAGGTTCGCGATGTGAGTCGAGAACGATAACTGGCCATCCAGGGTCACACCAAGACTTCTTGCCTCTGCAGATGGAACAATCAGGGATTCTCAAATGAGATGGCAAGATCATGATGAGGACCTGTAGTCGCAGGGATGAATATCAGCTCAGTCTTGCTGGGATTGAGCTTCAGGTGGTGGGCTGCCATCCATGTAGAGATGTCAGACAGGCATGCTGAGATGCGACTGGAAACCTGTGTGTCAGAGGGAGAAAAAGAAAACATTAGTTGAGTGTCATCAGCATAACAGTGGTAAGAGAACAGACTGCTGCAGGTTTTTGGCATCTCATTTGAAATATGTTCACGATTAAGCTTTCTTTACTCTGAGCCTAACACACCTTAATAAACACATTTTAACTGCACAGTCTTCATTCAAAAAGGTTTGATTTGAAATGGTTAATTGTAGAGAGACTTCTTTCAGTGGTGCTCAGAGGAACCAGGTGTTATATCTACAACACAAATATAGCCACTTTATTTACTATCCAAAATCACCACTGACCCTACATGTGTCTTCTTAGTTTTCACATAAAATGTTGATAACGGTGAAATAGTGGTAATTCTAAAAAATGTGAGACTTACAACCCTGCATGCACCTCTCTACCCTTAATGTATTTTTTTAAAAAGGTATTATAGGCCAAATCTATTCTATCCTATCTCAAAACTATCAGAAAACAATGTTTCATGTGCCAGGCAGCATATGCTTTTAGAGGCATTAAGCACTTCAGACGTCTGGTTCCTATCACCACCATTGTGAACAATTCTAACACTGTAAGTTTCTCTTGAAGGGAGCATTTCACACCAAACCACTCTGAATGACTTTGTTTAAATCTTAACAATTAAATTATGTTGATTTTTTTTAATTAGTGGAATCCACTTTATATAACTAAGATGTCTGTGGCCCTGGACTTCTTTGGCCCAGGCACTGGACTTTCCTTCAATAACATTGATGGTAGTTTGGAGGATTTACAAAACCTGAAGTGAACTGAATGTTTGTCTTCATAGGTGAACAAGCAAGTATACTTTGTTTCAGGTGTATGAGCTGGAAACAAAGCCTGGGCCTCCAGAGAAATCTTGGAGTGAGAGCATTGACATACAGTCAGCCCTTTTGACTGCATACAGCATGTATGTGACAAACTGGGTGTGACAAAATGTGACATGAACATAAAAATCTGATTCTAAATCAGAACAACTGCCCTTAGAGGTTTTAGAGTGGCTGTGACCCTGGGGTCTACATTTAGACAGATCTAATATAAATCAGCCAGTTGAAAAGCTGTTTATGTCATTCATAATCACTAACCTGTGATGACATGTAGTAGTTTTTGCACTGGTAGTGTGTCAATGTAGCTTACTTAAATATTATTAAATAATTCAGACATACACAAAGGCATTCAGAAGGTTCTGATGTGAACTGTTCCATAACCAAAGTCAGAATTGCTCACAGTGGTGGTGATAGGAACCAGACGTCTAAAAGGTTTAATGCCTCTGAAGGCTCCCTCACTGAAAGCTATCTTACAAAATGGTAACAAATATGTTGCCTGATGCTTGAGAAATTGTTTTATGATAGTTCTGAAACATGTTTTTGGTCTGAATCATATGTAATTTAAATGATTATGGCAGAAAATTCAGACCAAATAGTCCCTAAAGAAAAACTGTTTTTCTTTTCAGATGTGTCTGAAAAAAACATAATCTAAATAACATATACAAACTCAGGAGATGTGTAGGTTCACTGGTAGTTTTGAATTGCAAATAAATGGCAGTAATTACATTGAACACACTGTGACCCCTGGTCACTTTCGCCACCACTGTAAAGAAATCCGAGGCACCATTTCAAGGGAAATCATTCTAACTACATTTATTTCCATCTCAACAACTGAATTATGTATAAATTTTGAAAAATCTGTATTCCTTTTTTTTTCTACTCCACCACATTTCCGGAATGTATTATTTCTAATGTATAACACAGTAATGAAAACTATTGTATGCCAGTATAATAACCATTGAACATAATTTGGTTTCCATAATCTTTGAAGTGAAATTTCATTGACTTCTCAAAATTGCTTCATAATTAGAAGATTAAGATTTAAACACAGTGATTCAGACGCAGTTTGACATGCAATGCTGCATTCTAGAGAAATTTACTGAGACAGAATTGTCCACAGTGGTTGTGATAGGAACCAGACGTCTGAAGAGTTTCATGCCACTAAAAGTTCCCTCACAGAAAGTTACTTTGATGGGCAGCAAGATAAGCTCAGCCCAACGCTAACACCAACGTGAAACACAGGGAGGGGGTAACAGCAGGACATGACATCCAATCAGGGTAGACACTTCTAACTATTAGCAAAGTCCACCCTTCTCAGGCAAAAGTGTGCACCAAGCAACATAACTACACTGAGAACAGCACCAACATCAGCAACAACAATAACAGTGCCTTTCTAATGCTACGTCCCCTAAGCTCCTCACTCACGGCAGTGCGGCCTGTGGCAGACGCCACAGTGTATTCAGGGTGGAGGGACGCATGCAGGATGTTGTGCGGAATAAATAGTACTCAGTAAGGAAAGTTAAAGAAAACTTTTTTCATCATTATCAATACTAGATATAAACCTCAGAAGAATGCGTGGGTTCAGTGGTTGGCTAGTAAATAAAATGTCTGTATTTGTGCTGTAGACACCTCAACCCCTGGCTCCATTCCACACATTTTTTATTTGTTGCCAAGCTGCTGAGTTGTAGGTTGGACTGTGTAGGTTAAAACAATAATGATATTTGAACTGAAATTTGAACACAGTTTAATGGAGAACAATAGGCCACTGACAGCGTGTTTGATAGAACGCATGATTTTGTCAATGAGTAGAATATCACATTTCTAACTGCTGCAACTATTAAAAGATTAGTTGTTTAAAAAGAAGAACTGGTATTGTGACTCTTGCCGCAACACCACCGCATACAATGTGGTACGCTGGTAGCTCATTGGCTTCGGCTTTGCGTGCAACCGCTGTGGCTTGTGCATGGCATTTTAACTACAATTACAGGCCCCTATCCTATATTATTCTTGTACAATCCCATTTCCAAAATATGCCATGCAGAACCAAATTTACAAATTAATGCAATGATACGCAAATCATGTAAACCATATTTAAAAAAAAAGAAAATACTACAAAGACAACATATCAAATGTTGGAACTGAGAAATGTCATTGTTTTTTGAAAAATATATGCCCATTTTGAATTTTTTGCCAACAACACATTCCAAAAAAGTTGGCATATTTACCACTATGTTGCATCACCTCTTCATTTACCAACACTCTGTAAGCATTTAGGAATGGAGGAGACTGTGGTAGCTTTGAAAGTCAAATGTTTTCCCATTCTTATTTGATATAGGATTTCAGCTGCTCAAATCGGGGGCTCATTTGTTGTATTTTTCATTTAATAATGTGCCATATATTATCAGTGGTAACAGGTCTGGACACCAGGTAGGCCAGTTTAACACCCAGACTCTTTTAATACAGAGCAATGCTGTTGTAATACATGCAGAATGTGGTTTGGCATTGTCTTTGCTGAAATAGGCAAGGTCTTCCCTGAAAAAGACACAGTATGGATGGCACCATATGTTGCTTAAACCAGTATATATTGTTCAGCATGAGTGGTGCCTTCACAGATGTACGCATCACCCATGCCATGTGCACTAATGTCCCCCTATACCATCATGAATACTGGTATTTGAAATGTGTGCTGGTAACAAGCTGAGTGGTCTTTAGCCCAGAGGACACAGTGTCCATGAAAAAGAATTTCAAATGTTGATTTGCTGGACCACAAAACACTTTTCCACTTCCCCTCAGTCCTTTATGATGAGCTTGGGTCCAGAGAGGGTGGCAGCGTTTCTGGATCCTTTTTATGTACAGTTTCTTCTTCGCATTTTAGAACTATAACTTGCATCTGTGGACTGTTTTCACAGACTGTAGTTTACAGAAGTGTTTCTGAGCCCATGCAGTGATTTTCACTACAAAATCATGTCGGTTTTTAATGCAGTGCTGCCTGTGGACCCAAAGATCACAACCAGCAAATACTGTTTTGCTGCAAGCCTTGTCTCTTGCACACAAAGATTTCTCCAGATTCTCTGCATCTTTTAACGATATCATGTACCGTAGGTGATGAAAAGCAAAAGTTTGTCCCTGTTGCTGCAGTAACGGCATCTACTCTTCTGGGAAGATTTTACACTAGATGTTGGGACATTGCTGTGAGGATTTGATTGCATTCAGCTGTAAGCATTAGTGGGGTCAAGTGCTGATGTTGGAAGATCTGGATCACTCCAGCTCACCCCAAAGGTACTGGATGGAACTTCATTACTCCAGAGAATACAATTCTACTGCTCCACAGCCCAGTGCTTGGGGGCTTCATAGCCCTCTGGCCAACACTTGACATTGAGAATTTTCTATGGATATTATATAAACTGTGTGTGTGCAGTTGAACACTTTTTTCATATTTTGGATATACAGTGTATTTGATAAGCACACATATATATACAGTGGGGGAAAAAAGTATTTAGTCAGTCACCAATTGTGCAAGTTCTCCCACTTAAAAAAATGAGAGAGGCCTGTAATTGACATCATAGGTAGACCTCAACAATGAGAGACAAAATGTTTTTAATTTTTTAAAAATTTAGAAAATCACATTGTCTGATTTTTAAAGAATTTATTTGCAGATAATGGTGGGAAATAAGTATTTGGTCAATAACAAAAGTTCTTGGCAATGACAGAGGTCAAACGTTTTCTGTAAGTTTTTAGAAGGTTGGCACACACCGTTGCTGGTATGTTGGCCCATTCCTCCATGCAGATCTCCTCTAGAGCAGTGATGTTTTGGGGCTGTCGGCGGGCAACACGGACTTTCAACTCCCTCCAAAGGTTTTCTATGGGGTTGAGGTCTGGAGACTGGCTAGGCCACTCCAGGACCTTGAAATGCTTCTTACGAAGCCACTCCTTTGTTTCCCTGGCAGTGTGCTTGGGATTATTGTCATACTGAAAGATCCAGCCACGTTTCATCTTCAATGCCCTTGCAGATGGAAGGAGGTTTGCACTCAAAATCTCACAATACATGGCCCCATTCATTCTTTCATGTACACAGACCAGTCGTCCTGGTCCCTTTGCAGAGAAACAGCCCCAAAGCATGATGTTGCCACCCCCATGCTTCACAGTTGGTATGGTGTTCTTTGGATGCAACTCAGCATTCATTCTCCTCCAAACACGACGAGTTGTGTTTGTACCAAACAGTTCTACTTTGGTTTCATCTGACCACATGACATTCTCCCAATACTCTTCCGGAACATCCAAATGCTGTCTAGCAAACTTCAGACGAGCCCGGATATATACTGGCTTAAGCAGGGGCCACGTCTGCCACTGCAAGATCTGAGTCCCTGGTGGCGTAGTGTGTTACTGACAGTAGCCTTTGTAACGTTGGTCCCAGCTTTCTGCAGGTCATTCACCCCCGTGTGGTTCTGGGATTTCTGCTCACCGTTCTTGTGATCATTTTGACCCCACAGGCTGAGATCTTGCGTGGAGCCCCTGATCGAGGGAGATTAGCAGTGGTCTTGTAGGTCTTCCATTTTCTGATTATTGCTCCCACAGTAGATTTCTTCACACCCAGGTGCTTGCCTATTGCAGATTCAATCTTCCCAGCCTGGTGCAGGTCTACAATCTTGTTTCTGGTGTCCTTCGACAGCTCTTTGGTCTTCACCATAGTGGAGTTTGGAGTGTGACTGTTTGAGGTTGTGGGCAGGTATCTTTTATACAGATAACGAGGTCAAATAGGTGCCATTAATACAGGTAATGAGTGGAGGACAGAGGAGCCTCTTAAAGAAGAAGTTACAGGTCTGTGACAGCCAGAAATCTTGCTTGTTTGTAGGCGACCAAATAATTATTTTCCACCATTATTTGCAAATAAATTCTTTAAAAATCAGACAATGTGATTTTCTGAATTTTTTTTCCTCATTTTGTCTCTCATAGTTGAGGTCTACCTATGATGTCAATTACAGGCCTCTCTCATCTTTTTAAGTGGGAGAACTTGCACAATTGGTGACTGACTAAATACTTTTTTCCCCACTGTATATATATATATATATATATATATATATATATATATATATGGATTCAGTCCTAATTGTCACATAGCGGTGCATAAAGTCTTTTTTTCTGAATGCCTGTGCTGGTATTTGACACTCCTTTTCGTCTCCATCTTTCTGGATGTCAATCTTTTGTCCTCGCACACTAAACCGGTTCAACAGGCCTTTCCTGGTGGTGCTCAGCAAAGTCCCCAGTGTTGAATTATCACCTACAGTGTTCACCAAAGTTCTTTCAAGGGCCCATGTCACACTTTTTGGACTAAAAGAATTTGATGTAGGATAGAAACATTGTTTATGTATAAAAAATGTGCTATTAACTTCCCAGTACATACAGCCCATATATGGAAACTGCGCTTCAGAAACAGCCTGTTTGGAATTCGTTGTTTTTGTGATGTCACATATATCTGCTATTCACTCCATCCCTCATCAAGCTACAAGGTGTGTTTCAGCCCAGACTGCGTTCTGAAGGAGGCACAATACAGGTCAGCTAATCAGAACAGAGCTCATTTACATATATCAGTCTTACAGGAACAGGAACAAAAAGTAATCTGTTTAATTCTAAGGGATAAAATTAAAGGCTAATTTTACTAAAAGATACAACACAAGCATTAAAAGTGGAACAAATAAGTTGGAAAATGTAGTAATATAGTTCATCTGGATACACATAAAGAGCGTAAGCATTAATACCACCCTGGGTGTGTGTGTGTGTGTGAAGGTCTCACATATTGTGATGTATTTATATTTCACACAGCAGGCTATATGAAATATGGGAAACAGGAACATGGAGGTGCAGTCAAACTTTTTGGTGGAGTAAATGTGTCTGGGTGAGAGAGGAAGAGGAACTTAACTGTGTGGCAACATGAATGGCATATGGCTATTGTGACAGTAATTACCTGAGGACTTACCCCAGATTCAGCTCAAAAAAGACTAATTAGCTGACGACTGGCTGTGGGAAAACATGACACACAATCAAACCCAATAATTGAACACAGAACCAAAAGGTCTTTGCTATTTTATGTGGAGAAACATTATTCCTGAATTGTTGCACTATTTGTTCGTGTACTCTTTCACAGAGTGGTGAACCACTCCTTATCTTCACTTTGGCCTCCTGAGCATTTTATATAGAATAAGAGCTTCTGTGGTGAAACTGCAGTGATGAAACACAACATGCACAGTGTTTGCATTGTTTAAGCGTTTTTCACAGCAGCAATTAAATACAGCTACCTCCTGTTTTTCTACAGATCCCTCTGTTTTAGCACTTTGCATTCTTTTCCTTCAATAACACTGATGGAATATGTTTGGGCAGAAATGTGTATGATTTACAAAACCTGAGGTGAATGGAATGATCATTTTCGTGGGTGAAAAAGTGAGTCAACTATTTTTTTTAAACACTGTTGTCTGATATATAGAAAGCTACGAGTGTGCTGTCACTTTTATCTCGACACAGTTATTATTGTAGAGAGGTGTGAAATGTTTTCACCCCTTACCTTTCAGCCCTCACTCCTTGCTAACTGCTCAACACAGTCACGACAGAAGTATTTTATTTACATTACAATAATTAAAAATATCTGAGTTGATTTTTATTTTGGTGGTATTTGGTAGCACTCGTGGGTGTCAAAAAGAGGCTAGTGAATAATGACAATAGCAACAGAAAAGAAGCATCATTTATTGAACAATAACAGATAAAAATAATTTTAGACTAATTTCAACTATGTTTTCAAAAAACTGAGATGCTGAATAAAATCTAAATATCAACAGAATGATGTGCAAATCGCTATTTTAAACCCTATATTTAACTGAAAATGGTGCAAAGACAACATATCAACTGTTAAAATTAAACACATGGTGAAGTGTCTAACAACTAACTAGGTTAACTGGCAACAGGTCAGTAACATGAATGGGTATAAAAAGAAAATCTTAGAGAGGCTGAGGCTCTCAGAAGAAAAGACAGGTAGGGGTTCACCACTCTGTGAAAGACTGCGCAGACAAATAATGCAACAAATACATTTCTCAACATAAAACAGTAAAGAACTTGGGGATTTCTTCATCTATGGTACACAGTGCTGTTAAAAGATTCAGAGAATCCAGAGAAATCTCTGCACACAAAGGACAAAAGGTCAAAAACCACTATTGGCTGGCTGTGATCTTCAGGCCCTCATCTGGCACTGCATTAAAAACAGGCATGATTCTGTAGTGGAAATCACTGCATGGGCTCAGGAACGCTTCTGAAAACCACTCACTGTAAACACTGTTCATTACTGCATCCACAAATACAAGTAAACTTCAGTAAACGAGGGAGATGTGCATCCAGAAAAGTTCCCAAGTCGCATGACTTCATGGCTTGATGGTCAGACCTTTTTACACATTTTACCGTCCAATGGCATTGCAGGGCTAAACAATAAGACCTAATGGCTATGTAAATGTGGTGTCACAGGATTTTTTTTTTTTTTGCAGGTTTGTTTTTGGTACAGCTAAAAGTGATGTTGTAATTTTGCATCAAGGGGCCTTACAGGGTTAAAAACAGGCATGATTCTGTAGTGGAAATCACTGCATGGGCTCAGGAACACTTCTGAAAACCACTCACTGTAAACACTGTTCATTACTGCATCCACAAATACAAGTTAAAACTCTACCATGCAAATAAGAAACCATATATAAACAGGATCCAGAAACACTGCTACTTTCTCTGGGCCTGAGCTCATTTAAGATAAATTGAGTGGAAGTGGAAAAGTGTTCTGTGATCCAACAAATCAAAATGTGAAATTCTTTTTGGAAATCATGGACACCACAACCTCCAGGCTAATGACCATCAGGGTCATTTTTCTGTGAAGTCCTTGATTATTTTAGTAAGAACAACATTCTGCATGTATTACAACAGCATGGCTCTGTACTAAAAGAGTCCGGATGCTAAACTGGCCTGCCTGCAGTCCAGACCTCTGACCTACAGAAAACATTTGCTGCATTATGAAACAAAAAACACTACAAAGGAGACCATCTATTGAGCAGCTGAAATCTTATATCGAGCAAGAACAAGAAACATTTCACTTTAGAAAATACAGCAACAGGTCTCCTCAGTTCCCAAACACTTACAGAGTGTTAAAAGGCGATGCAACGCAGTGGCACTACATTACTACCACAAGCATCAAAAACCCTTTGCATATATCTGCCACCTATAGGCCAGGTTTTTACAAATCCAGGTTAATCTTAAAACTAGACTAAAAATAATTCCCCGTTGTGATTCAAATGTAGACCAAGACTTGAGTTAATCCATGCTCCTCTCTACCTGTGATTTGCTCTATTATGCAAAACGTGTGCAGCCCATCACGGCTGTAACACGCCGCTCGCTCGTGAATATTTAAACGCGTTTGATACAGGTGAGGCCCACCCACGGCGTTTTAAGGCTTGAGGAATATTCAACCAGGAATGGGCGTTGTCCGTCCAATCGAATCTCATGCTGTGCCGAGTGGCACGCCTTCTCAGTGTTTAAAAAAAGAAAAAGTCGTCTTTTCTCAGCTCTGATTGGTTCTGCCGGCTGTCAATCACCACTCGTTTACAGCGTTCGCAGTTCCACGGCGATAAACGCGATTCACAGGCTAACGGAGGCAGAGGCTTTGATGAAGTAAATTTTGTATTCGGGGTTTTTTCCCCCTCGTATTAATTAGAAGACGCCGCTCACTGTTAGATTTAATCTTTCTACGATAGCTAAGGTTACTGCCAGGAGGCGACAGAAAGAAATGAATGATTGCCTAGGTGTTTTGTGGTACAAAAAAGGGTAGCTAGCTTGTTAGCCTGAGTGATTTTTGCTAGCCTGCTGGCTATCTGGCTTTTACAGTCTGTAAAAGCAAATGTTTGCTAACGGTCACTAGCCTGCTGATCACCAAGGTAACGTTACGGCGGCTTAGCGCAGACGGCATTTATCTGCACGGTCATGTTTTATTTCGTTCTGTCATTCTTCGCCGTCTGTTAGCTAGTCGTTTAGCTGGCTGGCGTGTCGGTTAGCTAGCTGATGGACAGTTTTGCGGGCGGTCTGTGTCACTACTCGGGCGCCGTTTGGTCTTGGTACTGGGGCGGTTAGCTAAGCTAGTTAGCGAAACAGCACGGATGTCGTGGCAGGCAAGCTCGTCCCGTCCACACCGGGACTCAAGCTGGTAAGGGTCGGCGCAACAAAAACACCGGCACAGCGGAGGTCTGTCCGTGGGAAAAGTTCCTTTCAGCCTGAGCGGTAGTTTGCAAGCAAGACAATCTGCTCTCATTTTAATGAGCAGAGTTAAGACGGCTGGCCTCAGAAATCACATCTGGACGTACACTACTAGCTAGCATGCGTGCTAACTAAACCAGATAAACATTGGCTTAAGCTGTTTTGGTTTCTGTCTGTCACTTCTTCCTTTCGCTCTCCGGTAGCTAGTTAACGCTAAATATGTATTAAGCGCACTATCTTTTCAGTCGTTGTTAACAGATTCAGATATCAAGGGCCCTAATTAACCACAGGCCCCGCAGTTATTTCCACTCTTTTTTTCAAATCAGCCTATTTCATATCGAAGGGCCTCGTTTTTAGCATTTAACGCCTAAGAGCATCCGTTTTCTGTTCCGAAACATTAAAAAAAACCCGAAGAGCCACCTGCTAGAGCCCGGCCTCCGTGTGTCTTTAAATTAAGACTCGTATCTTAAAAACACTACGGCGATGACACTGGAGTCCATGATGGCTTGCTGCCTGAGTGAGGAGGCCAAGGAGTCGAAGAGAATCAACGCTGAGATCGACAAGCAGCTTCGCAGAGACAAGCGAGATGCGAGGAGAGAACTGAAGCTTCTGCTGCTGGGTAATGTAGTTAGTTAACATTGTTTTTTCCATTTTCTCCAGTGCATCTGGAGCCTGTCGCGCCACGGTTCACACATTATGTAGGTGCACTGTGGCTTGCATGCACACTGTCTGCCCAATGATGTAGAGAAATTTCAGCTTCTTTTAGTGCACTCATTGCTGACACAGGGGTCCAGGTGGCACAGACAGCCTGTATGCTCTCAGTAGATGGGAGCAGTCTCACATGAGCCTAAGGGCACTGTGTGCAATGCCAAGCATCGGCTAGAGGGGTGTAAAGCCCCCAGCACTGGGCTGTGAAACAGTGATACTCGATTGTCATGAGTGGTAGACCACCATTAGTTGAAGTGGTATTTGCGATTGATCCAGATACTAATAATCCTCACTAATGCTTGTGTGGCTGAGTGCAGTCAAATCCTCACATCAGTGTTCCGGCATCTAGCGTAAAACCTTCAAAGAAGAGACTGATACTTCAGCAAAGAGGGGGCAGTCTCACTATTTATGAATGCCCTTCATTCCAGAGGAAATGTTGAATGAACGGGTGTCTACAGTCATTTGCACATATACTGTGGGATCCGTTGTGGTATAGCTCTATGAACTTGTTTATGTTTATATATATATATATATATATATATATAATTAAAAAAAAAAAAAAACGCCTCACAGCAGTGGTTACTAGACTTTTTGCCTTGAGGGATTTGTATTGAGATGGCTGTCTGCTTTGGGTGCCACTAGCAACCAGTACATCTGTCACTTAGCGTGAAAGGATAGTGCATTTTCCATCAAAACAGCTGCAAAACAGTTTGCTTCCACCTTGACTTGAGTGTTTACTTTGTGCTTTTGCTCTTAAAGCTTTTATGAATGCAGTTAGATTTTATAATCCTGTTGAACCAAGGTGTTCACTGAGCTGAAGTTCTGTCAGAGTTCAGTGCCGCTCGTCTTGTAACAGTACAGTCATGTCTGGTGACGCCATGTGTCAATACGTTTGTGTCTTGTTTTTATACTGTCTTTAGCTATTATGTAAAGTAATTACATCAGTTATTTAATTGGAACTTGGGTTACTGTTTCTGTCCAGCAGTTATGCCAATTTTAGGTTTTTAGGTTTTACATTTCCAGATTTTAGGTTCAGCACCATCACAGTCCGTGTCTAAACTTCAGAGCTTTGTTCTCTAGTTTGTAACATGTAAATGACGTGCATCTAACATCCCACTTCAGCCACCTTTTGACAATAGGCCACAAATACGGTGATGCTTGAAGATGGTTTCACAGTGCACAGTATATATATCATAATGGTCTGTTAAGTCTGCAACAGAGTAAAAGCAGTGGCACATTTAGAAAATACTATTAAAAACTGACATAGTGCATCACTTTGCAGCACTACATCCAGTTATGCAAGTCCAGTTAGGTGTCACCACTTTTTTGACTTTAATGATGCATGCAGTGGCTCAGTCTTCTTTAAATACTGAAAATATCCATGATATGTGCAGAAAAGTACATTGGCATGATTGCGTGGGGATGCACAGCAATATCGGAATCATAACGGTATTGGCTGATATGTTTCGATCTGGCTGATTATTTCAAAAACGCTAGTTGATGACGAATTTATTGTACTGTGGAAGAGCAGAACGATTTTGATATGTGGTCATTTGGGACAAATGAAGCATTGAAAAAAAATCCAAAGCTATTAATACAGTAGATTGCATTTAACATTTCAGATAATGTGCTCAAGTAAACCCCATTTAATACATGGCAAATTATGCTCTATATGTAATAGGGCATGCAGTTGGAAAATGTGTAAATAGTGACAGTATCCATGATATGATCAGAAAATGTGTTGTGACATGTTGTAGTATAATTTATCACAAAAATGATAAATATGGTCATGTTGCCCAGCCCTAGCAGAATATTTGCTGGGCTACTGCACTAAACGTCTGCATTGTATTCAGGTATCTTCATTTATAACCTTATAAAATGAAAAATTTACATGTTGTGCTAATCCAGCTCGATTTAATTCTAGTTTCTGTTATATATATATTTTTATATATATATATATATATATATATCAGCATGGCAAGCAGGGTTGGAAATTAGCACTGCAGTGGTGGGTGACGTACCAGCAACAATTTAGCCAAAAAACTGCATATACAGACAAATAATACAATTGTAGCAAATAATGTGATTTGTAACATTCCACAATGCTAATGAGAAGCCAATCGCAGGGCATCATAATGAATTGTGATGCCCTGTGATTGGCTTCTCATTAACTCACAAATGTTCTGTATGTAGTCAGCACAATTTAGATGCCAATAGGAGAACTAATAGTTTCATCTCTGGGACTAAAATCCTAAAATTAGAAGCTATAAAAGGCCACGACTCATCCAAATGTCACATCCAGATAAGAGAGAGCACAGGTAAAATCAGAGAATTTGGCTGCCATAAAGGCACTTACCAGCCTGAAGACGGCCCAGTTGGAGAACATGAGCATACTGTTTAGGAATTTTGCGGTTGCAAAAAAGAGATTAAAAATGGCAATGCAAGTAGATTACTTAGTTACATTCTACTCATATAAATTGAATAAAATAAAGTTCACTTATCCGGCTTGGCATTTGAGCTGATATTAACAATAGCTGAGATGACTTACCTTCAGCAGCTGTCTTCACTTGGATTACTTTAGATTGGCCACCTTTCTCTGTGCACACCTCCATTTCAAGCAGTGGTATCGTATTTGGACAGTGTACAACGGCCTTTATGATAGCGGTAGTACAGTTTTTGTGACATTGTCAGCATACAAGAATGTTGATACTCTCAAACTGAAGCTGTTTATCAAGGAAAACTATGATGCGTAGCTCAGTACACATGATCATGAGATTGTTTGAACGCTGTAGTGTATGTATCACAAAAGCACTGTGTGTCCTTGGTAAGCACAAACAGCCATGCCAAACAGAAGTGGCTTGTGTGAGGCGTCTTCTAAGGGAGGGACTGAGGAAAGCGCCAGTCCGTCACTATTAATTACATTATCACCTAATCAAATAACAAACCAATTATTTTGACATAGTGGACTTGTAGTTTGATGTAAAGGACCAAACAATAAAAAAAATACTTAACTGAAGAACAACAGACTTTGCATAGCCTTCCGACCTACTTTAATAAAGCCTTTAAAAAGACTCATATAAATGGGTGTGTCCATTGGGCTCAGTTTCATACTGTAAGGGAGACCAGTAGGAGAGTTTAAAATATACAGTGTCATAGGGTCATCAGTTCAGGTCCTGGAGGGCTGGAGTCCAGCTCAGTTTGGTGATTTCCCTGCTGGGCTAGACCGCAGCCCTGTAGGACCTGAACTGTTGACCCCTCCATTGTCATCATGCGAACTGGTTTGATCAAGAAGGTAAATTTCAATGGATTCTTTTTTAATTAAGCAATTGTGATGGCCATGAAGAAGATGTGCATTAACACAAGAGGATTGGAAGAATATAAACCACTCTAGTCTTGATTCCAGTTGTCTTGAGGAAGCTTGTATGTGGTGTGTTTTCTCTGGGATTGAGTAGTTCAATTGGTGACGTCATCACCAATGCTGGGAAAATCTTTGATTGATGGCAGTAAGCCTTCTTAATTGCACTGTGGTGGTTATTTGATTTGCTAGAAGAGAATGACCTATGTCTGGAACACACTTTACTTCGACCGTGTAACAAGCCCAGGCAGCGCTGTCACTGAAATAGCAGCTTCTTTTTTTTTTTTTTGATGTAACAATAGGTTTCCTCAGTGGAAGATCAGAGAACTGCTTCATTCTTTCTCCTCAAGCTGTTACATGACCATATTGTTGTCCATTGAAACTGCTTTTTTTTCAGTCAAGGACTCAAGGCTAGTTTTGACCATACAGGCCAAAACTTGTGATTTGCTTTTGCTTTTTGTGCTCTGTCTGCTCTGATGCCATCTTCTGTGCAGTCACAAGTTACTAAATGGTTGAAATTGTAGTTCAGGGAGTTAGCACATTGTTTGAAATGCATGATTTCTTAATCTTTTTTTTGACACCAAATTTAAAAAAATTTCAAGCCAAAAGTGTAACTCATGCTCACAAATGACTTTGATTTACTGAACTTGGGTGAACTTACCTGTTGTTGGGAGATTGTAAATTTGATCACCAGTGATGCTGGGATCTGGAGTCTAAGAGAGCATAATTGGCATTTGTTTCTGAGATGGTCTTCACCCCCGATCTGTTAGCTTGATGCTAGTCAACATGGGCATGTGTTAGCTTGCGTAACAGAATTAGCAGTTGGCCTTCTCCTCCAAGCATGTTAAGATGTCCAATGAGGTTGCGTTAATGACAGTTCAAAAAGAAGCGTTTTTTGCTTCGCAGGCTTCACCTTCCCAGCCTGGTAGCATCATGTGGAGGAGACCTAGCTAGCGGATTGGAATTGACAGTGACTAAATTGGAGCAAATTGGGCAATTATAATTAAAAAAATAAAACAAAAAAATTAATAAGCAGCGCTGAAGGTGAATAACATGCATATGTTAGAAATGTTAGAATCATGGATGCTGATAAGGCTGACCACTTAAGTATTGAAATTGTTTTATTTTCTAGTACTAAAGTACTAGAAACCAAACGTTGATAGCATAAAAGTATTGAATGTCAGTACTCAGCCCTAGATTTGAGGCAGTCCTCATTCATGATGACTGTAATAGGATGGTGTATTTGAACACCTTTCAGTTTTTAACAAAGTAAGTCACATTATCCAGCATATTTAAACATGGACTACTTTTATGAGCTATTAGGGCTGTGTGATGTGGACAAATCACATTTCGTATGCACTGTTTCATATAGCCATTAATAGATGCCTTTCTGTATATAAAAACGTATTGCTTTGATTCAGCACTCACAGAAACTCATCTGGAATGTCTGAGATTTGGTCAGAATGCTTACATCACTCTGTGAAAATAATATTGATTTCTTAGAAGCTCTTTTGCATGTGGCAGTCTTCTGAGACACAGTGGGGTAAGGGCCAATATTGTGATAATGATTAACAAATAACATCTCTATAGCCTACTTTCAAGGAAAGTGTTGACCTGATAGAGGTGCGGTACAAGGGGACATCAATCAGGTGTTGTCACCTTTCTCAAGTGTGTGGACCTTAACATAAAGACCATGTGCTTATCATTTGTTTGCTAGATTACTGGCTGCAGTTACATCAACTTCTTTTAGCTGTATTATATTTCAGAAGTTGTTCAGAGTTGTTTAATGTGAAATGGTTTATTGTTGTGGAACATACTGAGTTTCTTTACAGTGGTAGTGATGTCTACAAAAAATATATTGCCACTTTATTTATGATCTAAAACCTGAAGATGATAAAAGAAAAAGTGGTGAATCTGGAATATTTATTTATTTATTTTATTTATTAGTTTATTTTTTTAAGGACAATTTTGCCTCAGAATGGCCCGCATGTACCCTTCCACCATGAATGTATTTTAAAAACATGTTTTAAGCTTTTATAAGCTTTTTGCAAAACAGTGCATCAGACATCATACAGCATATTCGCAACCATTTCATGTGATGATGATAACATTTTGCAAGGCAGCTTCTAGAGAAGTTAAACTGTTTAGATGTCTGGTTCCTATCACAGCCACTGAAAAATTCTAATGTTTCATAGAACTGAGCATTTTGCATGAAGACTTGGTTTACATCTTATTGACTGAATTAAGCCGATATTTTGAAAAATTCCCCTCTCTACATGAGAGATTTTCTTTCTGCTTAAAGCAACCAAAAGTAACTATGTTAACCATTTGGTAACCTGGTGAGCTCATCAAATATTTGACGAATACAATATTTGGAATGGTCACATGATATGGTGTTTTGAACTTCTGTCTATCAGCAGAAAACAAGTTATGTCCTGTCACTTTGATGCTGCTCAGCTACTCTCATGCTAACATGACAGGTTCAGCATGAGTGTACACCCATATTCATGTTGGATGTTTGTCATCTTCCTATTGATAAACTGCCTGCGCTTGCAGATGCAAGTTAAACTTAGACTCCTATTGAGTGTCTTGGGTCTAAGTTCATGTTTGCTTTTTCCTTTTATTCTGGCTTTCTCAGACAGTGTGTGTTTATGTATATGTGTGCGCGTACTCTTGTGCAGTGAAAGAGGCTGCAGTGAGAGAATGAGGCCGAGCTGAATGTGTGAGAGAAAAAGAGTGTGTTGGCGTTCTCCACTGGAGAGACCCGAGCCGAGGGCAGCAGCTCTCAATATCAACCCACTCTACTGCTGCACACAAACGCATGCTGTTGCTGTGTCACATGATCCGCATGAAGTGAAGGAGAGGGAGGGAGGCTTGGTTTTATTCTCTCTAAAAGCTATGATTATTTAAAGGAATATCCATCAATTAGCACAATGCAAATGACATCATGCCAATCAGTGACAGAATTAGCTTCCATTCATTGTTAGTGGTGTATTAATGCAGCAGTGCATCGTGATGTACCTGTCTCAAGGTGGTGATTCAACTTTATCTATTTTTAATTGTTGGAAGATTGGCTGATTTTATAGTTAAGGCTATAGTAATTTTAATATGATTCCAAAAAAATCTACAGAATGAGCTAAGAATGCAGATGTCAACTTGTTTTGATGGATGACCAGCCATTATTCTGTCATTAATTGGTAGGCCTTAAATCAAGGATGCAACTCATCAAAATTTCAATAATATAAAGAAAAGCAAACATAAGCATGTTCAAAGCTTTTCTAAAAATACTTCATATGCCCATCATATACCACTGTTATTGTCACAATAAATTTGGTTTATTAATGTAGAGGTCTGCACGGGTCTAATTATTTATACCCCCACCCTCCTGATTTACCACTAATCACATCCACCTGTACATTCCTGTCCACAACCCTAGCACCATATTATTATTATTATTTTTTTTTTTTTTTTTTTTTTTCCCGCGCTTGCCTGATTCAACCACATGGCATGCCCACTCGCGCACCTGCCTACTTTGGGCTATGCATGTGGTCCTTGTCAACTCCTGCCTGTGTTTGATGTAATCCACTCCACTGATATAACGGTGTTCATGCAAACCTGACGGAGCCTCCAGACCCATCACAACGCCCAAACTCAGCAGCGCAAATAAACGTTTCAATGTTGCAACAGAAAGTAAATATTTTATACATATTGGGATAATCAAAGCTAAGTGAACTACTTGTACACGGCACCACACAAAGAGTGTCACATTATGTGACGTCACTTTCAAGTGGGCGACACCACAGGCCAAAAAAAAAAGCTTTTTAGTTTTGCTACTAACATTCTTCTTATCTATGTCAGCGTTATATTATTAGCTAATTACTTTATATGACATCTACAAGGCAGCTGAAATGAATTTAAAGCCAGATCAGAGACTGAGGTCACAGCACAGGTTAAAAATCCAAATGAATCCAAATGAGGGGAAAAAAATCTGTTTGATATGTACTGGATGCTTGGTAGCTTCATGTGCTTTACTGCTTGGGATTGCTAATGTGTTTTTTCTCACAGCACACTTGCAGCTCATTTACTGCTTGCTTGTTTGCTTCTACAAGCAGCCAATAACTGTCTAAACCCGCCCCACTCAGCCAGCCATAATACCCACCCAGACGAGCCTGTTGGCTGTTTACCTGCAATGACTGTGGTGCTTCAAAATGAATCCCACCCGTAAATTATATAGTAAATCACACGGGTCCCACAGGTGAACTGGCCTTGTAGGACATTTATATTAATACACCAGAATATTAGAAAGTATTTCTTGTATGGACCTTGGAGCATAGTACTGATACTTGAGGCCGAGAGAGAGAGAGACACAACCTAGGGTTCATGATTGTGACCAAATACTAAAATGTTGACAAAATGGCTGGATTATATTCTAAAGTTCTGAAGTGTGTTAACATTATCATTACCACCCTTGTACCCTGTAGATGTTTGCGTTCGACGTGGTACATTGTTGTAGTTGAGTTATGGTCCTCTTAAAAAGTGGCTGTGAATACCACTATTATTAGCTGCATGCTCCATTTTTTTTATTTTTATTAGACCTTTCTAGCGGGATCAGTTGCTTGTTGTGCCCTCATGCATGCAATTTAAAAAGGTTCTCAACTTCAGTGATGAACCTGCCCATTTAGATAGAAAAGGTTCCTTACTGGATATTAAGCACAATAAAAGGTTTTTTATTATAAACAGTAACATGGATCGAGCAATTGTTCATTTGTTGGTTAATGGTTAATTATTTACATCCCTGCAACAAATGTTGGAAATGAATGTTTTTCATGTAGAAATGATGTTACAACATTTTCTTTTCTGATGCTGTCATATGAATAAAGGCTCAGTATTGGCTGATACTGACTGGCTGATAACTGTTTTTTACTTTTTTTAAATTTTTTTTATGTAGGCTCTCTTTAAAGTCTTGTAAAGACTTTTCATCTTTGTCCATCCATCCATCCATCCATTTTCTAAGCCGCTTCTCCGTCAGGGTCGCGGAGGGGTGCTGGAGCCTATCCCAGCAGTCATCGGGCGGAAGGCAGGATACACCCTGGACAGGTCGCCAGTCCATCGCAGGGCTTTTCATCTTTGTAATTTTTTTTAATTGAAACAATTCACTAAAGCCCTTTTAAAAAGTTGGCTATCGTGCTCAGACCTCTCAGACTCCCATTACCTCACAGGAAGAAGTGAACAACTGACATGATATTCATTTTGTTTGTTTCCCCTCTGATATCTTAATTTTTTTTTTTTTTTTTTTTTTTTTTTTTTTTTTTTTGCTGGTATACGATCAGTGCCATCTCAAGTGGAAATCACGCTCACTGATTAAAACTAGCCATCTGGGAGTATCCGGTCAGAATAAATTGGGCTGGAAGGAGGATCACAAGACTGGATTTTTTTCAAATGTTGCTTAAAAAGTTTGTTTTGATGTCTGGCATATTGAAAAAACATACTTGTGGAATCAAGATTATTGGAAATCAAATTGATCTTGGTTGAAGAATCTGACATTTGGTTTGGTTAGAAATATGATTGAATGTGAAAATAGAGCTAAGTGTGTAAAGCTTGGTGCATTGTTTATCTTAACACGGTGAATAGTCCACCTGCATTTATGTATTCATACCAAAACAATGTAATCAAATCGTGGCAATATATGACACTTTGTGATGCAGTAAATCATCTTCTATAGAACTGTAATTGAATCATTGTAAGGTGAGAGATTTGTGCCCCAGTTATTAGCAGTATTAGTGTATTTGACTGAACCTGCTTTACTTTGTTATCCAGCCTTTATTTTGGCACCAGCACAGCTGAATTGCAAGCTAGACTGCTCCTACCTGTCCATAGTGTGTTCCTTCCAATATTTACAGTTTAAGAAGTGTTGGAGTGTCTACTCCACAAAAGCTGTGTGTTGTAGAGAATACTCAATGACTCAGAGGTGTTTGAGTGTGTGTGTTCTTTGGCACACCCATCCTGGATCCGACTGGATTCTCAGGCATTTGATGATCAGAGCGTTTGTTCGTTAACCGCCAATTTTTGGCTGCCCTGTTTTAAGTATTTGGCATTTCCTGTCAAGGATAACTGCAAACCTTTCCTTTAATATCTAATAACTGTATGTTAGGGTTAAATCCATAATGACATCTAGCTTAAATTCAGAACCAAAACAGACATCATTGGATTTAAACTCTTTGGCTAAGATGTTTATTGCAGAATCCTGCTTTATTTTTTAATCAGATGACTTCTGTTTTTTGTGGTGTATCAGTGTCATTGTCCTGCTGGAGACCTCCAGAGTACAGTAACTAGGAAGTACTGTTCCTGTCCTTTTCTGGAATTTTCTGATACTTTAATGTCAGAATCTCAGTCTAATTTTGGTGTCAGTGTCCTGATCATTTTCAGCCATTGCACAAATGCAGTTACGCTTGTCTTTTAAACACACAGGTTTGTACACGTGACTTCCAAAAATGGAGCGTGCTTTAATGCTAAGAATAAACTGTGGCTGAAGTGGTGTGCTATACTGCGGCATCATTTACAACACCAATCACATACTTTTGACCACAGAACGATAAGGTGTGTATAATTTGCATGCAAGGCGATGCAAACTCTCACCTCATGATTTTCATGCTGAAACCTTTTGTTGCTATGAGAAGCCTGCAGCCCATGTCCAGTATGAAAGTAAATGAAACATTGTTTACTTTTCAGCATAAATGTGTTTTTTGTTTGTTTGTTTTGGGTTTTTTTTAAAGTTTAGTTAACATACAACTTAAGTGTTCATATTGTTGTGAGGACTACTGCAGTGATACTCTCTTACTATAACACCATGTTATGTAACACCTCATTTTACTGAAGACCTTATTTCATAAAGTGATATTAGCAAACTTTAGCGAAAAAGCGACCAATTTGGCAGGGGGGTACCACCACGGTTATCGCACAATCAACACAGTTAAGGAATTCCAACAAAACCTGATTTGATGGACGTGGTTCAATGTTACATCAAACAGGATTTTCTAAAAATCGCAATGACTAAGGCCAGTGACTACTTTGTCCACAGACTCAATTTTTAGAGGCCAAAATGTGAAATGTTGTGGTCATAAGCACTGTGCAGGAGGCAAGATCAACTCTTCAGCTCTGGTCCTGGAGATCTACCTTCCTGCAGGACCTAGTTCCAGCCACAGTTTGCTGATCAACATTGTCCCAAGCTCCTGACTGGCTGGATTGGATATATTAGCGTTAAGTAAGGGGCAGGGCAGGTTATTGGTTACAGGTTGGAACCAAACTCTGCTGGAACGTAGCTCTCCAGAACCAGAGTTAGAGACCACTGCAGAAGAGAAAGTGTATTGTCCAACTGTGTGTATATTTTAGCACACAGATCAATGAAATTAACGAAATGGCTTTGTTGGGAATTGTCTATAGACAGAGCTGTCTGTAGGGGCTGTTAAAGCAGGCCATGTGAGTATATAAATTGTAAAAAAAAACAATCAAACTTGAAAGACATAAGTGATGTCCCAGTGAGGTCCTTGGATGCATTTCTGATGTGGAACTAAACCAACTCGTGTTCCCTGCAATGCTACTCAATCCATGGTAACTAATATAGCATAGCTAGCTAATATTATTTAAAATCAGATAGAATTTACTGATTTAAGGTAAATTGTTCTTATTTACACTAACAATTACTTAATTTTAAGTAGGTAATTCACTATGTTGGCCTTGAGTACTAAACAAGTACTACAGTCTGAAAAATATTGTTGATGCATCCCTAGTATTAAATGTGACACTGCTGGTTCTTATTTGTCTGTTTCAACATTTTAACATTCAGGAAAACTAAATATCATGATACATTGTGAATCGTGAAAATGTCAAAGTATGATGGCTTTTTATGCACTTTGCCTACTCTTACTTGTGAGTGTGAAGAACCTTTTAAAAGTTCAGAAGTTCAAAGTTTTATAAAGTTTACTAGAACTGAAAGTCAAAGCCAGGAACCTTTTAGGAACATTCATCTTCAAGAGTGTAAATTTTGGCTGATCCTCATATTTGGTATTTCATGGTATCCTGGACTTTTCAGTTGTACACCAAAAGCTTTGTTTGAATATTATGCCCCTGTAACTTCTGCTTTGCCAGTATTGTCTGTTCCCTTTTACATCTGGTCACGGAGCCTAGTCTGCATTTTTTTTTTTTTTTTTTTTTTTTTTTTTTTTTTTTCTCTTCAAGAAGCATCCTTACCTCTCTGTATCCATGAATGGGCATTCTAACTGGCGATCTAGTGGCCAACAGATACTTGTTTTACATCTTGTCCAGATGGGTGGAGTGACACTGAGTTTTGATCGAACAGAAACCAAAGTAGGCCTGGCTGTCAGATGGACATTTAAGCCCATTACAAGGCAAGGAATGCAGAGAATGCCCCCCAAACCAAGAATGCGGCATCTTGATATATGACTGGTATCCTGTTATCTGGCAATCAAGTTTTTTTTTTTTTCCCCCCTCGAAATGAGCCTCACAATTAAAATCCCAGCCTGCTTTTTGACATTTTTCCTATCCGTTCTTAGAGCCGTTAGAGTGCAATTTTGGATCTCGCTTGCTCAGGGGACCGTTTGGAAGTGCCTTGGTGGGACTTTGTACTGCCAACCACTCTGGTGTCCCAGGCAACAAGATGTCTGGCTGCCAGGGTGAGAGTGGTGAGGGGGAGGGTTAAATCTTATGACAGAGGGCAGGCAAAATAAATCAAAATGGCTTTATCCGCCTGCAGTTGTCTGAAACAGCTGTGGGCTGTTCTAATGCATGATCTGAAGCAGGTGAATTCATCTTCTGCTTCTTATCATTGGATGCTCCCAAGATGCTAAAGCAGGAAAAAAAACTGTCTTGAGTAGGCCTAAGTGACATAGACTATCAATTTGCTACGTTTTTGCAATTGTTACTATGTGTTGTGGTTGTGATATGTTCCGCCATATACTGAAAACCTTTGAAGAACTCTGTGCTTTGATGTGACGTGATTAAAGGAATGGTTTGGCAAAAAATGCAATTTGCACCCCTCATGTAGATCAGCCAAGATATGTTTGGACTCTGCACTTGTGGATGTGGTTGAGGACACAGTATGTACTTACTGTACTTACTAACTATGAAAATCAACAATCTTTACAGAATGGTTTGGTTAAAAAAAAGAAAAGAAAAAAGAATAATACACAATTTTCCATTTACCTCCGATATAGTCAATCCACCCTTACTTGTTTGGTTTACAGATGTTTCTTCTTTAGCTCAGCACTGCAACTATGCTATATGACAAAGTGTGTAAATGCTTTACCACCACACCTATACAAGCTTGTTGGACGTCCTGTTCTAAAACCATGGGCTTTAATGTGAAGTAGCTTTTAATAGTTTACATTCTTCTGGGAAGGCTTCACATGATACTTTGCAGTGTTTCTGTGGGAATTTGTATCTGTTCAGTCAAAAGAGCATTTGTGAGGTCAGACTCTGATGTTGGATGGGAAGACCTGAGATGCAGTTGACATTCCAATTCATTACAAAGGTGTTCAGTGGTTTTGAGGTCAGGGCTCTGTGCAGGCCACTGGAGTTCCTCCACACCAGACTCATCAAACCATGTCTTTATAGACCTCGCTTTTTCACCCTTGACTGGGGCAGATCTAGCAGGGCAGAAACTTCACTAACTGTATAGTAGAAAATGTAGTGTCCTGTGACAGTACCACTTTTTAAGTTGAGGTATTCAGTATGACCCATTCTACTATCAGCGTTTGTCTGCCGAGATTGCATTGCTATATGCTTGATTTTATGCACCTCTTAGCAAGGAGTATGGTTGAAACACCTGAACTGAATAGTGAGTAGGGGTGTCTACATACTTTTCGCCACATAACATGTAAGGCTAATGTTGCTAACCAACATGAGTTCCAGTCACCAAAATCTCTTCTGTAAATAAATAGGCTGGGTAGCATCCCCAGTGCAAAATGCCTAAGGGCAGAATTCTCACAGCACATAGTACGAGTTTGTTATGGCTACTGTCCACCACAACTGTCGTATACTGCATCTAAAAACTCAAAGCCATTGTTTTTAATAAAGATGCATCCTCTACCACAGACATTTGTGCACTGTACACCATTTGTGCACCACAGACTACTTGGTGACTTCCAGCAGTCCTCATTGTGTCTCTGAGTGCTACTGCTTGCCACTCAGCATCTTGCCATTACTGCATTATGTTCAGAATGAGACCACATACAACTGATAATGGGCTGAAAAGTGATGTGGTTTGAAATTTTACATTGCGTACATTACATCAGGCACAGACATCTTCAAGATAAATGCAAAATGCTTGATATCTCCACCCGAAGCTTGCTTTTTAGCCTGAAGCTTAAGTGGATTACATGAACATATGAAACAGCATGTGCATATCATATTTCTAGTGCATTATCTTTGCTAAAGTTACCAATATAAATAACATTATTTGCTTTGTAAAAACCAAACTGGCATTTTAAAATTCTTAAACGAAAAATGTGTTGCCTGTTTTTGTAAAATTAAACAGAGTTCTACATTTAAAGTAAGAGGCAAATGTCTTAATCCAATGCATGATTATGCTACATTTTGGTTTAGGTCTAGGGGCATCATTCAGACACAGCTGTAGTGAATTGGCCCCATAAACCTACAGTGCAGATTAGCCAAAGTGAAAATAATAAATTGACCTATCATGTATTTGTATCAACATGATTAATTTCAGTCGTGCCTTTGTATTTATTAGCTTAGTTACATTATGACTGACTTATTTCACCTTGTGTCTCTCTTTTAACTGGAATCTTTAATTGCTGATTGGTATCACATTGATACCAAATCAGTACAGAGAGGATTTATTGCATTAAATCTATATGAATAGCATAGAGATGGTAAAAAGATGAAAGTCTGAACTTGAGCCTGAAGTGAATTTGAACTTGGTCTCATGGTGACCCTGCTTAGCTCTGTGCTTCTTTGGTCTGCCTTTAACTAATGGTGCTAGTAGTTGTCCTATCCAGGACTGTGTTTGGTAGGTTTGGTTACAGAAAATTGGTCTCTGGTGAGTTTTAAAAGGCAAATCCTACTTAACTGACTCCATCAGAGCTAAACATTTAGAAAAAGAATGCCATACTCGATTTTTACCTCAAGAAAAAAAAACTGAGCCTTGACAGGAATAACTATTTCATTCATTTGTGGTGAAATGTATGTTCTCTATCTTAAGTGTTCGGTCCATATTTAGCCTTTCATTTGCCATAGATTGGTTCACTCAGGTGTAGGGAAGGACATTCAGTTAAGCACTGCATCAACCTGATCTGCCTCAGTCACGTTTATAATTAGACATGGTACTTGTACATCAAAAAATATACAACACTTGTCAAGTGGTCCACTTTGAATTTGATGGCTATTTTTAACTGACATTTCCAATTTTTGGTCAGTCTTTCTTTCAGGGTGGAGCAGTTATTTGCCATGAGGAGGGGGCACGGTTTGGCCTGCTCCTTTGAAAATCGGTTTACTCTGTGCTAAATGCTGTAAAGTGTTGCCATGACGACCATCTCTGCACCAGGACTGTGCAGTGGCCAATGTAGCCTGGTTTCTGTCCTAATGCTGTTGCGCATGCCTTATTGTTTAAGAAATTATAAATCTAAATTGAAGATCAGTGTTACTACCATGCTGCCATATATAAATCACATTAAAGCTAGTTACACTGCAAACCTGTATCTAATGTTCTTTGTGCCATACATTTTTTTTTTTTTTTTTTTTTTTTTTTTTTTTTTTAAATAATCTTCTCATTCTGCTACTGTACAAGGTACCACCAATGATGTGCAGGTCAGAACTCTCACATAGCAAATGGACCAAGTCTCTGTCTGTGGCATGACCTAGATTTTACTGCATAGCACAGATCTACTAAGGAAGAAAATCAGCAGTGAGCTCCAGAAATGGTCCTTATAAACTCAGAGTAGGGGTATGAAAACATGTAATTGGTTTATGATGAATTATTTTGTGTCAGAATCACTGTTTGGTTGATCTTGACTAGTAAAGCGATTGTTTTGATTCACTTTACCTTCCTTAGATTCTGTTGCAGTGTTGGTGTCTGTCCAGATACCAGCAAGAAATCATGGCTGTGATTTGGAAGTTTATGTTAACTCATAGGTAGATGAGAAGTTGCATTTATCTGACTTTCTGTCTCACTGCTCAGTCAGAACTTAGCTTTATCCTCAGGAGTTTGAGGGAGCTGTGCTTATGCAACCAAACCGTTTAATGGGATTCCCCTGTCAGCATACAGCCAGCTGTGTGTGCGTGAGAGAGGGACGGAGAAGTTGAGGTTAGCAGAGAGAGGACAACTTGACAAACTGACTTTTTTTTTCTTTCCACCAAAATTGGTCATCTCTGGTTTATTACAACAACAAAGGCTTCCATTCCAACATTTGCTTCATCTGAATGCGCAAGTAGCCTTCTGCTGCTGCTTTTTTAAATGAAGGGCCACTGTTGTTGCATTGCTTTAATGTGTGTGTGAATCCAAACCGCTCATCTCTGCCATCTTACATTTTTACTTTCCAGTTGCTTCTTTATCTGGATTCATGCTATTTAGTGACTTTAACTTGACATAAAAAATTGAAAGAATATTTGGGATATTTTGGTTATCCAGCACTCTCATACCCTTTGTGTTTGTTGCTCCTCTCTAGGCACAGGTGAGAGTGGCAAGAGCACCTTCATCAAGCAGATGCGCATCATCCATGGGTCAGGCTACACTGACGAAGACAAGCGCAGCTTCACTAAGCTTGTCTACCAGAACATCTTCACCTCCATGCAGGCCATGATCCGCGCCATGGATAATCTCAAGATCCAGTACAAATATGAGCAAAACAAGGTAAGAATCTATATTCAGTGGATAGACTGAACTAAAAGCAGAAACTCAATTTGAGAAACAATACACTAAAACCGACTCTGCATGGAACTTTTGGCACAAGTGTTAAGTAGTTAATTTAATTTAGTTAACTTAAATAAGCTAGTGGTGCTAGGTGTTTTGGAAAGTAGTACTGTGATGACTGAGCTCCATTTTTTTTGCTTCTTCAAAGGTATGTTAGGAAAGGGGAGCAGCATTTGATGAAAAGAACACTTTGGTTACTGTTAAACATGGAGGTGGATCTATTATGCTTTGGGGTTGTATGGCAAGGAAATTATGTAGGGATCGAGGGAAGAAAGGATTATTTCAAATCTGTCTAACAATTCTTGGAAGCAGAAGTGACCAAGTCAGTTAAGAAACTGAAGATGAAAAGAGTTGGATATAACACAGTGATTCTAAACTATACTATTAGACTCCTTGGGCAAAACTCCTACCACCACCTTCACCTACCTCTGTGAAGTTTGTAAATTGTAAGTCATACTGGATAAGAGCGTCTGAGAAATGCTGTTAATGTAAATGCAAGTATAAGACAATCTGCCATAAAGTCCTTCAAGAAACAGTAGATTAAGGTTTTTCAGTGGCCTATGGTGTCGCTTGACTTGGTTGGTTATTGAGAATCTGTGGGTAAATGCTGTGCATGCATGGCAATCTATGAATTTGGACTAGAATAATTCTAGGACAAGAGAGGAAGAGGAAACCTTAAATCAAGAACAGAAAGACGTGGTTGGCTGCAAGAAATGTTTGGAGGCTGTGATTTCAGCCATATGGGGTGTAATTAATACTGGCTGAGAGAGTGCTGGAACTTATGCACATGCCACATTTTAGGGTTTCTTTTCCAAATATGTAAATTCTGAAAATAAATAGTAATTTATCAGAATTAATAGAATTGCATTAGAATTTGGAGAAATCGAAATTGATTTTTTGCTGCACCCCAACTATTTGTACCAGATATTCCGTTCTTGGTTGGATGGCTCAGTTGTATTGAAATGTGGCATAAGGGAGAAGTGTGGATCATGTGGGAAGTTTGGGGTTTGGAAAAACTGTCCTAATCTGATTCCTTAAGGACAATCTTTACAAGGCCTTTACTATTTACAATATTGTACAATTTAGGCATTTGTTGTGTCTTCAGGCCAATGCATTACTGGTGCGAGAGGTGGATGTGGAGAAGGTGTGCTCCTTTGACCAGCCCTACATCAGTGCAATAAAGATGTTGTGGGCAGACCCGGGCATTCAGGAAGCCTATGATCGCAGGAGAGAGTACCAGCTCTCTGACTCTACCAAATAGTGAGTTTGTCTGCATTCAACATCTTCAGCGCTTTCCTTGCTCAGAGGTGTCTAGCACAGTGGGGAGTAATAGTCTGAGACCACTAGTAAAAATACTTTGATTATGCATTCTTTTCTATTTTAATTGAATATTGTTTTATTACCGATTATACTGTTAGCATAACAATAGTTAGTGATAGGCAGAATCTGTGAAATATTATAGGAATTTCAAGATTTTGTAGTATTTGTCCCAGTTTTGCTTTAATGACCACATGTATTCAAGTTAGCATGGACTCTAACTCTAAAGTAGATGTGATCTACAGATCAGCAACTTCTATCACTTTTAGTGTTGTCAGAACACAAGTTTCAGTAGAAGGAGTAAGACTCTACAATAATCTGACCTTTTTGTACAGGGCCTTAATGTGGTCAGTGACACAGATTTTAAATTTGGATAGTGACCTAGAAATAGAGCATAATTGTGAACGTTTCTTTTTTTTTTCTTTTCAACTTTTCTTTTAATTTTTTCAAAGTTCTAAAATGTTCTGTGGTTGTTTCCAGGATTAATTGAAAACCATCCCAGATTTTCAATGTTGTCTCAGACTTATGGACCCCACTGTAGTTACGTAATAAGCAATTAGTCATGGTTCCTTTTTGCATGATTCAGACTGTCGGCAGGTTGTAAGTTTATACTTTAGTGTGAAACGAGAATTGCCTCATTATGCAAAACATCTGTGCATAGCTACCTACATGTGTTTGCTGTATTTCTCTATGCTGTAATTGGTTCACCCCCCACAGTTACCTTGGCGATTTAGAGCGGATAGCTGCCACAGGGTATGTTCCCTCCCAACAGGATATGCTGAGGGTCCGAGTGCCCACTACTGGCATCATAGAGTACCCTTTTGATTTGGTGAATATAATCTTCAGGTACCGCTGACCGCAGACCTGCTGTGGCCATACCATCACCTCTGTCACTGTCCAAGCACTCTGCTGCTGCACTGCTACCTGCCCTGATCGCATTCTCTCTCTGAATCTGAGACTTCCTCTGCCATAGTCTCTGATGCCACCACTGACTTTCTTCATAATGCCCCAGACTCAAATGTTTCATTGTTATAAATGAATGAGTAGATTTTGAAAAGGTCAGTGAGATGCTATCAGCACTTTGGCTGCTTACTAAGATGTCATGGGTTTGGTTTTGGAGGGAAGCTGAAGACTCGGAAGGGTATTGGTTCAGATCCCTGAATTGCAGGATCCCAGCATTCCTGGGGAGACCCACTGACTGATTGGGGAATGAATTACCTGCTGTCATGCCTCAATTTTCTTTCTTGTTTTTCTCCCTCTCTCTTTCTCTTGCTGCATCTTTTCTGTCTCTAGCTATCTAAGTGATCTGGATCGAATTGCGGACTCGTCGTATCTACCAACCCAACAAGATGTGCTTAGGGTTCGCATTCCAACTACTGGGATCATTGAATACCCTTTCGACTTGCAAAGCATCATTTTCAGGTAGAACATGGAGACAGGAACTATTATTTAATTTTCATGTTGTCGTGGTCATTTGTGTGCTTTTAATCAGTGTGGTATAGTTGGTCACATTTGTCTGCTGAAGCTTAATGAGTAAAAAATAGAAAATGTGAAGTCCTTAAACCATCGTCACTTCTCGTGATACTGACACGTAAATATAAATATTCCTTCCACTTAATAACAATCATCTTGTATATTGTTGTATTTTATTGTGATTCCATGTTGTGTAAAGAGTATATTTAGTTTTATTAGTCTTATTATTCATTTTCATATTTTTGGGTGAAAAGTGGCTGTAAGAAATGCCAAAAACTCAACAGAAAAACATTATTTCCATGTATTTAGTCAGTGCTGTTCCATTCGTGTCTGCAGAATTTAGTAACTTTAATGTAGGATTAGTTGTGCCACTTATTTTCACAAGTAAATCATGGCCTATCTCACTGAAAAGCGTGCTTCCCATGGAATATAAATAGTTTTTCGCAGTTAGCTTTTTTCTGCATTTAAAATAAAAAAGCTTAGCTTCTAGAATGTGTTTCTTAACTTTTGCATATTCGTTCCCTACCATTTTATGAAGGATACTAACAGAAAAATTTCCTAAAATTATTCCTAACAGCTGAATTTGCCCCAAATGTCTTACTAAAAAAAGACCTCAAAAACTGTTTAGAATAAAACTTCAGTGTCTGCTAGATTAAACAATAAGATTTCAGTAATCATTTCTGTAAGATCTTTTTACTTGAGATTCTGCAATGAAATAAACATTTTAATTCTTGCATCATCTAAAGGTTGGATTTTTTTTTATACAAATGCATGCACATTAGTAAATAACAAATAAAACTTTCAATCAAAAACTACTTGTAGGAATATCAATTAGCTGCCAAAGATTTATTGTGAAATCTGGTGTTTTTTTTTAAAAAATAAATAAATAAAAAATACCCTGTTTACCCTAGTGTCTTGCTTAAGACATTAAGGTTTTTAATATTTGTCCAGCAGAATGGATAAAAAAGTGCCACATGGGTTGTATATGGCTCATTCTACCAAACTGGTTTAGAGTTCAAAACACATTTTGGAGTTTTAACTGACTTTGATATTAGACTGAAATAATTTAGCTTTGAATCATTCCTTGATATCATTCATTTTACTAAAACAAAGTATACATTTCATTTTGTCACCATCAATACAAAACACTTCTGAAATTTTACTGAATGTTTTACTTTACTTTTTCTTTTACTTTAAAAGTGATACTTTTAGCTAATTTTGAGCATAATTCAAAAATGCTTGTGAGAACATGAGCAACAAACACAGCATTGAAGAGATGTACATATAATCATAGCTTTTTAAATATTAAAACACAAAATTAATTGCAGACTGTGTGTTTCTGTAGTAAGAATTCTTGATGTGCACCGATTTTCAGACTTTGGGGTTCCTTTGCTTCAAAACAATGAAATCTAACTGCTCACAATATGGCCATAAGAGACTGGGAGGCAGCCTCACTTCCTACTCTAAAATAAGGCTCTGCCTATGGACTAAATCTGTGGGGGGGGGAACTGCAGTTTAAACTAATTTGTTAGAATGATCCATATGTGATACTGGCACTAAGCAGACTCTATCAGCATGAGTTGGTCTTGCTTTTGTTATTAGCGTAAAGAAGTTGCTAGGGTAAACGTAGCATTACGGCATCCCGACAGAGCCAACGCATTACCTCTGTCCTGTGGCATATGCTGTTACAGACCTCAGCTTTGTGAACCCCGCGGCCTCTCTTCCTCCATTTAGGAGAGTAGAGGAAGAAACGAGAGGATGCCACTGAACAGGAGTGATTACGAAAGCGCGCAGATCGATGGGGAGCCAGCATGTTGAGCCCGCCTACGCGGACCATTGCTAGAAATAGCTCCGCTCCCAACGAGGTTCAGCTCAAGAGGTTCCCTCTCTGCTCAACATGCTCACAGAACAAACGCACTTTAAGGACATTCGCTGCAGTAATCCTTATTATGATGCGTCTTATTTAGCAGTCCCATTTGGACATCTTACGACTGTTTAATAGTAGACCGGTGCGAGAAGGTGAAGTACCACAGGATGAATTACACTAGAGGCGATTTTAAGACAGGCAAAAAAAAAAGATGGCTCACAACATAATGCCTACACTGTGGCATGCCAAACGCCTCTACCTCAAACGTTTAATTGCTTTGGAACCAGATGAAATTGTCTCGCTCTCCTGTAGCTCATCCTACACAGAATCACTTATCCTCGTAAGTAGGTCAGTCAGTCATCCTAGCTGCAGGAAAAGAGGTTGGCTGAAGCGAAGGAGCTTTATTTTAGGCTGGAGCTCCTGGAGGAGCCCATTTATCAAAGCCATGCGCCAGGCCGCCAGGGATGAAGGTAGCAAGACCAAGGTGCCAACACAAAACAAATCTGTGCTTGCATTCTCTTTTAACTTCTGCTGAGAATTGGTTTAATTGTTCAGATTTGTTTGATCACAATCTTATTTTTAAGTGACGATGATTTGTTTGTCATAGAGGTATATTAGTTATAGGGTAATTTCATCATGATTTGATTGATCCAAGAGTGCTATGTTTTGTATAAATACTGTACACTGCAATAGTAGTTTATTAGCTCCACTTACCTTGTACTTACTCACTGGCTATTTTATCAGAAATACCCACCATATAGGTGCAATTTGTAGGTCTATAATTACTTGCTGTAGGCCCTCTGATGCAGCACAGTTTGTCAGCGCACCCACTACCTTACTGCAATTTCCCCCTGGGATCAATAAAGGAATCTGAATCTGAATCTCTACCCCATCTATCAATGGGAAAGGACCTCTTTAGGACCACCATTGACCCATTGACGTGGCATGTAATTGTGTGTTTTTTTTATATATATATATATATATATATATATATATATATATATATATATATATATATATATATATATATATATATATATATATAGATAATGTGTGTGTGTGTGTGTGTGTGTGTGTGTGTGTAAATAAATAATATAGATATGTTGTCTTTAGTTGTTGAGGTTTCTGTGTAATTTTCTGTTAATTATTGTCGTTTGAACATGGCAGTTCTCCTTCACATTGTATAAAATTTTCATGATGATGGGACCAAGAGAAATGCCCCAAAATCAATTAAAAAAACTTTGATCAGATTCATTATTTTATTCCTGATGTCCGATCCAACTTTTTCCACTAACATCAGCCTGATATCTTGTATTTGATCATCTCTCTTTATTAGATGTTACTAGTGAAATGACCATGACTGTAGGTAGAAGGTAGGTCTATGTAACGTGGTAGCTCGGTGTATTGTAGAATTCATTAGTGCCTCAGGGCCAAATACTGGTTAATGAACTCACGATGCTTAGGTACGTCTCTGACTCCACATGCTTTGGAACCTTTATAGTCCCCTTCTATGAACCACTACATGTCTTTCCCTCCTATATGCCTTTCATTTTGCTGGCTATCACTTACATTCTTCTGTCGTCACCATGAGATTTGTCCGTGCAAATGCTTTGCTATTTCTGTGCTCTAAGGATGCATCCAGATTTTGCCGTTTTTGAAAGCTGTTATTTCCAGCATGTTCTTTCTGTTGCATGTTCTTTCTGTTGCATGTCATTTCCTACTAGAAAGACAGAATGTCTCATTTCCTTTCTCATCTACTTTTATCCCAGTAACTAGTGCAGGTTACTTCCTGTAGAATTATTACTGAGGTTTGTCAATTTCTGAGCCTTGACATTTTCACCATCTAATGTAATTTTTTTTATTTAAAAGATTGGCCAAAACGGTCTTAAACTCTAAAATCTGGAATTATTTAATCATTGTCCAAGTAAACAAACCATAGATTTACTGAACTATTTCTGTCTTCTTGATTAAAATTGTTGGTTCTTAAGAAACACATGTTGGTCTTATAAGACATTTCTGCCAGTCACAAGAATTTTGACATAAGCTCAGTCCTTTGTACTGTATGATGGGTCAGTTACATTTAGTTGGAATTGTCATTAGTCTATAATACTATAATAATAGCAATTCAAACTGTTTTGTTTCAAAGCATTCATTACCTTCGCTTTGATTAATGGGAAGTCTATCCAGGAATCAACAAAGATCTTAGACAAACTTTCGTGACTATACTGTGTCCTGCATAATCATCCTGCTTTCTGTATCTTTTCCATCAATCAAAGAATGGTGGACGTAGGAGGACAGCGGTCAGAGCGCAGGAAGTGGATCCATTGCTTTGAGAATGTGACATCCATCATGTTCCTGGTTGCCCTGAGCGAGTATGACCAGGTCTTGGTGGAGTCTGATAATGAGGTGAGCTGATCTTGAGCATTTGTTCACTTCATCAGAAGTTTTAGTGCACAATTTCTGTTTCATGCCAGAGTTTAACATATTGGGAAAAACAAAACATAAGGCATGCCATAACTCTTCTGCAGGCCACATGTTTTAATATAATATCTATAATTATATATTATATACTTCATATTTTGTTATATATCATGTAATATTATATTATGTATAATATACGTTTCTTCCAAGATAGTAAATTCAGCACATACACAGTAGTGTTTTCTCTGTAAAGGATGTGTAACTTATTTTCACTTAAAAAAGCAAAGCATGTCATTTGATGGGGACTACCAAATGTTTACGTATGACTGGATTTGAGTTTATGTAATGCTTAAATGTAAAGCTGTAATATGTAACCGGTTCTGTTACTTTCTGTGCTCTACAGTAGAGAACTGGTGAAGTACTAAAGTAAATGTATTATTATGTAAAAGTCGAGTTCAAGTAACTATACTGAATTGCATTGCTGTGTAAAAAAAAAAAAAAAAAAAAAAAAAACTGCTTAAAGTTGTTCTTTTAGTAATTTTGTTAAATTACAGTGTGTGTATAAAGTTATGTAGTAGAAGTGAAGCACTGGAAAAAAAACTAGAACTAGAACTAGAGACCCCTGTAATGGTTTGGCAAACACGAAAGCAATAGAGGTGCTTGATCACATCACTCCAAATCTAGTGCATGCATGCTTCTAGGACACAATGCAAATGAAGCCTGGTGTGGCAGGTAGGTGGTTACAAAGGCAGTATTAGGAGTTAAATTAAAGGGCCATTTATATATATACAGTACTGTGTGAAAGTTTTAGACATATATGAAAAATGATGGTAAAGTATTTAAAAAACAGTATTTAATTTCTGTTAATTTGCACAGAAAAACACTAATATTAATAAATAGAAATAAGAAAATAAATAGAAGAAATAGAAAAACTAATGTGTTTTAATTACTATTAATGGTATGTGCTAAAAACCTAATAAATGAGTACACTTAAAAAAAAGTCACTTTCTTGAATGAAAGAAATTTGGCTTTGGCTCAGATTCCATTATTCATTGTAAAATTGAGTACATATTTTTGCTGATCAGTGTTCTAATTAGTATGAATAACTTATATTGACTGTTTTGATTTTTTTTTTTTTTTTGCGTAAAGTGTTCGCACGGGCTACTGGATGGAACTCGAGGTGTGCGAATGCAGTAGAAGTGTACTTAAGACCTGTAGTATGTACCCAGCTTTTTATCTGGTTTTGACCCTAATTTGTCTCTCCCAACAAAACCTCAAGATCACTCCCTAGTGCCTGAATCATGTCACAGCAGGTTTTTGTGGTTTGATGCATTTCATTCCTCAGTCTTATCAACTTGGACACATTGGAGATGCTACCAGCCCTGTCACAATTATGACGATCACCTGTTTGCAATTATTTGAGCTGGCAGCAGTTATTTTCCACAATTGTTAGCTTTGGCAGTAGTGTTTAGACCACAAATACAATGTGAACTCTGTGTGCTTTTGTCAGTTGGATTGAGTGACATTCATGTGAGTAAAAGAAGGCAGAAAACACATTTATTGAGACCTTTTGAGACTTCTTTTCCCCCAGTCATTTTTTTAAGTCCCATGGTTAGTGCCTGGCATTAGTTGGCATTCCCTGAATCAGTTTTATATCCATTTTTGAAGGCCTGTTTGTAAAAGGGTGGGAACATCCTTGTGATGCTTTCCGGCATCAGCTGGAATCCTGGCACACAATTTCCCAGTGATTTGCATTTTTAAGCGGTTCACCGTTAAAAAAAATCTCATGAAGTTATGTTCTTGTGTTAAACTCCATGAGAACCTTTCTGATTTAAGTTTGAAGTAAATATTCAGTGATATTTCAGAGCAATTTAGTGATATAGGGGGAACCTATGTGAGAGTGGCAACAGTGGCAAAATGTCCACTAGCCAGCGTTGTTTTGGATGTAGTGAAAAATCAGTGAGCACAATTAAGTGCTTTCTCCTTGTAGTTTGCATTTTGCTTGTATCCAACCATAAAATAATTGTTTAAAGAAATTCAGTCGTTTATTTATTTTTCACAGCAAATGAATACCATAAAATCAGAAATGTTTGCCCATAGAAATCTCAAAACCTTGACCAAATCCTGACGGGACTGGTAATCTGGTGATTGACAGATTCATAATATTGAACTAGTAGCTCAGTGATTAGTACAGAAATGTCCTTTAGTTCAGTAGAAACCTACTAGTATCTTGATTTTTCCTCTAGCCAGTCAGACCACATTTTTCACATTTTTATTCTGTTACATCTTTCTACACACCAGGAGCCAGAGGCTATAGAATGCTGATTACCTGTCTCTGATGTGTTGGGAGCTGGAATAGAATGCAAATGTTGGCATATGGTTATGGTCACAGGCTTTGTCTCTCTTTCACCCCCTTTCCCCCCCTTTTCCCCTCCTTTTATTTATTTATTCTTTTTTTTTAATACAGAACCGAATGGAGGAGAGCAAAGCCCTCTTCCGCACGATAATCACCTACCCCTGGTTCCAGAACTCCTCAGTCATTCTGTTCCTCAACAAAAAGGACCTGCTGGAGGAAAAGATCATGTACTCTCACCTGGTCGACTACTTCCCTGAGTTTGATGGTAAATTTCTGTGCTTTTTCTCAGTCCTCCCACCCGTCCTTTAAACATGCTAGGCTTTGAATGGAAGACTGCAGGGACACCATGTGGGAATGATGTGTATTACAGCTTTTTAGTTGATTTACAAAAAGTGCACTAGTGTGTCTGCATGAATGTAAATAAATGATTTTGTAATGTCAAACTTTGCAGAGCACAATTATAAACCAGTTTAGAAATAAATGTGGTGCTTAATAAGATCCTTTGATTGGTGGTTTAAACTAGGGATGCACCAATCCTGAATTTAAGGCCCCCCCCCCCCCCCAACCTTAAGCTGATATGTGTAGGAATTTCCAGTACTTTTACTCTGTTTGCCAAAGTCACATTATAAACAGTCATCAATGAGCCAAGTTGGCATTTTAAATTATTGAATGAACAATTTGTTGCCTGTTTATATACATTATTGCCAAACGTATTCACTCACCCATCCAAATCATTGAATTCAGGTGTTCCAATCACTTCCATGGCCACAGGGGTATAAATCCAAGCACCTAGGCATGCAGACTGCTTCTACAAAAATTTGTGAAAGAATGGGTCGCTCTCAGGAGCTCAGTGAATTCCAGCGTGGTAACGTGCTAGGATGCCACCTGTGCAAGAAGTCCAGTTGTGAAATTTCCTCACTACTAAATATTCCAGTCAACTGTCAATGATATTATAACAAAGTGGAATTGATTGGGAATGACACCAACTTATCCATGAAGTGGTCGGCCAAGTAAAATGACAGAGCAGGGTCAGCGGATGCTGAGGCGCATAATGCGCAGAGGTCGGCAACTTCCTGGAGAGTCACTCGCTACAGACCTCCGAACTTCATGTGGTCTTCATATTAGCTCAAGAACAGCATAGAGAGCTTCATGGAATGGGCTTCCATGGCCGAGTACCTTCATATGCTGTGGGATTGTTTTTCAGGAGTTGGGCTCGAGTGAAAGGAACTCTTAATGCTTCAGCAGACCAAGAGATTTTGGACAATTTCATGCTCCCAACTTTGTGGGAACAGTTTGGGGATGGTCCCTTCCTGATCCAACATGACTGCGCACCAGTGCACAAAGCAACTCTCATAAAGACCTGGATGAGTGAGATTGGTGTGGAAGAACTTGACTGGCCTGCACAGAGTCCTAACCTCAACCCGATAGAACACCTTTGGGATGAATTAGAGTGGAGACTGCGAGCCAGGCCTTCTCGTCGAACATCAGTGTTTGACCTCCCAAATGTGCTTCTGGAGAATGGTCAAAAATTCCCATAAACACACTCGTAACCCTTGTGGAAAGCCTTTGCAGAAGAGTTGAAGCTGTTACAGCTGCAAAGGGTGGACCGACATCATCATATTAAACCCTGTGGATTAAGAATGGGATGTCACTCAAGTTCATATGTGTGTGAAGGCAAATGAGCGAATACTTCTGGCAATATAGTGCACCATGAATCAAATGAAGTGATTTTGCTTTTTGCTTTATAGATATTTAGTGAAACACCTAGTAATTATATTATTTGGTATAGTTTGTGCGTTTTTTTTTTTTTTTTTTGTAAATGACTGACTGTTTTGATTTTATTAAATTTGCAACAAGCAGCTGATTCTCCTTTGCCCGCATTCAGGTCCGCAGAGAGATGCGCAGGCGGGTCGCGAGTTCATACTGAAAATGTTTGTGGACCTGAACCCGGACAGCGACAAAATCATCTACTCGCACTTCACCTGTGCCACGGACACAGAGAACATCCGCTTCGTCTTCGCCGCCGTCAAAGACACCATTCTGCAGCTCAACCTCAAAGAGTACAACCTGGTGTGAGGGGAGACAGGGATACCTGCAGCCCAGGCAGAAATACGATTTATATGTACCCCACACACTCATACACTTAACATAATCAAGACTGACACAGTCCTACTCTTCACAGGCACAGATGTTTCTTATATTCAGTTCTTTTATTTGGCCATTTTTTTGTCATTCAGGCAGTGTTATCAGTTGCTGCAGGAAAATACAGGCTCTCGCCTTCTCACATCAGCTGATAACTCCTCTGCCCGTCCCTTCTGATTGCTTCTCTAACAGAAGGGCTTGGGCAGTCGGACTGCGTGTGGCGGTGGTCGACAGGGTCCTAGTTTGCACTGTAGCAGTTGCAGGTGAGAATTGAGGTAAGACTTTCATCAGAGGAGACCCTGACCTTAATCTTAAGAGGAAACGATGTGAATGGAAGAAGAACTGCAACCGCATATGAAATGCCAATGAGAATTTTGGCACAGGCGCTATTCTAGCAGGGCATTGGGTGCAGTTTTTTCTGCATGCCTCTCCAAGGCTAAACTTCAGCTAAACTTCACCTTGTATGCTTGAATGTACCTCGGAGTTCTTTTGGAAATAATGGGCGTTAAGACATTTCTTGGAGAATGGCAAAGGCTGTATGCATTGATCAGATTTTTGTATATTAGGAGTAATGAAGAGACTTCTCGCAATTACAAGTTCTACCGCTGCACTCCAAAAAGCAATGGTTATTCAAGAACCATGTGAAAATGGGCTCCACTCTCAAATTAGGGGATAGATTGATAACGGTGTTATGACCATGTCTCTATATGTACTAATCTATCTAACTAATTACCGCTCTGCATTAACAAATTTAATGATTCTATGAAAATTATTAGCAGTAGGTTTACCATTTAGCCAACTTTCCATTTAGCTACAAATGAAGTACATGTTTTTGCCAGTATTGGTTGCATTACTCGGTACAGTTGAAGGGATGCAATGAATATTTAATGAAGTTTGCAAAACAAATTTGTATTTTATGTATGTTTACATACATTGTTAAGAAACTCTGGCTCAAAAAGTTTTAATATAATCCAGGTATTATTTTGCCACATAGTATCTATTATTTAGACGATGTGTTATAGTTGTTGAATACTGTTATGCAGTGTATCGTGCTTATTTCATGGTTAAATTTAATAAATGAAGGTAATCTCAAAAAGCTATATATGTACAGAGAGGGCAAGAAGCAAGATTGAAGTAAACCATAACCCCTAACATAACTCTTAGTGTTAACTGCTGGTTCCATGTAGAACTCTTCTTTTGGCCAATATAGTACCACACAAAAGAGTGCTGTACAAAGTGAAATCAATATTTTCTATTTATGTAATTTATGGACCAGATATGTAATGTTAATAATAGGACTCTCCCCCCTAATGGTTCTTTGAAATGATAAGGGGGTCAGAGTCCATACTGCTGTAAAAATCTATTGGCTAGTGATTTGCTTTTCTTCCAGTATTTAGTACATGGTTGTCACAGTTCTGTTCATGCTTAGGTTTTTTTTTTTATGCTTGAGAAGGGGAACTTTTTATGCGCTTTATGCAAATAGGAAGGCAGTGGTTCAATTCTTAATTGGTCTATGCTTGCATTTTGTAACATAGTTTGGTATTGTTTCAGTACCATATCTTAGTTCTTGCTGTTGATAGCTCTTGAAATTCCATAGCTGATCTTCCCAGTAGGTTTTTTTTTGTCTTTGCTATGTAATTCAGGTGAGTTTTCATGCTTTCAGTACAAGGGCTAATTATAGGTGAAGCTGATGAAACGAAAGGACTCCGTTAAAGACTACAGAGCAATAGGTGGAATGAAGTGAGGAGCTGAATCAGGGAGGTGGTGTGATGATGTGTGAGTGGTAGGATGGTTATAGTCACCACAGGCTGGGTTTTTTTAAGGAGGGATACACCTCAAATTGTTTGATTTGACGTGATTAGAACACCACATGAAACTCTAAGTAAATGCGAGCTTAGGTAAAATTTCTTCTCTCATATTTGTATATATCTATTTTCTCCCCTGTAAGTGATTCTAAGTTGAATCTCTGTTATGTCAGTATGAACCATACTCTTGAGGTTGATGTGAAAGTTGTAAAACTTGTAATCATTTTCACATACATTTCGCATTTATGCAATTTTTGTTTTGGTGCAGCAACAACAGGGGCTAGCTGGATGCTTTGATCGTCCTTGGGCTCGGTTATTAAAAAGCACTTACATTTCTTTGGTGGTTGTGCCCCACTTGGTTTATACGTTTATTGCAAGAATTATGTCCTATTTATGGATGACAAACATCTTCCTTTGTATTATACTCCCTTTAATAGCAGTGATCGGTATGTTCTGTCTGTGCTGTTTATCATTCTTATTGGAACACTTGAATCCTGAGAGGTGGTGCAGCTTGAGAACAGCCTAAGTCCATGCTGTACCCACGGAGGGTGCAAGTCATTTTCTTGTTGGTGCCACAGACATCACTTATGAGGATAACTTCTTTTGATTTTGCCTGTATCTGGATGTATTAAAGAAGCTTTTTTCTTGGCTTGGAAGTTTGTGCCAGTGTTGCACTGTACATGCTGTTCTTTGGTTACATTTTGCTATAATAGACTAGAAGCATTGTCTACATGTATGATATAAGTTTGGATACTTGCAGAACACATGAATATGTTCATGTACGAGTTAATATCTTTTGGTGGAGAATTCAGGTGCCGGGCCAGTGAAAAGTGCAGTATCACTTTCAGCATAGAGGTAATATCAACACTCCTCATATTTTGTCGAGCATTTCCGATGATGGAATTATGTATATTTATATCAGTACAAACACTAACGTGTGGCTGCATTGCCTAGAAGCACCACATGCAAGGTATGTCCATAGGTTTGTAGACAAACTGCTCCTCCTCCTTTGCTTCTGAAAATGAGGGTATGAAAATAAATTCCACAGATTCTGAATAATGTAGTTGTTTAGATGTCAATAGAATCATTCAGCGTGGTTTGATATGGATATGAAAGGGTGCATGGAAGAGAAACTTTATGGACTAATTTCTTTACACTGGGTTGATGGGAACCATGTGTTGATCTGCACTGCAAATATTTGCTGACATCAGAAGCTTGTGAACTTCTACACAAGTTCTGAGTAATTTGCCTCATAAGAGCCTACATTTATCCCTTTGCCTTGGCTTTTTAAAAATGTTTTAGGCCAAAACCTCATCTCGAAAACATCATAGTATCCCAGGCATCAGGAAGTATTTCATGTAACATTCACTGAGAGCTTTTAGAGGTATTACAGCAAAAAGGAACTTTTTTGAATGAAGAACATGCTATTGTGTGGACTTGATTGAGTTTTGGGAAGGGGAAGGTCTGCTGTCAACAGAGGATTCTGGGAGAGAATACCTCCACTCCCCCAAAACGCAGCACAGTGGCAGTTCAGTCGTTATTGGGCCAACCCACAGATGCAGTTTTTTTTCTTTTCTTTTTTTGTGGATACATTACAACTGAAATATGAAAGTCACATTATTCATGTTGAGTTCTTTCTTTAGTAGCTTTTGAATAACAACTAAAAAAAGTTATGTATGTAAATAATTGTTGGCTAACAAGACATTTAGCTTTCATTTATTCTTGACTGAAATTGATAGAACGTTGATTTCTGTGAACTGTCAATACAAATATGAGAGTTGAACAGCCATCTACAAATTACATTGCAAGCAGCAATCATCGGGGTTCAAGCACTGAGCACTATTATGGAGCCATTTGATCACACATGATGGGCAAAGTTTTTAGAATGGCCACTTATTCTTAATAGATGTGGGGTCTCAAAAGAAGATGGCTGCCAAATTTTGTACACATTACCCTTGTGAACTTAGGAATTCGACACAATTTTTAAACCAAAAAAAAAAAAAAAAAAAAATCAAAATACCTTTTAATAACATTTAACATTTTGGACACGACATATTGGCATAGTTGTTGAATGACATGAACCAAATAATTTCATAGCAATTCCTCTTGTATGTTAATTAATAAAAAAAAAAAAAAACTTTTTCCTAGTAATGACCACCTGACCTGCCTCAGGGGATTGGTTTCAGAATTTGTAACTTTTTCACTAGTCAGGAGTTTTTAATGTCTGTGAACACTTCAGACGTCTGGTTCCCATCACCACCACTGTGAACAATTCTCACTTGCTTAGTTTGTTTAGAAAAGTGCATTCACCTCAAACCACTCTGAATGACCATTTGTTGTGAAGTAATTAACCATAATTTTTGACAAATCTGTGAAATTGCTACTAAAACCCCACTCCAACTCATCACAGAGGTACCCGAAGGAGCTCCATCACTCCAGAGATCAGTTTCATTGCTTCACTGCCCAGTGCAGGGGGTGGGAGGTGCATTCATACCCCTGTTGCTGATGCTTGGCATTAAACATGGTGACCTTAGGCTCATGTGCAGCTGTTCCTGAGCGTCTCGTTCTATTGGCAGTGCTTTTCTATGGAGATTATAAGCTGTGTGCGCAATTAAATGCCTGTGTCAGTAATGAGTGCACCTTAAAGTAGCTGAATTCACTAATTAGAAGGCATGTCTGCATCCTTTTGGTACCAGCAGCTCCTGTAATTTCCAGTTAGCAGTAAAACACTACCAGAGTCCAGTGTTCCAATGTCATGTATTCCAGAAATGAACTACAGAACGTTAAGCTTTAATCACTGATCTGCTTTCCAGGGGGGCTTGTCCAGCTGATGAATTCTTGATGGCTAGCTTTTGTTCTCCCTGAGTCAGTGTGCTGAACCAGCTGAGATCCTACCACTTTTCTGTTTGTTCAAGCTTGTTCCTGGTACTCAGAGATCTGAACACTAATTAATGGAAAAGATGCTTTTGCTTGGTCCACACTGATGTGATGGATATATAAAACATGAAGCTACTTTTTCTTTTCTTCTAAATGCTGATGCATTGCCTGAACACTTGTATGTAGGACCACTTAATTATAAAGGGTTTTTTTTGTAGTGGTGTATAAAATTAAAAGTAATTTTGTTTTCTTTTGCTCTTTTTTTTTTTTTAAGCGTACCAAATGTAAATGATGTACTATAATGTGTGCCAATTCCCTTTCTTTGTAGAGCCAGACTCTTTTAACAAGTGCCAATATTGTGTAAAATCATAAAAAAAGGACTTGGGTCTCTGTATTTTATGGTTCTGTTTTTAAGCAAGCCAACACCAAGTATGTGATTAAGTTTAAAAAAAAAAAAAAAAAAGACAGTTTTGTTCTTTATTTAAGGTTAAAGATGATAAACTGCTGTTTTTAAACGAAATGACATCCTAAATGCATGTATTAGTTTTGCTGGGGTGGGTCGGGTGGCCTAACTGTTGATCATTTACAGTATTTTAGCCATATTTCTCTTTTGTATGTTTTCATTTCAACCACTGTTGCCTGAACCTCATTCAAACATGAAAACGATTTTCATAACCTTCTCCTTGAAAGAAAAGTTATCCGTTTTAAATTGGAATAAACTTTGTTCCTATATTTAATGTCTCTTTTTTTTTTTTTTTTTTTTTTTTTTTTTTTATTAAAGCAGCTGTTTGCAACATCTGAATCTACTTAAAGGACCCATATAATAAAACAAAAATAAATGTTTCAAAGTATTGACTTAATTTCTCAAAACGATGAAGCCCTGCTGGTGACATCCTGTATGAATAATAAGAATAATGTGAAATGGTAAGGCATGGGAATGAGAAGTTGTGCCCATGAGATGATGCCTTATTGAATCGTGGCCATGCATTAGGATCTCCGTTGATAGATTTGATAATTATTTAGAGATCCTAAGTCATTGTTTTGAAAAAAAAAAGGTTTTTTTTTTTTTCCCCCAAAGGGGGCCAGAATGAACACTATCAAAATACCTGAGGGCCAAATATTCATCAATGATTTAAAATATTCAGGGTGGGGGATTATTTTTATCACTGGAACTAAGGTGCCTAGGCCAACCCCTGAAAAACAACCCCATAGTATTATCTCTTCTCCACCAAACTTTACAGCTGGCGCAATGTAGTCAGTCAGGTAATATTGTCATGGAATTCGCCAAACCCAGATTTGTCCACAGAATATGTTTCCACCATTCCAGAGTCCTGTGGCGGTGTGCTTTACACTACTCCCAATCCCATTTGGCATTGTGCATTTTGATGTTAGGCGCACATATAGCTGTTCGGCCGTGGAAATTCATTTCGTGAAGCTCCTAACGTGCAGTTCTTTTAATGATGTTTCTTCCAGAGGTATTTTGGAACTCTTCAGCGAGTGATTCAACAGAGGATTGGCAAGGTGTGCTTCATCATTAGGCCAGCCCCACTCTCATTTTTTGTAGTCTGTCGCTTAACAACAGTTAAGCTGTTGTTGCTTCGAGGTGCTTCCATTTCACAATAATAGCATTTACAGTTGACCATGGCAGATCTAGCTACACAGAAATTTACAAACTGACTTAGCATCTTGTAACAGTGCCACATTTAAAGTCACTGAGCTCAGCAGTGCAACTTATTTTACCGTCAGTGTTTGTCTATCAAGACTGCAAGACTACGTGCTTCATTTTATCCACCCATTAGCAATGGGTGTAGCTGAAACACCTGAACTCAATATTTAGGAGAGGTGTCCAAATACTTTTGTCCATAAAGTCTATTTTAACATTAAATTCATTACAGTTTCTTGACATATGAGGCACACATTTATTAAGGTTCTTGATGAAGAAAGTGATGCTCTTGAAATTGCTGGTCACTGTCAACTGTGCTGTCTGGGTGTATTCATGACTAAATATCATTCAGTAAAATAATTTGCAGGTAAATTAATTGTATGTTTACAGAACTGCTGTCTCAGTCAAGTGAAGGAAACAACTGTGACATACAGGCCGGATTCAAACCAATCCGCAGGCCATGTTTGGCCCTAGGCCCGGACTTCGGATCCCCCTGAAATAAGTCAACATAGTAACTCAAAGCGTTGACATACTGCTGCTAGAAACAGGAGAAAAATCATTCTCTACCTGTTGCGAATGAGCTTCCATAGAGTATGGAAACTTTGTTTTTGTGATGTCACAATATCCAGCACACTTGCACATGCCCACCTATTCAGCTCACAGCAGGAGTGTCTCCACCCATCTCATCTGTTCAGTTCTAAGAGATAAAAAGTTGGAAAATGTAAACATTAATTACATTAAACTACTCAGGCGTCATAAGAGGACTTGGGAATGTGTGATATGGGCCCTTTAATACAGCAGAAAGTGATCTCACGCTGAGGTGCGTGTAGTCTTTGTCAGGAACAAGTGAAAGGTTTATTCAGAGCTATGATTACAGTGCTCAATAATTCAACAGCAACACATTTGTCGCCCTCGTGTGGCACTACTCAGTGAGTCCTGGTAGTGACCATCCTCTGTAGTTCTTTATCTGGAAATGCATTAAAAGTCCTAGCAGCTTTTAACTCTGTTTCCCTCTGAAAAGGTGTGGAAAAGGCCTGTTTGGCTTTGTGCAGAGCCCCGTCCTGAGATATTGCTTAAAGCCAGCTAAGCCTATGAGGAAGGTGCTCAGGCGTTAATGTGGGTGTGCGGATCCAGACGCCTTCAGCGTAGTTTCACAGCAAACCAATCCAGAGGAGGCAAAACAGTCGGTCCTCTCAAGTCTGAACACAGCGCTTCAGGGCAAAAAGGGAGCCCACATTCTTCATGGTCAGCATTTGACGAATGCGAACAACGGGGCTGTGTCGCTTGGCTTAGATTGTTTTCACATGCCGAATGATACCTGAGGAGAAATCTCCGAGACACAGCCCTCCTAATCAGCGTTACCTGTGTCGGTGCCATACTAGCGGGTTTAGCTAGCCAGCTCCATCAGCTACAGCTGGCAGCGGCGAACAAAGAAGAAGAAGCTAAAAAACAAGATTTTGAGAAGCTTTGCTTTCGCTTAACGTCTGCCTAGCGTTTGAGGAGAAAGTGGGCACACCAGAAACTGACATGATGTTTCCACAATCCAGGCACTCAGTAAGTGTTTTGCTCGTTTTTCTTCACCGTGTACTTACAACTAGCAGGATGACATTAGCATACGAAGCTAGTCCGCTAACCCGCCTCGTCCCTCATAGAGCTCCGCTAGCTGACGCTGCTTTCCTGACAAAACTTGTGAGCCTTTGTCATTTCTGTACATGTTATAGCTGTTATGTCCGGCTGGCTATCCAGCTGCGTACCTGAATAAGTATGTGGCATCTTTTTAGTGAAAAATGAGTCGTGTTTAAAGCTGTAGTGAGCGATTTTTAAACCATTTTGTTTACATCAGCACAGTTGCTAGCTAACTTAACCTAATGCAGAATTCAGTGCAGAGTAGAGAGCAAAACCTCTTAGTCCAAAGATTTCAGACTCGCTGGAACTTTATTTTAGCCAATTATTAGCCCAGAATAACTAGTTTTCTAATATTTGCTTGTTTTTTTGTTCACAGACAATCGCGAATAGGCCAGGTAACGTTAGCTAGAGTTTATATAATGAACGGATAGTTAAGGTAACACCTCAGACCTGCTCACAGAAGTGACATAAGTTCTGATTAGAGTAAATTATTTTGCTCCACTAATACAGCTGTAAATGGACTGAACTTCCTTCCTAACAACGTGAAATATTAATTATCTCCTTATGTTATAAATGCAGTTAGTCTCTTTTTATTAGTACTTTTTCCAGCTGGAATTAAAACCTTTGCTTTCTATTGGAATTAGCTTTTTAGTCATCAGTAGAGACCACTGGTTACTAGTTTACTATCAAATGCATCTGGAATCAGTATCAGAAGACCCGTTAAACCATTAGAATCCTTTACACTGTTATAGCACAAAATACCATTACTGACTATTGAACCCCACAAAGAAACAAAAGAAACTTTTAATGGTTTCTGTGATTTATTTCAGCAGAGTTGTTGCTCATTCTTTGCAGATGAATACACCTGGAGTAATACAGCTAGATGACTTTCAACACTGAATCACTGTTTGAGATGGGCCATATTTGGGACTGTACTGATTAACACTAATTCTACACCTTTGCAATTTACAGCCTACATATAATGTGTTGTAACCCTCTCAAATCTGTTACTAGGGGTGCGACAGATGTCAGAACTCTTAACATCACCCATCTTGAAGACATTTTAAGGTTTAAGAAGTTGAAACGGACAAAAAAGTATGAGTGCTGCTACATTGTGCTACATTTATTATGCTTATCGCGACGTAATTGATCACCGTGACAAACGTGTATCGTCGTAGTGTTAGAAATAAAGTTGCCGTGCAGGTCAATTTTTTGTTCAAACAGTGTAAATGTGCCCTCAAAGGTACAACAGTGGGTTTTAAGGAGCAGTTGTTCTTATTTGCATTTTTTCATAGCCTAATGTTTTAAAACAGAGCAATATAATAAAAAGCCTGGAGATGAGACGAGTGTGTGGAAAATATAATTTCAGCGGATTATGTTGCAGTTATGTTCCCTGACTAAAGGTACTGAGATATGTACCCTTCAGGGTCCTACCCCAGTGACAAGAGGGGTACTGCCCCAGTGATAGTTTACTACCTTTTATATCTGAGAGTGCATGTTGCCCAGCCCTGTCTGTTACCTTCTTGAACAGGTCGATTGATTTTCACTTCTGGGATGATTATTTCATTGCAAATTTGTATTACAGTAGTTGTGTTGAAACGTTTTGCGCAGGTTCTGAAAAATACCATTAGATCATATTAACAGATCACAGTCGCTCTCAGTTCTGCGATTGCCATTTTTGAAAACCCAGTGTAATTTGGCATCAAGCAGCCCTAATACAGTTACAGCTTTTAGTGCTTTATTTCTTCAGTGGGGGTTTAAGTGGCAGGAACGCAGCAGGTGTGCTACAGTAATGAAAGTCAGGGCAGCGTGTGGAACATCCTCAGACACTAGGATTTGTGTTAGTGTGGGTACAGAACAGAAATCCTCTTTATTTCTTGTTCTTGTCTTTGAGTTCTGTGAAAGGTTAGGAAGGACAGAGAGAATAAATAGCAGAAGTGCAGCTAAACTAGTGATCTTTGCAACCCAGAGGTTTGAAGCATGCTAGACGTTTCCGTCTAGAAATGAAAGAGCTCAGTTATTTGAGGGGGTGGGCATACCCTCCATGTTTTTTTGTTTTTTTTTTAAACATGTGTTCTCACTTTACTTGAAGTCTATTTATGATATTTGTGTACAAAAAATAGCCAGAATTCAGTTATATTCCCATTAAACAGGCTGTTTTTGTCAGTAGATCTTTAGGATTGATGTGAGTAAATGCAGCTGTAAGACCGGCTGTCTTGTGTTGTGCAAAAGCAGTCTGGCTGAAACACTTCATAAAACTTTAGTGTAAAAGGGGCGGGCCAGAACTGCTGTATGTTGAGTAAGTGGACTTTAAATTCCAAAACTGTCATCACCACTAAGCATTCTTTTAGTTTTTTATTGCAACAGTTTTATGGTTCAGTCCGATTTGGTCAGACTTTGAAGATCTACATGTGTGGCGAATGATATTCGGGTCATTTCTGGCTGATTCCAGGTTGTTTAGGTTTTCTTCTGTCACAGCTGCCAACTGAAAAGCTGCTCAGTGATGATGACGGTTTGGGAATTTAGTGTAGTCTCATCTTCAGAGTCTGGCCAAATCTGCTGTTGGTCAAATCCATCCATCCATCCATCCATCCATTTTCCAAGCCGCTTCTCCGCCAGGGTCGCGGGGCTGTTGGTCAAATGTGATCTTAAAAGTATCAGTTTTCTGTTTGTGACAAAGTAAGAAGTAAAAATAAATTCAAATAGTTTGAGCGTCACCTACAGTTGTCAAAGTCGTTGCTTAGCAACAGCGTATTAGCGGAGTGATACAGTGTTTATGAAAAGCCTGTGATGTTACGGCAAAATAACAGCACTTCTCATCCAAACAGCTTGCATGGCTGGAACTAACTGTTGTATAAATCACGATATCTCATAATGTGCTTTTTTGAGAATATTGTGGCTGTCATCAGTACTTCTGCAGGATTGAGAGTATAATTAGTCCTGTTTTGTTTGGTTTAGTGTAGTGCTGTATGTAAAACCTTATAAATCACTGATTGTGTTTACATGCACAAATCAATCTGATAACTGCAGAAAATCAGATTTTGTCGGAAATCCAATCATGTTTCACTTCAGTAATCAAATAATGTGAAAACTCTAGGCCTATGTGAGTCAGACAGTAATCTGATTTCTGATTTGCAACCAGCCCATAAACACAGAAGAAGACATGACATTAACATAATGTAAAACTCAAACTTCTTGCAGCGTTTTAAACATTGTGCCACTTTACTAGAAAATGTGAACATCTAGAAGACGAAGAATATTTAAATCCCTCATTTCATCGATAATGTATTTGATTTCAGCCTCGCTCCAGAGGTGTTTTGCTGAAACTCTGTTGCACACACGCGTGGACTGAGAACTCAAAAAGAAATTGGAGTAAGAGTTTACATACACTGAAAAAGCTGATAACTGAGCTAAAACCCAGGTCTCTTTAGCGGATTTCTTAATTGGATTTCTAGATCCAGATGTTTCTAGATTTCTAGAACAGTATGCTGTTTACATGAGCATTTGAATAATCAGATAACTGCAGAAATCTGATTATGATCGGATTATTGAGTGATGATCTTTGATATATATTTTTTTAATTGTGGCAATATTTTGTCTGTTCCCAATTGTTACATGTAAGAAAATAATATTTATGTATTATGAAAAATTCTTAAGGATCATGCTGTTACATTTTTGCCATAATCTCTATCTCTGTGGTCCATAAATAAATATAGACAAATACAAATAAATTTGACCAAATACATTGAAGACTAGTCATATTAATGATTATTCAAAATATTGGAAGGAACAGTCACAATATGTAGCAGCATAACTGCTGCCTTATTTGCTCCTCTCTGTCCATTCCTGGAGTAAAGTTTATCATAAAACCGTATCACAATGAGACATCGCAGTATTATAAAGTCAGACTTTCCCTCACTCGTTTGCTCATTATGGTGGTTAGTTCTGATCATTATCTGATAATCTCAGAGATGCCCACTGCTACCTGCTAGGCTTAATTCAGCCACCGAACTGAATGTTTGATCTCTTTGTCTTGCTTAATGATTGGCAACACAGGTCATTGTGCTTTCAAAGCGTGAGGCAAACTCCTGTGACCTGCTCCTGCATTGATTTATTACAGTGCAGTGGCTAATAAGGTGTTCTTGGTGATAATGCAGCAGATATTTTGCTCTGTGGTAATGCAGAACTCCACAGTAAACTAATTGCAGTGAATTGAACGCGTGATGCATTATGCAGCTGTGGTTATGAATTGTGATTGAGTGATTTTTGCCTTTCGGTAACAGCGTCTCTGTGGAAATGCCTGTAGTTTGTCAGGCGGTCTGAACGCCCATGGTTTTTTCTGCTGATCACTGAACACTGCTGTAACATCTGCCATTATCAGAGCACTAATAGCACACACAAGTACATGCAGATGGTAATCCACTGGATTAATCCAAGAGTTCTAGAGAACACTAGTCCATTTAAAGTCAACCTGAAAACAAAATTGGCCATTTTTGACCTTAGTTAGTTCGTGTTCCTGGTCATATTAAGCACAATTCATCATACTCTACCATTTATAGGGCCAAATTAGAGTTTTTCTGTAGTCTTCCAAAGGCCACTAAGGCATCTCATTTTTATGGCACTTTGCACAAGCAGTTTCACCTCCTGCTTCTATACCTCTCACTGCTCCTATACCTCACAGCTAACTTGGAGACCCTCACTGATGGTACGTATTTCTCTTGGAAATACATCATGGGATGGATGGAGAACGTGTTATGATTTCAAATTTATTTTGACTTATGAATATATCACAGAGAGTTGTATTGAATGCTAGGCCATTTATAGTTCCGTTTACAAGCACTTCTGGAATAGCCTGACTTACGTCAGTGTAAAACACATAGGAGGTTATAAAGCACCTGAGTTTAATAATGTGTAACATTGTTTTGTTTACCCCTTCCATTTCTATAGAGTATAATTCTGTCTGTCCCCGCGACCCTGACGGGGAAGCGGCTTAGAAAATGGATGAATGGATGGATAATTCTGTCTGTTTAAAGCATGTGGCCTTTTTGCTTTTTTTGTGATTTATTTCATTTGTCAGGCCTCGTCTACGTGTATCCAGATGCGTTGATAAACATGAACAGCAATACTGTTTTTGAAAATGTCTGCACCAATACCAAAATGCTGAAATGACTCTAAATTGCTCGCATGAGAATGCGGGTCAAGTAGGAGGTAATAACACGTTATACACTTTAATATTGTGCATTTCAAGAAGAACATAAAGCATCTCATGGAGCTAAATCAGAGATTTTTACCAGTGTGTGAGCAGGACAGTAGACTTGCAGCCCTCCAGGCCTCCATAATTTGTCATTTCTGTTGCTGAAATGTCCACACAGTCCTGGCAGAGAAGCTGAGTTTTATTAGCTTTTCAATTGGAATTACAGTATCAGGATTTAATTCCAATCTTTTATAGATCACATCAAATATCTTAAGGTATTTTTAAGATTTTCAGTCTAGTCATCACCCCGTTCACAAGAACTGAGCGCAGTATGTTCTGATGCTTCTGCGCTACACGTTAATGAAAAACATAAAGCCAAATTCAGTTATAAACATCGGATAAGCTCTCAAAGCACCCAAAAATTGCTGAGCTCCCAGAAACATCCCAGTTGTCAGTCATATTTAAGACAGAGTTCTGTATGCTTTATAAATGAAAACAGCTACAGACATGCACAAATTCTGTTTTTAGGAAGCTGTGTTTTGTCCACACAAAGACTGAAAAGAGTTTTTTAAAAAATCTGTTTTTTCAAAAATATCCAGATACGTGTGAATGGGCATTCAGTCATAACGTTGCAGTGGACTGATCTAAGTATGCATGTCCAATCTGTTGACTAGTCTGGCCATTACTTGTCTAGGCCATGTTGTAATCAGGCTTAGATCGATTGTTTACTATGACTGTCTTAATTGGACTGTCCGTCAACCTGTGTTGTTTACTTTGACTGTTTTAGTTGGACTGTGTGTGGACCTGTGCTGTTTGGACCGTGTCAGTCGACCGATGCTGTTTGGACCATGTCAATCGACCTGTGCTTTTTTTATATGAACGAGATCTTTAGTGGAAATAACTGTCAGAGATCAAAACCAATCATCCATGATGCATCCTCTAAGAATGAAGTGGGCAGGGCTTATTCTTCATACGATGTTCATTGTACTGTATGTTATAAATTATAATGTTTTCAGTTGTATTATTATATAGAAGTTGGGAGTTTGGAAATCCTTACAGCTTTGCCATCTTTGGGGCTTATTTTGTTGGAGGTGTGGTGTGGAAAGAATCGAGGATTTGAATAGGTTCTTTATTGAGAGCTTTTATTTCTCTGTGTAGTGTTTAGTTAGGGTTCTGCAAAATTGACAAACTTGTAACAACATGTAAAATATGGAAAATCAGATTTAATCCTCACCTCAAAATCAGACCTGAAAATGTGGGCCTGTATCTGTATCTTTGTAAGTGATTAATCAGAACAGGTTCAGGAGCTATTTATATGTAGAAAAGCTTGCTGGCACCAAATATCATGAATGCTGAGCAGACTTTTGCAATGAATTCATTGCAGTGGCCAAGTGGCCAATTAAGAGTAATATATGATTAGTCAGTGCAGTCCTGCTGGCTCAGTCAGCCGGCGCTGAGGACAGGAGAGGCTCTGAGAAATCACCAGCTTGGCTCTGGCTGGTCTGAATGCCGGCCAGGGGAATGGAGGCAGAGCGCTACTTGGTTGCCACGGCAGAGTGACTCCATAGCAACGACATCTCGTTGTTCATGACAGCAAAGGTGTTTACTGAGGCTGACCTGAATGGCTCACAGCTGCGGTTGTGTGTCCTGCTGCCAGTGTGACGGCACTGTGAGACACGCTGATCTGATATCTGCAGGCTAAAGGCAACACCCCCCCCCAACTTTACCCTGAGGCTCTGTCTGTCCTATTTTACTCTCCTCTGCCGAAGCTGTAAAAATGCATCATGGTGCCTCAGTCTGAAGGTGGTGATTCAGCTGCATCGATTTCAGAATCTTATATTGCGTTATAATGTAATATTAATTGATTAGAATAATACTGAATAAAGTATGCACTCATTGTTTGGATAAAAAAGAAACAACCCCAGAATATAATTAATGCTGGGTCTATTGTTTTTGTTGTCTATGCTCTACTAATATGCTAATTGAATGATGAATTAAATGTTGATTAGAATGTATTTTCTTGTTGAATCAGCAGAGATTAGTTGGTAATTTGCATGATGATAATGTCTACTTTAACTACTACTTTTTGTAACAGTAAGACACAGAGCCTGATTGACAAACCCATTTCAGTATTGTGCTTAGTGAATCTTGTAAAAAGCGAATGGTTTGTTATTGAAATTCAGGTCACACTGGGCTGAAAGCTGAAACCGAAAACTGAAAAAAGGCTGATGCTGCATAAAAACATGCATAAACTAAAAATTTACATAAACTTGATAAAATTATTACGGTTTAGGCCACAGTGTTTGCTGTAAAATCCAACATTAACAATACAGAACAGCTGGTCTTCCAAGGCAAATAATACCATTGGTATTTAATTATTCTTGTCATTTTAAGCCATTATGTCATTTTAAAAACGATGTCTACAGACAGCGTTGGCGTGTTAGTGGTGACTTTTCTTCTTTTGTTGTTTCTGTGCGTCAAGCAGGATGTTGTGTTTTCAGTGGAAAAGTATTTGGGTGTTTTAGCTCCTCTTAATACAGTCAAATAGTTCTACATGGCCATTTTCACAGTTTACCTGCTGCTGCTCGCACCGTTTGAAGGTGCCTATGATTGCAGGGGAGCAGGAGATAGAAAGGAACAGCCTTTAAATCAGTATTTCTTAATTTCCTTACCAGTCAACTTATTTGTGAAGTCTTCAGTCGTGGAACTTCATTATAGGTCTGTTTTTTTTTTTTGTTTTTTTTTTCTTGTTCCATTTTCCCCTTCTCTGTTAAAAAAAGCTAAACAATAACAGTAGGCTGTTGATTATAATGTAATCTAGTAAAATAATGCTTGATTAATCCTCGCTGAAGTGACTTAAGTGCTAGTTGCTCCACGTTGCTTTATAATAAGCTGTGAGTAGCCTGTTATTGTTTCAATTGTGGTGTGAGCACTATGGCAGTTCATTGAGAAGGTTGATTGCATTCAGTTTTTTTGTTGACCACTCACAACAGCCCTACCTGTGATTTACTGAAATTTCCTTCACTGAACCTTTTTGGCTGAAAGCGATCAAACATGATACTTTTAATGACTGAAATTTCAGGGCATCCTTAAGTCCACTTGTATTGTTGGGCCTTTGGCTTAAAAAACAATTACTAATCTCTTAGACAGTGGCAGCCCAAGCGCAAAAGGTTTGTGTTAATAATTATTCATGTAAAATTATCCCAAAGCAGATAAGTCAAATCGTGTTGATTTCAAAACAAAATGAATCATTTCCTAAAAAAATTGGATTTAAATCAATATCAGGTCAGAGGTTTACACCATGTCTATTTATCTGCTTCCTAGTGTTGGTGTATTCAGTGTGATAATGTCATTGCTGTCTTGTGTTTGGTCATGTGTGGGCTCTCAGTGCAAACCCCCTAATTCACTCCGGTGCCCTTATGCTGCATTATGGTGCTATTAAGGCCCAGCGCAGGGTAATAAGAGCAGGGATTAGGAATTTAGTGCTTTCCAGGAGCTGCTGCAGCATTTTAACACAGAGCACTTGCAGCCAAGGCTTTAATTTTGCCTCTCTCTGCTCTCTTCTTCCTCAAGTAATATTTAATGTAATCATAAAGAACCAAGGGTCTGTATAAGTAATTTAAGCACCGGTGTTAGTGGCGAAAACCTCAGGTTGCTCACTGAATATCAGCTGAGTTTTGGTTCTGTAACGTGGAATTAATAATGCACACTTTTTCTTTGCGGACTGGATCAAAATGTGTAAAAATATTTCTTCTCTTTCATTTTCCTGTTTATTTATTTAGCTATATGTTTTTAAATGGAATGAATAATAGACCTTTTTCATGAAGAAAATGCTCAAAGCTGTTCTAAATCAAAATCAGGCCATCAAACATGTGAGTGAAATGGCACACAGAAAGCGCAGCTGTAGGCAAAAGCGACACTGCGAGTTATTCATGTACTTGTGAGTGCATGTTTTAGCGGAGCAACGTGTTTTAGTGGTTGTTGTTATTGGTGACCTGCTTTGCCTTCAGACAGCTGTGCTTCACTTCTCACCCACTTAGCTCTGGTTAACTGCTGATATTAAATCATTAAAGAGCCTACGCAGGGTTTCCCACAGCTGTTCTTAGTCAAGATGGTGTAAGGGACTGATATTATATACAGATTTATCACTGGTCATTAGCAGTGTTCCTGACTTTATCTGAATTGAAAAGGGCTTGTGAAACCGCATGTGGCTCTATGGCCAGCTGTGTGAATCAGGCCGCTTGATTTGAGGAATGGTTAATTACTCATGTTGCTGTCAGATAACAGTTCACTGCAGAACTATATACTGGCGAATACTGTGAGTTTGATAAATCTAGCTCAATACTTGTTATTGTTCAGGCATTATTATCTTGGGTTTGTGGGCCCAGTCGAGTCCAAGGGCCTGTTTACACTTTTCAACATGGGTAGTCGGTGATTGAATCAGGTTTGGATTTTACTTGATTGCATAAAAACCCAGGTGTAAGCACCTCAAGATCGGGTTACAATAGGATCACTGAAACCCCATTGGGAGGTGATCAGAGATGGATCTTGACCACATTTAAGGCATGTATAAACTAAATGCCTTTTCTCTTTCCATATACAAATATTTGAGTGTTATGTAATGCGTCTGCTGAGCGCTGACCAGCAGGCATTAGAATAAACAATGAAATGAAAGGAGGATATGCAAGGCTGGAGTTCCCCAAACCAAGTGCCTTCTTGTACTTTGAGCTGTTGAACAGGTCCAAGCTGAGCTTGGCGCTTTGTGTTGTAACGATAGAAACGGTGAACAAGAGTAAAATGAAAATTACTTGCACATTTATGTGCTTTGCATGTGGGACAGTCAAATTGGATCTCATCTGGGCAAATGGGGAATGCATTTTAGTGAATGTCAAAAGAATACGGCCAACCCAAATAATCAACCTTCAGACTAATTATGTGTATCCAGCTATGATCCAGACATGAAACACTTGAAACAGGCTTTAAAAGAGCTATATTGAAAATCTGCGATTTCATTTACATTTGGGTCCAGCAGTATATTTCTTAATGGCTTTTAGCCTAGGGATGCACAGTGATATCAGAACTGTGTTGATATCAACAGGTAATTGGCCAGATTTGATAAATTATGACAGGTATTTGATGATGCATTTCAGAAGAGTAGAATATGTAGCTAATGTGGAATACTGCTACAGTGCCTGCATTTATTTTCCACATTTATAAACCTACACAAATAAATGCTACATTTCTCCACAATACTATTGCAGTTCTCCATCATGCTAATATAATTGGATCCAGTCCCAATTTCTTAATTTTATTCATGTTTATGTATCAATGTTCATTGTTATATGACAAAAACAAAGAAAAAAATTATGACAAACAAAAAAATAATGAAATGATTGCAATATACAGCGATGGATGACCGAATGTTCTCATTTAGCCATCCATGACCAAGTATACCTAAAGGAATTTCTTGGTGAAATACTTATTTTGTGTTGTTGATGGTGATGATGATGATGATGATGATGATTTATTAATAATACTAATAATAAATAATAATACATTCTTTGTTTTTCATTCTTTTATTATATTTTGTGTTCATAGGAAGGGCGTTTTAGGCACTCTGCTTCGAGTCTGCCTTTGCCTAAAAACATCCCTCCTGTGATAAAAAGGCAGTAACCCACAGCCCTTCGTAGCTTATTGCTTATATAGTTCATTATTCGGGTCCATTATTGATCTGAATTGGTGAATTCGAGGTCACTGTTAGATCATCAGTTTTTTGACTAATGTGTAATTGGTGAATCATTCATTTCATGGCTAAATTAATGGACCCTCATTGGTGGGTCATCATTGGTAGATCATCAGTTCTTTTATGTTCAGCCTGTTTTCCAGCCCTGTTCTCGCATCCCGCGTTCTGAATGATCAACTTTTCTGAAAATATTGTTTTTCTGTATTTTATCATATTTTATGTTCATGGGAAGGGAGTTTTAAGCACGCCGCTTTGTGTCATGCCTAAAAACACCCTTCCTGTGATAAAATCGTAGTAACCCACAGCTTCCATCCATCCATCCATCCATCCATCCATCCATCTGACACAAAAACCTACAGATTTCATTTGGCTGTTTTTTTTTTTTTTTTTAAATAATACCAGTGCAGTCATCTAACATGCTGTATAATGGGAACGTCTTGAATCATCCAAACAGCCATAAAACACTCATTTGTATAATTTGATGTCAGAATGCTAACTTAACACTGTTAACTGACGGTGGAGATTTAAGGTGTGTGTGTGTGGCTTTTTGAAGAGAGCTAGCCTGTCAGCAGATACACCACTGCTGTTGTCATGGATAGAGAGATAAATGACCCTAGCTGTACACACGCTCGCGTGCTCTGTCGTGTGTGATCTGATGTAGTGGGTGGTGCTTTATTGAGGCCTCTTCAATGAACAGAACAGGCCGCTGCTTTTTTCTCTTAAGCCTCAGACATGAAGGTTAATCCTCGCCGTCCCACATCTTGCTTACTGAACCAGTGCCAACACGCGTGCACTAAAAAGCCTTCGAAAGAATTTTGTTGTTACCATTGTCACAATATTGGCTTACAGACAAGATGTTTGTGAAGTTGCCCGTTAGGCCTGTGTCTCGTAACGGTTAACCAGGCTACTGAAACAGCCCCCCATTTACCAGTGGTTTAAAAACCTGTCGTTCACTTATTAATTTATTTCAAGCAAATCATAAGAAGACACTAGTGTTCCAATGCAAACGCTTATCTGAGCTTTTAGATGTGTTAAGGAAATTGAGATGTTACATTAATAGCATGTTTATTGTGTCTAACATTTGTTCTAGTGAACACTGTTGTTTAAAACAGCTTCAGGTGAAATGGCATCAAAGAAGGTATCAGGCTAAGCTAAGCGCCATCTGGCAGTAAAATAAGTGTGACGTTCACTGTTGTGTTTCTTTCTTACTAAATTAACTATTGATGGTCTCAAAGTTACCAGATGAAAAGTCCTTTTCTTCTTTTGTTGTAGTTAGTTGAATTATTATTTATTGCTATATATGTAAAATAACCTTTATGGAAATAAAAATTAAAGGAAAAGTCCCTGTCAAACCATCCCAAATAAGAGGCCTCTCTCTGGCACAGGCCTGTTGTCTCTTGTTTTTCACCTGCACCTGTAGTGACTCTCGCAGCCAGACATTTGTGTTGCATCATCACCACACGCACTTCCACCAAGGGTCTTTTTAACTCTTGTCTCTTAGGAACATCAAACACAAAAGAGCAGCTGTTTGGGTCATGACTTGATGCAGTGCTGAACACTGTCGTGCTGAGTTTTCTCTGGCCACTGCAGTAGAGCGCAAGGCACAGGCTCAGGGTCAGGAGCAGATTGCGTGCAGATGAATGTTATTTCCTTTAATGAATTCCAGTAGTAGCTGCAGCTAAAAAGACATGCTAGTGACTGGTCATTATGTGTGCTGTGTTTTATCACTCCATTTTGAACCTGCAAGATGTAAAAGTTTTTTTCTTCACACCATTTAAAATGCCCTTTACGTTGTGCGAGCATTGAGTTTACTACAGAGGAGCAGAAAATGTCAGCATTTTATTTTATTGCTTTTGCAGTCCAGCAGGAATGAATGTTCTTTTTCTCCATAACACTAGCCCAGGTACCAAAGAGATCAGTGCTTTGGCTAACCAGCCTTCACGAATCCTCACAGCAAAACACCAAGCAGACTTCGCAACCTACCAAGAGTCAGTTAAAATGGCTTCTAAAGACTACTCTGATTCAGCAGGTGTGTACAAATGATGACGGTAGTGGTTGGATCATGAAAAAAGATTTTAAAAAGTATTTGTAGCTTGTTAAACAGGATAAAAACTACTGTTATGTGGTGTTTTCCACGGTGATGTAGATGTTTCCTTTTCCCTTAACGTGAAGGACACGCTCTGGGTTAATTAGGCCATGTCTCCTTTCGTTATGATTATCAGATACTTGTGGTGTGGACTTTTTCAGCAGCGTGTTCTGCATGTGTTGTTATGCGTTTGTGTGCGTGTGTTTAATGTGCACTAATGATGGTGTACACAGATGTGTGCACTACAGAGTGCAGCAGTGTTGTGAAACAGAGGATCCTGTTGGCAGCCCTTTGAGGGACACCGTACACAGATGAGAGGACGGGTACACATGGATGAGTAAATTAATGGGTCATCATTAGTAGATAATAAGTTCTAGATGTAAATTAATGGGTTGTCATTGGTAGAATGAATTATCGTTGGTAGAGCATCGGCTCTTTGACCAAGTTAATGGATCATCATTGATGCATCACAACGTTCCGTGACTAAGTTGATGGGTCATCGTTGGGGAATTATCAAGACTATGAGTAAATAAGTATCACTGGTAGTTCTATGACCACGTTCATGGATGGATTAATGTTAATTCTGTGACTTAATTGATTGAATCCCTTTGTTAGATCTTGAGTTCTGTAATTAAATCGAATGGATAATTGTTAAATTATCAGTTTATGAGTAAATTAGCATCATTGGTCATAAGTTTATGACTAAATTAATGCATACATTGTTGGTAGAACATTTGGTTCTGTGACTCAATGAAACAATCTTTGTAAATTGGCCTCATTTCGTAGATCATGAATTCATAGATGGGTTATTATTGGTAGGTCATTGGTTCTGTGAATAAATTGATGGATGATTGATGGATCGTCAGCCCTATGACTCAGTTGTTGGATCATGATCGGTGGATCTTCAGTTCAGTGATGAAATTAAAGGATGGATAATATTGGTAAATCATCAGTTCTGTGACTAAATTCATGGATTGGTTATTGTTGGCTCTATGAAGATATTGATAACTCAAGATCTACCAAGATGATCTTTGTTATTAAATTGAATGAATCATTGATGGTAGATGACCAGTCTAAATAATCTTAGCATCACTGTTTTTTGATCAGTTTATGACTAAATTCATGAATAGATTTGTTGGTAGATCAGTGGTCCTGTGACTAAATAAATGAATCACCCTTGGTAGATTGTGAAGTCTGAGTAAATTGATATCATTGGGTACATTATCAGTTATTTGATTATCATTGGTAGATCGTTGGTGGTGTGACTAAATTAATGGATCACTGGTAGATCAGTCCTATAACTTCAGCGATTAAATTAAGGGATGGATCGAATTGGAAGATCATCGGTTCTGTGACTAAAGTGTCATGGGGGGTGAATTAACAAATTCAAAGTCTTTGTTTCAGTTCTTTTTATAGAACTATCAGTTCTATGAATAAACGAATGGATCATCATTTGTAGATTGTCAGTTCTATGACTGCAGTAATGATTGAATCGTCATTTGTAGATCATCAGTTCTTTGACTGTTCTCACGCCCCACATTCTGAATGATCACGATGACTCGTAATCCCTGTTTACCAAAAGAAGCGCAAAGGCTTACGAGAGCACCACCCAGAGCTCATCGACAGCCTGCTGCTAAGCATGGGGAAATCCCTGAGGAGGAGGCTGCTGCGTGGGATGCTAATGCAGCGTTTAGCTGTGAATATCTGCTCATTCTTTTGAGTTTATCTGCATCCTGCCTGCCAGTGGCTTTTCCGAGACGTGTTTGTTTGAATGCGTTCCCTCAGCTTTGAGCGCTCGTTGTCAGGTTATTTGTTTTGTGGGCTGGGAGTAATCGGCTGCGCTCCAGAGGTCGTGACCCCAGCGAGCCTTTTTACAGTCGCGGCATCAATCACAATCACAAGGCTCTCGGCCAGTAATCGCACAAATCAAGCTGACCCGCCCACTGCAAGACACGCCGCTGCCCTGAAAACCTGATAACTACTTTCAGTCCCTCTCTCCTAATCTCCCTCTCATGCTTTCTCACCATCTCTGTCTTTCTCTTTCATTCCCCTTCCCTCCTTCTCTCTGGCCTCTATACTTTTCAGTCCTTTTCATCTCTTTCTCTCCCATCCTATCTCTTTCACTCATTCTTTCTCTTTCATGCTCTTTGTCTCTGCCGCTATCTTAATGTCTCTATCGGTCTCTTTCATCTTCTTTCTTTTTCACTCTTTCACATTCTTTTTCACTATGTTTCTATCTTTCCGCCTCATTCCCTCTTTTAATGTTTTCTCTCCATATTGTGCTCGTTGCCTCTTTCTACCTATTTTTCCTATATCTTTCAACACCCTTTGTTCATCAAGGTTGCATAGAAAGTAGTGCAGATTCGCCCAGAGTGGTGTGCGATTACTTCCTGTCTGATTCAGGAAACTGTCATGCGACAGCAAAACAGGCTGAGATTTGAGTGCAGTTGATGAATTGGCTCCAGTGCATGGAAAGTGCCTGCACACAAGTACCTTATTTACATATCATTTGCAATGAACACGCCCCAATTTTCCCTCATTTGCATGAAACACACCCTAATGTATGCAGATGTTTCAATAGTGAGTCAATAAAACTAAATTATTCAGCAGGTTCTCCTATGAATTTGTCCTCGTGGGCAGAGTTTGGGGTCAAGCAGGACTGCTCCCTCACTGACCAGAGGTTAAATTGCTGTGTATTGTTAAAATTGCGGTGATGAAAAAGAATGTGAAAGTGAAGTTAACAAGCTCTTATAGCTTTTTTCAGATGGTAGAGTGTTGTGATTGTGTAGTTCATAAAATATTGGCTGCTCGAGGGATAACATTATTATAGATACGATGATTTGTATTTTTAGGGAGGTAGTTGTTTACTGTGTCTATAGTATAAAGCAAAACTCTTTAAATGGAAAGTATAGCTGTATGATCGTAATGATGAGGATCAGGGTCTTTTTTCACTACTGAAATCAGATTATCAGGGGCAAGTAATAATATTAAGCCAAGTCTGTACTGAATTAAAATACAGTAGTTAATAGCTACCTTAGCATAAATCACCAACTGCTTCATAGCCTAGATTTGAGCTTAGTGTGAGCTGTCCTGACAACCAGGGGTAACTAATTTTGTATTGCTTGTGGTATTGTTATTATTTTATTTTTACTGTTAATGTTATTTGCTGCAGTGAGAGGACCACAGTCTTTTCACATGTTTTCCTTTTGTATCTTTTTTTAACTTTTTTTTTTGGCCTCAAATATTACGGAGAGTGGTATTGATAAAAGTATGGATATGTTTCATCGATATCGATATCGATAGCCAGTATCAATATCAATACCCATCCCTGTTGGTGGATAACAAAACTGTTGTGAACTGGTGAAGTTTGCATGCACTCATTTCATGATCAGATTTGACAGTACGCAGCTTCAGTGAATAAGGTCTATGGTCTTTCTCAACATCCGTCTCCATTCCCTTCCTATATTTTCCTTTCTAGGGTTGCACAATGAAGATTAAACATTCAATGTTAAATGCATCTGTTTGGTATCACAACATAGTTAATAATTTGGCTGGATATGCCACAAGTACAGGCTTTTCCCCCCTGTAAATACAAATCTAACTACCCTTTCCTTTAAGCAAGTAGCAAAACAAATACAAAGCACCACCCACTATTGTGCAAAATAAAAATAATAAAATGCTAATAGCTCCTTGCATCAGATCTCCAAGAAGATGTTTGGCTGAATGAGATTATGCAGTGTCACTGAAGCAAAGCACTGCTCTTATGAAGATTCAACAGCTGTTTGACTGTTAATGGCACCCCCTTGTGGTGAATTTGTAGCCTGTAAAACTTGAGTTCCGTTAGGCACTTCAGTCTTAAAACAAGACGGTTTGCAGTTACGCTGCAAATGTTAGTAAGTATATTTTTACTTTTGATATGGACCTGCAAACACGAATATATGTAATTGATTAAAGTTCTTTATGATGCATTAGGTTTGTTTTTACAGTACCTATTACTGCTTCATACATTTTACCAGTCTACGCATTTTACATGTGACACAGAGAGTGAGAGTTATAGTCATGCATTAAGCATTTTTTTAGTTCTGGATAGATGTGCTTCAGTTTATCAGAGAAATGTGTGTTCATTGAGCTGTGTGGGGAGGGTGTTTTGTATTTTAGCTCTTGAGCTAATTGGTTGTTCTCCATGCGGGAGGCGCCTGGGCTTCAAACACTACATTCCCGTCAATGTAATTATGTCACTTTGGCCCCGTGCATGTGAGGTAATTCGATCCTTTTGGTCATTGCAGACCTTAACAATATGTTTATTTTAGAAACTCATACCACAATACCGATAAAAATGTGATTGATCCGGTTTGTTTCTTTCCCCCTTTTTCTTTCTTAGTCTCTCAGTGGATCTCTCTCCCTCCTTCTCTCTCTCTCTCCCTCCCCCTGGTGCTGTTTCTGTTGAAAGTGTTGTTGTTTGTTTTTGTACAGTGTGTTATGTGACTGTTCTGATTTTTTTTTTTTTTTTTTTTTTGTGAGGGGGGCGTGTTTTTGGGAAGTGTTCTGCAGTAAAAGTGTTAAAAGTAGAATAATCGCTTTAAAATGTCTTAAAGAGGTCCGATTGGCTGAGTGAAGGAAAGTGGGATAATGCCATCTTTGTGTGTGTGTGTGTGTGTGTGTGTGTGTGTGTGTGTGTGTGTGTGTGTGTGTGTGTGTGTGTGTGTGCACGCGCACACCAGAACTAGGACCATGGAGATAATCATCCAAATCAAATTCCCGCCCAACAGGATTAGCTCCCCTTCCCGCCACTGGATTACAGAAGCCTCCAGTGCAGCGGTCCTGAAAGCCCCCCTGTTACTATTCTGAGCTTTGATTAAAGCACAACCTGCCTTATTCTTCCTGTCTGTCATACCTGTATAATATAGTACAGTAACATTTCCATAGACTTGCCGTTTTCCATTTTTGCTGTGCAAGGATCACAATTCCTAAATTTCTTTATTCTATAGAGATTGTGGAAAAGATGTTAGTTATTGTGTAGTGTAGTAAATATGAGCTAAAGTCTGTTATTACACTGCCACATTGCAACAGACACTTTGAAACGTCTAAAACAGTAACAAAATCAAGTGTAATATATTTTTTCCTTACCCCAAATATAGTTGATCAGCCAACAATACAGATATAGGAACTGTGGACTAAGGCCAGTGTCTGCTTTTCCATATACATATTTGCTGATGTTGATATTGATGCTGATTTTAACGCATGACAGTAGGTAACTGGTGTTTTGAAATGATGCATGATTTTGTTTTTCACTTTTTTTTGCATAATTTGAAAACACCAGTTACTCAGTGTAATGTGTTCAAATTTCTTGATGAAGTGACCAATAGAAGTGGTCAAAAATTGCTTAGAAAGAAGTGCTGTAACATTTTAATTAGATTAGATTTAACAGCAGTTTAATAAGGCAGTAAGCAGAAAAAACACTTAATATTGCCAAAAAAAATGCATGTAATATTTATACAAATATTAATTTTGTGTGTCAGTGTCTGTGTTTACATGCAAAGATTTTTGCCGATCCGATTGGATATATTAATAGGTTAAGACTGAGGTGTTTATATATTCACTCTGCTCAACAATCTGGTGGAAATCCCTGTTTTCATGCTCACTAAAAGTAATCAGATCTGAACTTGCACGCGTGTGTAGCATGGTGTAGACGTTGCCATGACAATGAGCATCACGTGAGTCCAGTCATAATAAGACAAATGAGCTGCTATGAGTTTCTTGAGTATTCAGCTGGCATGCTTGTGCTGTGAAGACGTCATGTTCTGACAGAAAAGCTGGACGCTCGTCCCACCGCCGTCTTTTAAAGGTCACAGCATAAACTACATCTCCTCTGCAGACCAGTTTCTGCACCCGCATATTGTACGTTACAAACTTTTGCTATGACGTGACGTACATACAGGACGGACTTAAACTTTCAGATTGGGAATACAATCAGATACAGGCATTTATATGGTTATTATTCTTTATTATTACAGGATTATCCACCTTGTTCAGTCGAACAGAAATTGTATTCCAAATGGCCTCAATCAGACTAGTCTATTCCGATTGAGCTGTTTACATGGATGTATTCTATTCTTATTGAGCTATTAGTCAGATTATTAATGACTTTTTAGGCTGCATGTAAACATGGCTAGTGTGTTCGTTTAACCATTTTTCAAACCTCTCCTCGAGAAGGGGCACAGAATTATTAGTAATTATCGTTCACTACCTGGTTTGGCTTATCTAATCTTCATTGTGTTCAATCAGCAATGCTGGTGATGGAGTTTAACAAATATATGTGATGGCTGGGGGTGTATGAGGAGAGAGATGGAATCAAAGTGTTTTCCAAACTAGCTCACAAGATCAACTGCCTTTTATGAAGGCAAAAAAAAACCTTGTTACTTTTTACTTTATATTCACTTGTATTAATTCTGATGATAGATGGTGATTTTACAAGCAAAGACACATTTACAGCCAAGATAAGTGTTTTAAATAATGTGCTTGGGTAACTTTTGCACAGTACTGTATGTCAGTTTCTCTAAAATTGCTGTCTCTTGTTTACCTGCTTGTCAATCAAATGTATAAACCCGCTCACTAAGAAGCACATCCTGCTTTGTTTAAAGCAAAAGCTGCAGCGCCTCACTTTTAAAAAGGCATCGCCTAAACAGCCCCTAAAACCACCAGTTGGCATTGTTAAAAATGAACAAAAGTATGTCGCACAGCTAATAACCGGAGACGCCGCTGTTCTGAATTTTGTCTGTGTTTTGAAATTTCTTAACCAATTAATGTGTTTTAAGGCAGACGTGTGGTGACTTTGGGCCAGCAGATTAAACAGTGCAATCTTCTATTACTTCAAACCTTCTATTACTTTAAACTTGAGACACTAAGGCCCAATCCGATGTCTTGTTTTTATCCCTGCCTCTTGATTTCGAGTGTCACCTTGTCTCTTGGAGTTGAGTTTCAAGTGGTTGTGGTTGAAATCTTCCCTATGAAATTTGACAACCCTCAATTAAACAAGAAGATTACTTGATTAACAGACTACTGGTGCTGCCCTGTTGGTGACCCTGATGGTCTGTAGTGATAGCAGAGGAGGGTAAAGTTCCTCTAAAAAGCAACCTGGCAGCTGGGCTTTATTTACATTTAGAGCATCATATGCCTTCACAGAGGGGGACAATTTATTCATTATCGCCCGCCACTAATTCTTCACTGATATGAAGCTGAAGTGAGATATTCGCCAGCTTCTTGTTCTAATTTTCCCATTCCACCTTAAATAGTCCAGCAGTTCTGACATATGAGGCGCCAGAATGAAACTGCTACACCCTTTAAAGTGGAACGGGAAATTTAGCTAACTAGCTACCAAGACATTGGAGAACTATTAACTATGTTTATGCTTCTAATGAAGAAAAGGACCATAGTACATTCAAACGACATTAAACTAAGGTAATAAGATGGTTATCATCATTTTTAATGGAGAAAATACATTTGTGGGTTTCTTTTGTCGCTCACACAGACATCTTGCCGGTTTTTCTTTTTTTTTCCTCATATCACTCTATTTGGAGTGTGACTCTGTAAAACCTCTGTTTGAAGGGCCATAACACTTCACCCTACCCCTCTTTCTCAACAAAAATTGGGATACCTTACCCTTGGGTGTGAGCGCACAAAACAGAGGGCTAAGGCCTAAATGGTACTGGCAAGGGGTGAAATGGGATTGGGCCTTAACATGTCTTGGCTGGAAGTTGTGTGAATTTGATTTTTGCCATTTTGTTTGTTTTACTAAAATGAATAATGGGCAGTTTATTGTAATCAAAAAGTATATTTGTAACTTTACTGCTGTAGGCCTAATCTGTTTATGGTGATTGGTCACTTTACATGTAAATGAAATGGCCCGTGAGAGTTGCTTGCGGTAATCAGATGGTAAAGCATTTTTAATTCCAGCAGCACTGCTCTTCTCACTTAAACAACCAGAAAGCTGCTAAAACCCAGATGTGACCGTATTTGGCGTGGAGGACAGGAGCAGAGGTAAACACTGAGATTAAAGGGTTTCAACTGTCGAATCCTGCTGCCTCCTCTGAGAGAGAGAGAGGGGGGGATGAGTGCTGATGAAGGATACTCACTGTCAGTTGCCGAAAGAATCACAATCTTCCTCCAGATTAATCTCCTCTGTCTTTATGGATGGCACTGCTGGGAATGCAGGCTTTTGTTTGCAACCCCCCCCCCTTCCTCCATTTTTAAATAGACTTTATGGTTTAGAGGGAATTTTCTGCAATGGTTTGATTATGTTTTTTTTTCTGTTAAGTGATGAGGGTCGGGGGGCTGGCGGGAAATTACTGGAATGATGAATCCCATTTAGCTGCTGAAGACTCTCAATTTGCCCACCAGCACATAAAGCCTTTTAATGCTTTAATTGCATCTCAAAGGAACAGCGCAGAATAGCAAGAATCAAATTAGGGGATTGTCCTATATTTTGGAGCTGCTCTGTGTGTGTGTGCATTTTTGTGTGTGTTTGAGAAAGAGGAAAAAGTTGAGTTGACTTTGGTGAGATCGTCCTGTTTTTAAGTCTTTGTGAAAAGCCAGTGCTGGTTTTCTGCTAACTCGTGACTGCGAGATTTGAGATTTCTGTGTTTTCCTTTCACTTTAGTGTCCACGCTCCTGTCCTAATACTGTACTCCAGCTGCCTCTTTTCTGGCATGTTTTCTACATAGCGCCCAGCCTTGAACCCAGGTACACCAGAGTTCCATTTAGCGAAGCCTGAAGACTTGGCGAGCAGCTGCTGAAAGCTACTATTGTGTGGGTGCAGCGTCCTGGAGCTCTCCACCATACGATACTCTACCTGAGGCTATTGACTCTGAAATTTTGAGAATTGGAGTCATTTCCATACTCCAGCGTTTCTCTCAGGAAATGAGCTCTCCCAGGCTGAGGCTAAAACATACCGCGTGATTGGCCCTGAGAAGTCTGTGCTCACTCAGGCCTCTGCACTGTGGGAAAAGGAGTTATAGGAGGAGGGATAGACATGGTTATTGGGATATAATCATCAGAATTATTGTAAGTGCTACTCGGACAGGACAGTCTTTTCTAGACGGGTGACAAATTAATGGAAAAACAAAAATCGAAATGATAGTGCATAAAGGTGCTTCCAGACAAGTGTACTGTATTTTCTGTGAGATGTATAAAATGCTGAACAGGCCCAGCTGACCTCAATTCTGGATCAAGATGGCAAGAGGAACGCATCTAAGTGACTCTGAAAGAGGGTTCATTATTGTTGACTGGATGGCAGGAGCTTCAGTCACTCAGCTGGTTAGTATATCAATAGGAAGACAGTGACTAAAGTGACTTCTGTATTTAGGTCTGTAGGAAAGACATCAGTAAACAGGGCTGGAAATTGCGCTCTAAAGTGCACATTCAATGACAGTGATGCTCGTGCATTAGTGTGACGTGTAAGGAAAAACAGAAAAGCAAGTGTTCCTCAGGTGCTGAGATTGAGGCAAGAACATTCCATCCAAAACTACCGAGATAAGGATGTTATAGTAGAGTTGCAGTGCATAAACCCTAAATAAATGCACATTTCAGAGTTTAGTGGTGTGAGAACCAAACACTTTAGAGATGTGGAAAACAGTGATCTGGTCAGATGAGTCATCCTTCATCATATTCACCACGAGTGGGTGAGTGCACTGTACCCCAAGAGAACGGTATAGACCTGAATGCTTGAGGCCTACTGTGAAGGGGACCGGTGCCTTTGCTATGCTTTGGTGGCTTGTTGTTGGTATGGTTTGTGTCCAGAGGTCACTATAAATCACTACAAAATTATTCTGAGGCATCACCTCTGTCCTCTGATGATTTCTGTCCTGATTAGGGCTGCAAAGACTTATTGACATTATCGATAATGTTGATAATAAACAACAAATCAAGTTAACGATTAGTTGACTTGGTGAGGTCTTTTCTTCTTTTACATCTTGTGACTGAAAGAGGGAAATACATATAGATGGATAGTACCAGGGCTTTCAAAAACCCAAAAAAATTAAAAAGTATAAAAAATATTTACTTAAAAACCATCTAAAAATACGGTTTTATGTAAAACTGAGCTCAGTGGGCAGCGTGATTGCCAGGTGGGAGTATGAAAGAAAAACACTACGTTCTCGACAGAAACTCAGCATGATGAGATATGAATATCTTAAAACTGCGGTCAGAAGCAAAAAATAGCACATCACTGTCTGCTTTTCAGCTGATTCTTATGGGAGGCAAATCCTGCCAAAAAGGAAATGAAAATGAAAACAATAAAATGTAAATGCCACTTTTTGCCATTTCTTTTTCCAAACATCTGCGCAAATATATCATAGCGATCGGCTGCAAATCTGACAAAATGAAAATACAAAATGGATAAATCAACAGCAAAGCGATATTCTGTGATTCCGTTTTCGGTGCTGACGCGCTTTAACTGTCAGAATGAAAAGGAAAATGAAAACGATCTTCAGCGCCACCTGCTGGAGATTCACTCTTCATTTTCCAGTTTTCTGTTTCTTTTTCTAACTGACCGACATGCAAATATATGTTCATTAGCACTAGGCAGGGTTACGGGGTGCATTTTAGGACAGCCACAGCCGAGGAAAAACACGTCATGTCTCAGATCTGGTGACCAAATGGCCCCAGAGAAAAGGTATCAGACAAAACGGCCTCAGAAAAAACTGTGAAAATGTTATACTGGCATTTATATCGAGATACACCATAGTTTTCTAAGTCATACGAACCAGTCTATTTGGTCTGATGTTCAGTTTCACCAGATCTGAGTCACGGTGGTGTTTTTTTCTGAAGACTTGAAGTCTTTTATCTTGAGGAATCATGGCGATTCTGACGCAGATGCCTGAGGATGTCCTAAAATGTGTCCCGTAGCCCCGCCTAGTGCTAATTAACATATATTTGCATGTTGGTCAGTTAGAAAAAGAAATAGAAAACTGGAAAATGAAAAGTGAATCTCCAGCAGGTGGCGCTTTTCATTCTGACAGTTAAAGCGCGTCAGCGCTGAAAACGAAATCACAGACTGTCGCTTTACTGTTGATTTATCCATTTTGAATTTTTGTTTTAATTTAGTGAGATTTGCAGCCGATCGCTATGAAAAAAACATAAAGTAAACTTTGCATTATGATTTTAGTTTTGACACGTATCATGAAGAAAAGCCGAAGTGAAGTTTGTGTTTTCTTATTTTTCTTAGCTTTTTCATTTTAGATTTGGTCATGAAAAAACAGAATAACGACTACAATGAAATGACAAATATCAATTTATTTTTGTCACAAAGGGCTTGTGCTCATGGGAAAATGAAATTGCAAATGAAGGCATTTCATTTTCAATTTTGGCAGGATATTTGTACAGATGTTTGGAAAAAGAAATGGCAAAAAGAGGTTTGCATTACATTTTATTGTTTTCATTTCCTTTCTGGTCAGATTTGCCTCCCATAGATTCTGTTAGTTTAGCAGAGAGAATAAGCAACACCTGTCAAAGGGAGCTGTATTATCAAACTGCTGGTTTAAACTGCTCAGCTAAACTGGGCATCAGGGCTACTTCTATGCTAATTAGGAGTGTAAGAAAGTAGCGATGCACTCGAGCATTGCAATTTTTTGTGATACTGTATCAATTCTCAGAAACACTTGGTTTTTAATTAATAGTTTGCATACAAGGATTCGTGGCAGACTGTGGTTTATTTTGTGATTTAAACCACCGACCGCAAGATAGCAGTGTTGTAATCTTTAGCCAGTAGACGTTTCCTTTTACTTAGATTTTTTGCCTATGGTGGTTTGTTTTTATGCTATGATAGTTTTCCTAAAATTTGATTTTAAAAAGATTGGATGTGTTTAATATTTTTCTCTGGGTTTTAGCTTTGGAACTCTTTGGGTCACTGATGTATAATATCTGCGGTTTTTGGATTGTGGATGAAAACACACACATTTTAAAACGCTAAATTGTGCGCTGGTTATTGTCATATTGTAATGAGCTGCTTTAGGTCCTAGTGCTTGATATGGCTGATGTCTGGACTGTTACTGTGTGATCAGTAATATCAGATTTTAGTACATGAAATATTAAACCGCATATACTGATTAGGGGTGTAAGAAAGCATCAGTGCCCTTGAGTATCGCAATCTTATATTTTGTGATACTGTATTGATTTTAACAAACACTATTGATGTATTGAATCAGTATCAAATCTGTTTTATTCATTGTTGTTTTTTCATTAGAGGAGAAATACAGCAAAACAGCCATGTTAATTTGTGTTGTTCCTTTATTGTTTCTGTATTTTCAGGAGTAATGCAGAGAAATGTTGTGCTCTTTAGAAAAGCCCTTATTAGAAAATGTAAGTTGTAAATGGAAGTTGTTGTATGTTTTTATGAAAGAAAACAATTATTGTATTTCTAGTTTATTGAGTTCAGCAGTGATGCGGGCTCTATACCGGTCTGTTGTGGTAAAGAAAGAGCTGAGCCATAAGGCAAGGCTCTCGATTTACCGGTCGATCTACGTTCCCACCCTCACCTGTGGTCATGAGCTTTGGGTAATGACCGAAAGAATAAGACCGTGAATACAAGTGGCTGAAATGAGTTTCCTCCGCAGGGTGTCTGGACTCTCCCTTAGAGATAGGGTGAGAAGTTCGGTCATCCGGGAGGGACTCGGAGTAGAGCCGCTGCTTCTTCACATCGAGAGGAGTCAGCTGAGGTGGTTCGGGCATCTGGTTAGGATGCCTCCTGGACGCCTCCCTCGGGTCCACCTGGGCGGAGACCCCAGGGAAGACCCAGGACACGCTGGCGTGACTATATCGCCCGGCTGGCCTGGGAGTGCCTCGGAATCCCCCTTGGAGAGCTAGTGGAAGTGGCTGGGGAAAGGGAGGTCTGGGCCTCATTGCTTAGGATGCTGCCCCCGCGACCCGAACCCCGGAGAAGCGGAAGATGATGGATGGATGGATGGATGGATGGATGGATGGAAATATTATTGCCACACAAATTTCTGCAGGTTTTTGGTTCCCAAATAATCAAAGTAAACGAAGTCGAAATGGACCAACAAATCGGTTATGAACATATTTGTTAGTTACAGCCCTAATCCTGATGGGAATAGGATTTAGAATAAAAATAGTTTTATCATGGATTACAGTGACCCCATCTGCAGAGCATGAGGAGTCATTGAATAGTGTAGTGAGTATAAAAGTATGAAAGTAATATCACATGAATTACATGCTACGGTCACTAAATCTTAAACCAGATGAACACGTATGTGAGAGTTCTTTGGACTGACCTGTCAGACAGCCTCCCCACTGACATCTTTTGGGAGAACAGTGCTCCATTCCTCCAGTAGGATCTATGCTAAGGTGCAGTCTGTTCTGGTGGCTCTTGGTGGCTCAGCACCTTTCTAAGACTGTTTGTTTGTTTGTTTGTTTGTTTGTTTGTTTGTTTGTTTGTTTTTTTTCCCCTTAATTTGTCACACGTCTGTACATCTGTGAAGAAATGTTTATAGTATTTGCACAGGATAAATTACAGAGATGGAAAAGCGTCCTTAGAATGTGTAGCTTTTAAAACCTACTGCGTCTTAAATGCTAAAATATGTTAAATAGCATGGCCACATGTTAGCAGAGCTACATATGGAAATACTGAAAATACTGTACTGCAAAATGTGTTCAAGATTTTGAGACCCTGCTATGTTTCTGTTAGCCAACTATTAATGGCTTAAATCACATAGACCTAAAAAGCAAATCAACTGAAGGATTAATTAGATATGGGTCATCTCTTATGATGGCTGTGATATCTCTCATGATACGTGAACTTTAAACCTTTTGTGCCTTTGTCTTTTATTTGGAACTGTTTGAAATATTCTGTCATTGGGATATTCAAGAACTATTTGTTCAAACATGCAGATATTCAAATGGCAAAAATGATTATGATGCCCATCCCTGTTATTCTTATGTATTCCCTCCTTTAAAAACTCAACATTTATGTGCAGCAAACGAGTGCAGAAGGAGACAGAATGTGAAAATAAGGTGATTTTGCCCTTTGGTCGTACTCTAGGTAATGGGGCCCTGCAGGGACACCGGGCTGTTAATGAGAGAAACGCCAGCTGACTGGATCTTGATTGCCCATGTGCTTGAACTGCTGCTCATTAGCTCCTTTAGCCTGATCCAGCCTGATGGTTCATTCCCAGTAATGGTGAAGCGCTTTGTGGGAGAGCAGAATACCATTTTCAAAGGCTGTCTTCTCTCACAAACTCTCAACCCTCTGCATACATAAAATCCATGAAAACTGTACATAAAGCCACATGTTTACTTTATTGGAGGAATGAGTGTTAGAGTATTTGGGTGGCCCAACCCACTCCAGTCATATTACTTTATATGTAAGAAAGAAAGTCCCAGTACTGCAGCTCATGTTTTATCATGTTTTATTTTTAAATAACTTTTTTACTGAGCGAGAGATGAGGAAGCGCAGTGTGTCGAGACAAAGGCAGCTGATATTGCATCTCCTGCTAAGCTAAATAGGTCCCATAAGTGGAGCTACATATTGAAACATGACTACACAACTGACTGTTAGTCATGCACCAAATTGAAAATTCTTGGTTGAAACTGAAACCAAAATTTAGGACAAGCTCAACTAAGAACTGGAAAAAAAAAATCTGCCTATGAAACCCAGCATCCTCGAAAACAGAGAATGGTTCACTATCCATGTCGGTGAACATTGTTTTTATATACACTTTGAAGTTTGACACTGACTGCAGATGGTGTCAGCCTGCTAGTGGGGATTTTCTGTTTCTGATGTTTTACTGTTTTTTGCATATTGAGCAGGATGCCATGTTGTCAGTAGTTATCATGTTTTAGGGTGTTTTATCCTTTCTTGATTTTCAGAAATAATGATTACAAATTGCTTGTCTAATGACCTTCATAGAAACTGAAATGGTCCCACACAGTTGATCTGCTGCCACTCAAATTGAACGTCTGATTGACCAGCACTGGGAAGCAAAGGAACAAATACAGTGATTTAACCCTTGTGTAGTGTTGATGTGTTTGTTACTCACTGGTTTGGTGGCCCCACCGCATTATTGTTTTCTTTTTTAAATCAATACAGCCAAAATAATTTGTGTAAAAATACCAGATGTTTAAAATATCACAAATGGCCAGTGTAGGGTTCTCCTTTAGCAGCTGTAGCTAGTCAGCAGCGAAATGTCCACACACACACACACACACACACACACACACACACACACACACACACACACACACACACACACACACACACACACACACACACACATCAGGCCATGTAGGAGGAGATCAGAGTGAAGGGATTCAGCACCTCCACACTTTTACTCCCCACGGGTTCAGTCCAACACCACATGTGTAATATAAATGTGGGGGGGTCTACAGTGTGAAGTCAGTGTGTTTTATATGTTCTTCACAGAAAATGATGTTGAAAATAATAATAAGTTGCTTAATATTTTCTTCTGGTAAACACTGAAAATGGGTCCCATAGACCCAAACACCACACAAGGGTTAAATCACTATTTCTCATTTCATTACTAAGAAGGAAAAGCCATTCATGCTTTTACACAGAGAATCGAAACACTTTGAACTTTTTTGGGTAGAAATTGACTGAAAGTCAGCCATTACCTTTTTCATTACAACAAACTACAACAAGCAAGAAGGAAACATAACAAAAGACCAATTCCAACTAGTGTTTTGAGCGAGGGGCTCACTGCTTATATCACTTACAGCAAGAAGCAGCCGCTGGTCTTCCTGAGCAGCCTTCCAGTTTTGGAAGGGTCCAGAACTGCTCCAGTAATACCCTCTCCCTGTTCTCCTGCTGGAATACACAGAGACAGGGGAAATAACACCTGCTGCAAGTTCCTCACATGTAATACAACTGTAGTTTAGGAGCAACCCGGTTTTAACTGAAGGCTGACTGACAGGGTTTTTTTTGTTGTTTTGGGGAGAAAATAGTGTGTTATATCTCAGAAAAGACATTCAGTTATTTTGAACTGCAGGCGCTGGTCTTCCTCTGGAGAGTTCCCTCCTGATCTGGGTTTTGGAATTTAATAATTTCCAGAAGCCCCTCCGAATTTGCTGAAATGGTTTTGGAGTTGTTATTGTGGTTTTGAGTGGCATGCCGTTAACCATGCTAATCTGCGCTGTGTAGTGGCGCAGTGGGCAGTGCGCAGTATGACTGACTGACTGTTAATGCTTTGATTACAGGCTTCATCACAGCAGCTCAAATTCACTACGTCAGACTCGTGTGACCGCATTAAGGACGAGTTCCAGTTCCTCCAAGCACAATATCACAGGTACTCTCTCTCTCTCTCTGTCTCTCTCTCTCTCTCTGTCTCTCTCTCTGTCTCTCTCTCTCTCTCTCTCTCTCTCTCTCTCTCTCTCTCTCTCTCTCTCTCTCTCTCTCTCTCTCTCTCGTTTTCTGATACACCACATCCTCACACATGCTATGGTAAGGCTGGGCGATACTTGACATTTTGATGTTATGCACTATGATATTTAGTGTGGAAACAAGCTGAAATAAATACACCAGCATTTGTAAAAGGCTGTGGAAAGTCTATGAGAAAGGTGGCTTTTTTAATTCAGTGCAGAAGAAACAGGATGAAGAATTAAACAAATAATCTAATAAAGCTGTGGCTACTAGTAATCTGCTGCTTTCTGTGTGCTTTGTGCAGTTACAGCAACTGTAGTCTCAGCCTCAGATGTTCTGTCCACACTGAAGTGGGCACAGCTATCAGGAATTTGTCATTTGAATTCTGATTGGCTAGCCGCACTTCCGTGCCGTGATTTTATCTTTTAAACGGGAAAGGAAGTTTTGTTTTTCCAGGTAAATTGTAGCCAGCAATAGCAAACAGCTGCCTTGTGGGTATTCTGATGAAAATCACAATCAGGAAATCGTTCGCATCTGTGACCAGTTATTCACTACAGGCTCTCTATGGTAGGTTTAAATCTGCCGTTATGATCTATGCAGTTGTTACCGATGATATATTCAGATTTAATTAATAACGATAACAATTATGCAGCGATGAGTTTTTATGTCTGATTCCAATTTCTTCACAGCCTAATTGGCTGGTGGCTGGTTTTTAGTTGAATTTTTACAGCGTCTTTCAAACACACCAGCACTTTAAAGTGCTTTACAAAACCACAGAAAAATAAAAGCGTTTAATAATCATAAATATTATAACTTATGACATCCTGAGATATAGCACCTCTGAGAGGCTTTTGCAAAAGAAAGTTCCCAGTACAGAATAAAAAAAAAAATAACATAAATGGATTCTAAAACAAAGGACATAAGTGTTACAGTAATACTTTATTTGGAATGCTCCTTTTGTAGGTGACTAATAAACTAATTAACAGTTTATCAGTAACAATCTCAGAAGTAACAGTAGTGAAGCATCTGAATACACTGAAATAAATATCTTGAAGATGTTCTGTTGATACATTACTTACATTAAGTACATGTATTGTTCATATATCCATCACCCAAAACCTTACCTTAATAACCTTACCCAAAGCCTAACCCTCACCCTGGCCCTAATCCTTACCTTAACCTCAACCCAAAACCTAATCCTAAACCTAACTCTGGCCCTAATCCTAACCCTAAACTTAACCTCAACCCAAAACCTAACCCTGGCCCTAATCCTAAGTTTAACACTGATGCAAAGTATCTCTCTTCTTCCATGCGGTCATTAAACCTCCACTTTTTAGCCTAGTCCATGATGTGCTTCACATCTAAAAATAAAAAAAAAAAACCCATGAGAGTTTTAACATGATTTATTTGATTCCATATTCAAAATCCCATATCATAAACAAATGATGTTTGGATATACATACATTCAAATAGCTCCTACTCCTTACTTGGCCTGCATTATTTACTTCGTAAACTTGCAGCACAGATCGGCCAAAACAAATGTAAAAATTGATAATTAGTCTTTGCTTGTTTTTGATTGTGCACCCTTAATAACATTTATTGTGCACCTTGAGAATGTGGGAGCTGCTAACTGTTATTTCTATTCCTTGCTCTGGTTTACAGTTAAGCTTGAGGAAAAAAGATTTTGTTGAATAACTCGTCTTTTCAACCTGTGATCTGAGGTCGAAGGTGCTGTGCAGATTTATTGGCTAATAAAACTCTCACTAGTATCATGCTTTGATTTGTTAAAGACGGAGGAGATAAAACTCTGTAAGAACATGAAGAGACCACCGTTCTTCTGCCACGTTTTTTTCCCTTTCTTTCTTTTTTTTTTTTTTTTTTTTTTTAGGCAACATGTCTGTGCGTCAGCCTCCCTCCTCCTATTCCCATGACAACGAGCATGCTGGCGTTTAACCCCCTTCCGCATGTGAGGCATTTAGAAGAACAGGGCCCCACATTTCCTGTGTCTATTCAGACCTTCGATCTGCCGTCATTGACTTCAATTGAGATTCCACAGACAAGGCGCCCCCCACCCCACCCCCCCCCGCCCTTATTTTTTTTTTTTTTTTTTTTTTTGCACTGCGTTCAGCCTTTTAAAGGAAATGTACTGCAGGCGGTCTCCTGAGCCCAGCCGAGCTGTCGCTCCCCCCCTGCAAATGCATAAATAGATCAGGGAATACATAAATCAAAATAAAGATGACAGCAGGAACGATTTGGAGGCGAAAAGCAGTGGCAATAAAACTACATCAGTGTGGGTTGGGTTTTCTTTTTTTTCTGTTTTGTTTTTTTTTTTTTTTTTTTACAGCATCCTTGGAGGCTTCGTACAGTCTCGGCCAATCAGGGACTGGCATGGGCAATCACAGGTAGCCTGGCAGCAAGGAGGATGGTCGCTATGACAACCCCCAATGTATGTTAAGGCTGTTTTTTTTTTTTTTTTTTTTTTTTTTTTGGGAGGGAAGAGAAGGCGGTTGCTTTTTTTTTTTTTTTTTTTTTTTTTTGGCTAAGTGGAAGCACCAAGCAGTGCGGAAGAGAGGGAGAGAGCGAGACCGCCTGTCATTCAGGACTAGAAATGAACATTTCAGGCTACAATTTTAACATTGTCTTACTGTGAAAGTGTGGTTGTTTTGCCAGGCTGTGTCTGTGTTTTCTCTGTGTTATGATGGCCTCCCTGTAATTTAATATTTGATCATTTTGTTCATATGATACGGTGAAGCCTGTGGTATATTCAGTCAGCCTCTGTCTGAGCTCAGTACAGTTTTAGGGTCGAACTGAGAGAAGTGACCACACACAGATTGAAGAAGAATTCCACCAGTTTTCAACGTCAGCACAATTCAATTGGTAGGATGGATACAAACTCATTCAGAATGGTTTGGAGAAATTCATGTAATTCATGAACTATCGGGAACTTAAAGATTCAGATTTATTTACAGTGGTAATGATGTCTACAAGACAAATATAGACATTTTATTTAATATGTAAAGTGACTAGTGAGCATTCATGCGTCTTCTGAGTGTCTATATATAATGTTGATAATACGGTGGCCAACAAGATCCTATTCACAGTACAGTTAAAAGCATGTTGTGAATGAATAAACACGCTGAAAACATAGAAAAAACTCATCACCATGACTATATCTCAGCTATATTTTACAAACACACTGCAAATAAAACACAACAGATGTGTTTCTGGAAGAATCAAAGTGGATGGTATGTCTGTGATGGAAAATCATTGAGAGAAGTAGATCAGACCACAGACAGACACTCACATCTCAAGTTCATGGTTAATCTGGCTGACTGGTTTGCTGTCTGACATGCCTAATTCCATTGCGGTACGGTGATCGTTATCTGCTCAAATAAAAGGTAACTTCATTTTACCAGTGAATATTTCTGCTGCATAGAATTTAAAATTCTGAATCGTCTCTGAGTGTCCTCCTGAAATGTTTACGTTGTGTTGTGATCTGCTTGTTTTCTGCATTTGCAGCATGTTTATGAAATGTAGTGCTGCGTCATCATTTTGATGAAAGTGTTTTCTGAGTTTGCAGAGTGTCTAAACCAATTTGCAATGCTTTTTTAAAACGCAGCACCCGTATTGTCATTTTGATGAAAGTGACTTCTCTGCCACTGTATGATGGTAAAGTAGCGCTAAATCTGGGGGAAAAAATGTCTTTAGGTACTATTTTGCTGTACAGTGATCTTCATGTAGCTCTCTGGAAAAATAAAACATTTTGGTACAAAATTTTATCTCAGAACTATCATGCAGAAATGTTGGAATATTGCAGGAATTCCTGTTTAAACTGTTGTGTCTGGAACTTTTGATGTTCTGGAAGATCTAGAAGCAGGTCTAACTTTCCTTTCCCAGATTCCATTGTATTGTCCATATCTACATGACTTACTTCATCATATTGTAGTTATTTTCAAATCAAGGCTAGTCCCCTTGTCTACCAAAGATAATTTACTAAAGATTTCACTGAAACAAGTAACTAATGTCTAGAAATACATAATGTTAAAATGTACCAGCAGTAATGTCATAATGAGAAATACTGGCTGTATTGAGTGGATTAAAGATGATGTCACTACATGATATATATATTTTTTTCAACGTGTCTTCTTTATTTGCCGTGATGGAGCTCAACTAAACAAAATAAATAAATATCAGCTATTAATTTAGTCAAGGTGGTAAATGAAGTCAAATATTCTGGAGCTGACCATGACATCACAGCACCAATGAGGGCTCAGAAACAGGATTTAAAAATCAGTCAGTTTACTCTGGACAGAGTGCTGCTTATTTAATTCAGACAACACAACATTCCTAAACTGGTTATAAAATAAGGGAAAAAGGTTTATGTTGTAATCCTAGGAAAATACTAATTCCAGTTGATGTTCTAGAATTGAATTTTCCAGTGGCACCTTTGTTTATTGTTGTTTGTGTGCTAATTATAATGGCAATATGACAGAAATGCCGCATTTCTGGCTCATCAGTCCTGCTTTGTGTGTATTCATCTTAAACTGCAAGTGTTTGTAATGATTCCATGTCTCTTGTGCTCTCTGTAGTCTGAAGCTAGAATGTGACAAGCTGGCCAGTGAGAAGTCAGAGATGCAGCGTCATTATATCATGGTGAGTAACATGCACACCACTCTCCTCCCACTTACTGACCCGTCTACCACCTGCCTGCTTTCATCTTCTTACTGCATCGCATAGCGCTCTCTCTCTCTCGCTCTCTCTCTCATACACATATACACTATATTTCCAAAAGTATTCACTCACCCATCCAAATAATTGAATTCAGGTGTTCCAATCACCATGGTCATTCCCTGGCCACAAGTGTATATAAAGCCAAGCACCTAGGCATGCAGACTGCTTCTACAACATTTGTGAAAGAATGGTTTGCTCCATTTGTGAAATTTCCTCATTACTAAATATTCCACAGCCAACTGTCAGTGATATTATAACAAAGTGGAAGCAAATGGGAACGACAGGAACTCAGCCACAAAGTGGCAGGCCACGTAAAATGACAGAGCGGGGTCAGCAGATGCTGAGGTGCATAGTGCGCAGAGGTCTCCACCTTTCTGCAGAGTCAGTCGCTACAGACCTCCAAACTTTATGTGGCCTTCAGATTAGCTTAAGAACAGCATAGAGAGCTTCATGGAATGGGTTTCCATGGCTGAGCAGCTGCATCCAAGACTTACATCGCCAAGCGCAATGCAAAGCTTGGAATGCAGTGGTGTAAAGTGCCACCACTGGACTCTAGAGCAGTGGAGACGTGTTCTCTGGAGTGATGAATCATACTTCTCCATCTGACAATCCGATGGATGAGTCTGGGTTTGGCGGTCCCAGGAGAATGGTAATTGTCTGACTGCATTGTGCCAAGTATAAAGTTTTGTGGGGGGGGGGGGGGGTTATGGCGTGGGGTTGTTTGTCAGGAGTTGGGCTCAGCCCCTTTGTTCCAGTGAAAGGAACTCTTAATGCTTCAGCAGATCAAGAGATTCTGGACAATATCATGCTCCCAACTTTGTGGGAACAGTTTTGGGATGGCCCCTGCCTGTTCCAAAATGACTGCACACCAGTGCACAAAGCAAAGTCCATAAAGACATGGATGAGCAAGATTGGTGTGGAAGAACTTGGTTGGCCTGCACAGAGTCCTGACCTCAACCCGGTAGAACAGCTTTGGGATGAATTACAGCGGAGACTGCGAGCCAGGCCTTCTCGTCCAACATCAGTGTCTGACCTCACAAATGCGCTTCTGGAAGAATGGTCAAAATTTCCCATAAACACACTCCTAACCCTTGTGGAAAGCCTTCGTAGCAGAGTTGAAGCTCTGAAGGGTGGGCCGACATGCTATTAAACCCTATGGATTAAGAATGTGATCGCACTCAATTTCATATGCGTGTGAAGGCAGATGAGTGAATACTTTTGGAAATTGTGTGTGTGTGTGTATATATACTGCTCAAAAAAATAAAGGGAACACTCAAATAACACATCCTAGATCTGAATGAATGAAATATTCTCATTGAATACTTGTTACAATACTCTGTACAAAGTTGAATGTGCTGACAACAAAATCACACAAAAATCATCAATGGAAATCAAATTTATTAACCAATGGAGGCCTGGATTTGGAGTCACACACAAGTGGAAAAACACACTACAGGCTGATCCAACTTTGATGTAATGTCCTTAAAACAAGTCAAAATAAGGCTCAGTATTGTGTGTGTGGCCTCCACATGCCTGTATGACCTCCCTACAACGCCTGGTCATGCTCCTGATGAGGTGGTAAATGGTCTCCTGAGGGATCTCCTCCCAGACCTGGACTAAAGCATCCGCCAACTCCTGGGCAGTCTGTGGTGCAACTGTCTCGCTCCATCCATCGTTGGTGGATGGAGCGAGACATGATGTCCCAGATGTGCTCAATCGGATTCAGGTCTGGGGAACAGGCGGGCCAGTCCATAGCTTCAATGCCTTCATCTTGCAGGAACTGCTGACACACTCCAGCCACATGTGGTCTAGCATTGTCCTGCATTAGGAGGAACCCAGGGCCAACTGCACCAGCATATGGTCTCACAAGGGGTCTGAGGATCTCATCTCAGTACCTAATGGCAGTCAGGCTTCCTCTGGCGAGCACATGGAGGGCTGTGCAGCCCTCCAAAGAAATGCCACCCCACACCATTACTGACCCACTGCCAAACCGGTCGTGCTGAAGGATGTTGCAGGCAGCAGATCTCTCTCCACGGCGTCTCCAGACTCTGTCACGTCTGTCACATGTGCTCCTGCTGTGTGAACCTGCTTTCATCTGTGAAGAGCACAGGGCGCCCAATTCGGAGGTAGCGGTCCTGCTGCTGGGTTGTTGCCCTCCTACGGCCTCCTCCACGTCTACTGGCCTGTCTCCTGGTAGCGCCTCCAGCCTCTGGACACGACGCTGACAGACACAGCAAACCTTCTTGCCACAGCTCGCATTGATGTGCCATCCTGGATGACCTGCATTACCTGAGCCACTTGTGTGGGTTGTAGAGTCCGTCTCATGCTACCACGAGTGTGAAAGCACCAACATTCAAAAGTGACCAAAACATCAGCCAGAAAGCAGAAAGGTACTGAGAAGTGGTCTGTGGTCCCCACCTGCAGAACCACTCCTTTGAGTGTGTCTTGTTAATCGCCAATAATTTCCACCTGTTGTTTATTCCATTTGCACAACAGCTGTGAAATTGATTGTCAGTCAGTGTTGCTTCCTAAGTGGACAGTTTGATTTCACAGATATGTATGTATGTATGTATATATATATATGTGTGTGTGTGTGTGTGTGTGTTAATTTTTCTCTCTGCTTTAATCTTTTCCTTTCCTGCTCCCTCTGTCACTACTTCTTTCTGTCTTCCCCCCCACCTCTATTCTCCTCTCTCTTCCTACTGCCCCACACCTCACCTCTCTCTCTCTCTCTCTCTCTCTCTCTCTCTCTCTCTCTCTCTCTCTCTCTCTCTCTCTCTCTCTCTCTCTCTCTCTCTCTCTCTCTCTCTCTCTCTCTCTCTCTCTCTCTCTCCGCCTCTCTGCTCTGTAATCTCATTGTCACTCGCCCAGGCTCCGTGTTGCTGTCTGATATCCCGCCTCTAATTGATCCGCCCAGCACTTTAATCTGATCTAATCTGTGCAGTATTGCTCTTCCCCATCATCCACCTCTCCCCTCCTCCATCTAATAGCCTATCGGGTTCCTGTACCGTCCCAGGACCCAACCAGCCAGAGTGATGTGGTGTTAGTTTGTGTGTGTGAGAGAGAGAGAGAGAGAGAATTGGGGGTGTTCTGAGTGGGCAGTAATTGCTTTAGTGACTAGACAGAACTGTGTCTTGTTTTAAAAGCGCACTTACGACCTTCCTCTTTAGTCAGGTCTTTAGTTAGCTAATTATATGTTTATTTTATTGTGTTTTACTTAATGTTTTTATATTTGGGTTTTTTTTTGTTTACTTAAAAAATGTATTTTTAACTTTGCTGTTCCTTTTTGACTATTCCTGTTTCAGTGAATTATCTTTTCTTTTACCTTTGGTCCCATCTGTTTATTATAGTGCTTCTACTTCTGTAGTTTTAGTTCTGTAAACTACTTGTTTAGAGCACTGACCAACTGCATGTTTTATTTTAAAGAGAACAAAATTAGTCCCATTTAACTGGATTTAGTGTTTTTGTCATTTAGTGTTTAGTGTCATTTAGTGGATTTAGTGGATTTAAGTTTTTGATAGTATTTTTTTAGATGTAGAACTACTGGTTACTTTTTCTCAGTTGTAAACGATCAGATGTCTCAAAAAAAAACAAAAAACAACAAAAACAAATCCTGACATTGTATATCTTGAACAGATTCAAAGTTGGTTATATTTTTTGATGGTGAACCATAAACCGAACTCGAGCATTAGTATTTAAATACAGTTTTTGTTTTGTTTCATTTGTTACTGGCCAGGTAGACTTTACTGTCAGTGTAAATATGTTTGTAGTCCCTTGTGTTGTGACTGAAGCATTGTTCATACACACACACACACACACACACACACACACCTGCTGTTTCTGATGGAGACGCCAGCTTGTCTGACAGAAAGCCTCTCCCTGACTGTAAGAGCTGTGTATGATACCTCATTGCGTGTCTCTCTAATGCTGTTTATCTCTCCACAGTACTATGAGATGTCATACGGACTGAACATTGAAATGCACAAGCAGGTGAGCACGCTTTCTCCTCATATATCAAATCACCTATGTCAATGAAAGGGTCTGTGTTGTGGGAAATATTTCTTCGTTTTTTGTTTGTTTGTTTGTTTTTAAATAAAAAAATGATGTAGTATATAAACAATGCACTTTTTTCCAAAATATACTATTCACCCCTCCCCCCCCCCCCCCCCCCCAGTTTGAAACAAAAACAAACATTGGGTTGAAAAATACAATTTACATGCATTCACCTATTCAGCCTACAGCAGTTTAGCCCTGCCTATTCATATTGAAGGTATACAGGGTGCTTAAATGAGTCTGTGGGTTTGACTGGGTGTGGATTGATGGAGCTGCTGTGACAGGATCTGCTGTTGCTCCACCAACAGCAGCACTGTTCATCAGCCTCCTCTGCACGGTGGTGGAGGAAATACAGAAAGAAATATGCCAGCAGCAAATCAGCGTGTGTGTGTGTGTGTGTGTGTGTGTGTGTGTGTGTGTGTGTGTGTGTGTGTGTGTGTGTGTGTGTGTGTGTGTGTGTGTGTGTGTGTGTGTGAGAACTGTCTGCAGTGGAGGGTGAGAGGTGCAGGAGAGGAGGAGTGCAGAAATGAATGCAAAAAAGAATACAGTGTTTTGTATGCAGCCAACTCTTTCTTTTCCACCATTTCTTGCTTTCCCTCCCAGCCTTCTTCTGTCTCTCTCTCTCTCTCTCTCTCTCTCTCTCTCTCTCTCTCTCTCTCTCTCTCTCTCTCTCTCTCTCTCTCTCTCTCTCTCTCTCTCTCTCTCTCTCGCTCGCTCGCTCGCTCGCTCGCTCGCTCGCTCTCTCTCTAGCTCTCTCTCTCTCTCTCTCTCTAGCTCTCTCTCTCTCTCTCTCTCTAGCTCTCTCTCTCTCTCTCTCTCTCTCTCTCTCTCTCTCTAGCTCTCTCTCTCTCTCTAGCTCTCTCTCTCTACCCACCCCCTTTTTCTCTTTCCATTTTATCTTAACATTTTTCTCTCCACCTCCTCTCTTTCTCTGCTTCTCCTCTTCTGCTTCTGTCTCTATTTCACCCTAATATGTCTCTCTCTCTCTCTCTCTCTCTCTCTCTCTCTCTCTCTCTCTCTCTCTCTCTCTCTCTCTCTCTCTCTCTCTCTCTCTCTCTCTCTCTCTCTCTCTCTCTTTTTCTTTTCCCCCCTCCTCTTTTGTGTTCTTTGTCATGCAGTGTGGTGTGGAAGTGTGGCAGGGCATTGTGCCAGCACTGTACAGAAACTGTGCTATTGCTGCTTCTCCCTCTTTGTCTCTGCCTGTCTGTCTATCTGTGTCTCTCTCTCTTTCTCAGCAATTACACAGGTCACACTCTTCTGGCATGCACAGCCCATCAGCACCCACCTTTTTGTGATACCATGGGGTGTGTGTGTGTGTATGCACACTTTGTATCAGCTTGAAAGCATTTTTGTGCAGTATTGTGCATCATCAGAGATTAATTTTTTAGCTTTAGGAAAAAAGGTTACCTATCACTGATGTCAGAACCAAACCTTGTATCTCCAAAATAGTAACTTTGCAGGAGAAGGGAAAAACACACTTTACTTTTTAATGTAAGTCAATGGAACCAGACTTTTTACTTTTTTCCAAGTAATTTTGGGCCACAGGATGCTTTTTACATGCCTGCAAAGTTCAGACTTTTTACTTCTATTGAGCCAACTAATCCCAAACACATTGTCTTTATTCTTTTCTCATTATCCTCTTCACACACTTTCTTCACATCCTTTCAGACTCATAGTGTTGTCTTTTCACAGTGGAAGGATGGACAGAAACATTTTTTTCAGATTTGAAATGAGTGGAGCTCCTGTCTCTCTGAGATAAAAGCTTTAAGTTTATGTCAGGGGTTCTTAACCTTTTCCATCCCAAGGCCCACCTGTTTATAACCACAAAGTGTAGCAGCCAACATTTTTATTCTTTTCTTAAATGCTGACACTGAAAACCTGTGAATTAAGGCCTGAAAAAGATCAGATCATCCAGTCAGTAGACTTGCAAAATTTTTATTTATGTTAAAAAATCATGACTGTAGTGATATTAAAAGGGGGGGGGCAAAAATTGTATTAAGTTGAGACCTGTCCAGGGTGTATCCTGCCTTTCACCCAGTGGCAGCTGGAATAGGAGAAGGTGTGTGTGTGTGTGTGTGTGTGTGTGTGTGTGTATTAAGTTGATCTTTTTTTCTACTTATGTTTTTATGATTTATAATGACGTTTAGCGGCTCATTACCAACTGCTGCCTCCCTCTGAGTACAGGCCTGCGGACCACTAGAGGGTGCTTCGTGGCCCACTGGTGGTTCGCAGCCTACAAGTTGAGAAACTCCGGTTTATATAATGGTGACAGTTTTTTTTGGTTAAATATTGTGCAGTTGTTAAGAATCCTGTTTTGTCTAGATATTTTATTTTTATATATATTCCAGATTCTTAATCTGTGTATAGATGTATGTAATGCATACATCTGTACGGTGAATGATTCTATGTGTCTGTGTTCTCTCTACAGGCAGAGATTGTGAAGAGATTAAATGCAATCTGTGCTCAAGTCCTGCCTTACCTGTCTCCAGAGGTATTGAAGGATGGCTATACATTCACCAGCCTTTCAATTAAACACAATTAATTATCCCTCCAGATGAATTTATGTGCTGCACATTAACTGCTTTACATTCACATTAGAACTAGAGCTGGTAGATGTTCATGCGAATGGAAATTTACATAATTTAATTAAAATCAGGTTTTTTTACTGCAGTGTTCAAAATGTCCAAATCAAAGTTGGTAAAATAGACAAATAGTAAAATAGTAGTGGCCTTAAAATTCTCAGGGATGTGGCATATCATTTCACCATTATATGCCACAAATAAGCACAGATAATGCAAACTAAGCTAATGTTATCCCCGAGTGGCAGAATCAAATGTTTGTCATGTTTCAGATGAAAGCATAGCAGACTCTCAATCACCTTCCACTTTGTTGTTTTCGAGGCAGCAGACATAAAAGAATAGCTGGTCTTTTGGAGTTGTCCTTAGCTTAAAATGGATACAAGACCAATAGCCGTGCTTATTTCCCCTCATGTGCTATAAGTGGTCTGCCAACCGGTACGTTGCAGCTCTTCCTTTCACCTGATGGTGGCAGCAGTGCTGTAAAGTGGTATGTACAGTTTTATGTGCTGCACTATGGTTACAAAGCTAGACAAAGTTTAAGGGTCTTCCTTCTATTACTAAACCTGCAGTTCTATTTACTGAACCACATTCAGTCAAGACTACAGTCATAAAGCGCTTAAACTTAACACTTAATACTTTTTCATCAAGAGCTGCAGCAAATGCGTGAGCCTCATTTCAAAAGACTGCAATGAATTTAATATCTGTAGACATGAAACAAAGCATAAACATTGCAGTAAATATTCAAGAGTGAGCAGAGAAACTAAAGCACCTGCCGCTACCTGAATCTCACAGCACCAACTTTAGTAGTTCAGTACATAATTACCCTTTAAGGCAGGAAAATAATGGTAGCTAATGCTGTTGCTGCGTTTATTTTATGCTTTTTATTAAGCTTTTCTTGTTTAATAAAGTGATTTCTGAATGCTGTTGCTGCGTTTATTTGACATGTAAAGAACATTAACAAAACCAAAATGTGTAGATTTTTGCTCAGTTTGTCTAACAGATCATATTTTTATATCATATTCAAGTAAACACTTGAACAGCAATATACTTAACTTTTTTATTGTTACTCTTATTAAACCGTTTAATTTTATTTGTTATAAGTGCGTACAGATCAAGTTCAGATTTGTCTGAATGAGCAGTCCACCAATAAAAGGAGCCTTGTGCATCTTTTATACAGTGATAGGAAACATGGAATGCTCAGATTCTACACTCTGATATTTTAAAAACGTAATATTTTGAATCATTCGTGAATAATATTTCACCACTTGGCACAGTTTGATTCGGCCCTCTTTGAAAAAGGTGTAGACACCCCTGACATAGGTTTATCTGTACATAGTTTAGTTTTGTTTTTACTTTGCATGACAGAAATATTTCAGATTTATTAAATAGTTCTTAAATGGTTCAAAAGTTAAGGGACAGGATAATAACCACTGTTAACGTATGGATGTGGTTGCATGTATGTGGATGGCTATACCGTGTAATTTATTCCAAAACCACCTTTAGAAAAGAAGCTATTGTGTCCACACAGCTATAATGTGGCCTTCACTGGTGTGTATCTGTTGCAGCACCAGCAGCAGGTCCTGGGGGCCATTGAGAGAGCCAAGCAGGTCACCCCACCAGAGATGAACTCCATTATCCGGGTAGGCTGGTCTTCACCAAAGCTGAATGTTCATAGTAGGACATGTAGGTCAGTAGTGGGCTGGAGGTTAGGGAACTGGCCCTGTGACCGGAAGGTTGCCGGTTCAATCCCCAGCGCCAACAGTCCCTGACTGAGGTATCCTTGAGCAAGACACCTAACCCCCAATTGTTCCCCAGGCGCCGTGGATAGGGCTGCCCACCGCTCCGGGCATGTGTGCTGACTGCCCCCTAGTGTGTGTGTGTGCTCACTAGTGTGAATGTGGTGTTTCACTTCACGGATGGGTTAAATGCAGAGGTGAAATTTCCCCATTTGTGGGATTAAAGTGTCACTTAATGTGTAGTCGTATATTTGGCCTCGTCCAGTATTAACATTTTGTAGCTGATCCCAAAACTGATTTCATCAGCCAGTATAGTAATTATATAAAATATATGGTAATTATATAACATTTTTATGCTTTATAGTTTTAGCTAAACAGAGCTCTACTGACAAATGTCAACTATTAATTGTAAAATATGATTCTGTTCTCAGTGATCATATTTCTTAAATTCAAATAAACAGCAGCAGCACAGTCAAGTGTAAATATTGTAGACATGGGGGGGGCTACCCATAATATCCCACGGTTTTAGTATCTGATAATTGTTCTTATCTGACATCAGTTATTTTAATAGAAAACAGCTTATGTGTTCTTCTAATCCTAAAGATTAGCTCTGGATTCATTTCACTAGAGGGGGACAGATCTGCATTTTGTAAAGCTGATGCAGATTACCAAGTGTTCTTTAGCTGTCCTTTAGCACGATCGGCTAAGGCTAAAACGCCAAATATGAATTATATTGGCTTAACAACCCTAACATTGCAGCAAACTCACCTGAAATAGTTGCAGACTTATAGACCTTAAGACCAAACACCAAAGGCCTTAAACCATTTTTAACTGTATTTTGAGACGCAAAAAGAACAAGTAAAATATTTAAACGGTTGTTTCAACAAACTTGTAAGTAGGCAATACTTTCAGACAAATCCTATTAGGAAGATAAAAATTTTAATGCAGAATAAAGTGCCATGGGCACAGCTGTGCAGCTGATTTGGGGATTACTGTCAAGCTTCAGCTGCATGGCAGTCTGTTCCTCTTCTTTAGTAAAAAGACATTTCACATAAGATATTTGAAGCAGTGCTAAACAGTCTTTCTTACTCATGGAAGGTACAAAGAGGTAGACTCCAGTAACTTTGATAAGAGTAGGAAAACCTTTGCTATTCAGCCAGTAATGTCAATATTTAGTGTACATGTTAGATGAGGAGTCCACGCATCATCTCTACAGTTTCATAGCTTATTGTTGGTGTCATGTTGTCTGTATTTGCTGGTTATACTAACTTTTGAATGTTATTGTTCTTGGAGGGATGATGTACTCATATATCTCGTATCTCGTTAATATGGCTGTGTGTTCCCGACTAATTTTGATATTCAAGTATCATGAAACGGGTATCTGCATAACTGCAGAGAAGGAAATAAAAACGAGAAATTCACTGATTTCAACTGAAATTTGTATTCAAATTTAGCATCATTCAGAGGAATACATTTCAGAGTGTTTTATTATTTTTATATATATATATATTTTTTTTTTTTGGCCCGGTTAACATCTTAATCCGAATTCCTCCAGCAGTTAATGAAAACTGAGAGCACAAAAGAAGAAAATACAGCAAATAAACAAAGAAAAATGCTGAAAAGTCACTTGTGTGTGGGAGGAAGCTTTTTAATGAGCTGAGTTTAAGGAATGAGCAGAATCCAATTTATGTACATTTAAAACTCTAAAAATACCACTGACCACATGTTAAATCCACAAGCCTCACTTAAACATGTTTACCTGTTACTTCATTACTATGTCAGCACAAATGGCAGAGAAAGCGGCAGCAGCAGATCCACGTTTGTTTATTTGTGTCTCCTAGTAACGGGAGGACGCGAGAGTTAGCGTGAGTTGGCGCGAGTTCAGTGAGCTCCGTTCAGTTCAGCAGTTCGGTTGGTTAGCGTGTGATCCCCAATATTTCAGTCACACAAAAAATCTGCAAAAACCAGTTGTATAATGTGTGATACCCCATCTTTTGTAATCTGTTAAGACTATAAGTCATGTAGTGAACCCAAGGCTTAACTGGTGCAACACTGGTTGCTGATGGAAACTTTCCTTAGTCACATCCTTAACAACGTATCTTTGGCAGGCACTTGTATTTAGGGGTAGCAAAGTAGAACATAACATACCTCACACATATACTTGCAAACACAATCAAAGCTTGTGTTTAACTGAGTGCTGGAGTACCTGTGCACATCCATACTTGTTAATGGTGTTAAAAGTTGAAATGGTATTTTGCTTCCTTCAGAAGTCACGCTAGTTTTTCAAACTTTGCAAATAATATTGGCCTGGTGTGAGTCAAGTATTGTTTAAAAAAAACTGGCTGACTGAAAAATATTTAATGCATGTGGTGATGGTCGACTGCAGTTGGCTGCATGTGGGTGGTACGAGGGAGTTCCCTGCAAAATCCATTTGAAATGTAGTCCTGCTAAGTCAGTATTTATGTAGGGTATGCTCTATTTTTGTGGAATAATCAGAAAGTCTACATAGTTTGCATCATTAAGCTGTTGTTTTCCAAAATATTAATAAAGTTAAGTTGGAAAGATTAGGATTTAGGTCATTGATTACCACTTGCGGACAACATGAGTCATTTTGGTTAATTGTCATCCAACTGATTTGTTTAAATATATTAGCTTTTGCTGCTGTTACCTTGTGGCGCGGGAACATTTGAAAAGCAGAACCAGTGTTTCATACCTTTCATACCATGAATCACACAAACACCAGCTGCCACCTGAATGGATAGATGCATTGCTCTGGCTGGATTCATTTGCATAAAGTTCAGCTCCGCTCTATTTTTCAATACACAGCATCCCCTAGACTCGACACGCTGGACTCATATGACAGGCCCATCATGCACAGACACTTCTCATTGAAAACAAATGGGACACGTTGTGCTGTGTTGATGTGCCTGAGCAGTGATAATGCAGCATTAGTTCACATATTAAATTTTTAAGTTCAATTTCTCAAGTCAGACTGTGTACATTTCAACAACCTTAAATGTTGATAGGAATGGATCATTTGACTGACATGCAAAACAGCCAGTCACAGTGTATTTACAGTGCAATGAAAACAAAAGGTTTACTGGCCTTTGAGAATTTTTTCTTGCTAAAGCTTTGAACGAAATTCTTGAATAACTTAAAATGTATTAGCATGAATGGTTTTTCAGTCTAGTGATTAGACCTTGCAAAAAAGGCTCATAAGCTTTTCATTGGCTTGTTGCTAACATTTAGGTTGGTAAATAGTAATTTATTTCAGATTAAACTAATTAAACTGATGCACAGAAGCACAGAAAGGAGCTAGAGGCGAGATTCTGAGAGCTGTAGTGATTTTAGCCAAAGATTGTGTTCAGGCTAATCAGTTCTCTGTGTTTTAGTGTATAGTTTGCATCAAACTTTTGGCGCGAACATTGTCTGTAAGTGGTCTAAATCTGTATGTATGATGCATGCAGGTTAGTTTAGTGTTCTAAAATACTAATAATACTCATATTTAAAATAGTGAATTGTGACACAATTTATCACAGTAAAGTATCAGTGTATTGATATATACACTGATATAGCCCAAAGCTAATACTGGTTTATATGCAGTGTATATCTTTTACTTTCTTCCTCTTCAACCTCAGAGACAGCTTCATTCTCTCCTTAGTGCAAGTACTGTCTCTATTAGTGCACACCCTTACTGTGAGAGAGGGTTTAAGTACAAGGCACTCGGGTTACTGTTATTGTTTTGGGGAAGATTAGAGCACTTTTGTTTTTAAGTAAGTGGCACGTCGACTCTGTCCATAATCAGCACAGGCGCCTCGCTTTTTTGAAACCAAATTAGCTTTAGATGATATAGGAGACATTGATTCTGAACTTTTAAACAGAGATTTTAGGCTTTTGAAGTAAATGAATGTAGAATTGTTAATATATCAGAACTGTCTGTTTACAGTTGTCTCCTCTACCCTTGCAGCAGCAGCTGCAGGCCCACCAGCTCTCCCAGCTGCAGGGTCTTGCCCTGCCCATGACCCCTCTGCCTCTGGGGCTGAGTCAGCCAGCCGGTCTGCCTGCCGTCACATCCAGCTCTGGCCTCTTCTCTCTCTCCAGCATCCTGGCCTCACAGGCCCAGCTGGCCAAGGAAGACAAGAGCGCGCGGGACGCCTCAGACAGCCACCGCGAAGAGGATGGAGACAAATCCGACTAAACGACACCCTACTGTCAATCCTCCAACGCTTACTGTACAGTGGAGGCTGTCTGTCTTTCTGCCTTTCTTTCTTTCTTTCTTTCTTTCTTTTTCTTTCTTTGGCACTCTACCTTGCTCCTCATTGCTATAAATGGCGGTTGTGTTTTTGACCCAGTATCATTCATTCCACATCATTCCACTAGCTTTATATTCACCAGTCCACCTTTATTGATGTATGCAAGTGTTTTTTTTTTTTATATATATTTTTTTTATTTTATAGTTATTTCTGTCTGAGTGTATGTATATATCTTTATGTAAAGTATATTCCACATTCTGCCTCGTTTCCGCATGGCCAGCCTGCTCCACTGAGGCACCATCAGTGTTTCGTTGACACAGTTTCTTCCCCTCCTTTCCTTCTGCTAAAGCGACTCTTCTTTAGCTCCTCCCACTTAATTACATTTAAAGGAACAATCTGAAATGAATCACCTGTTAGATGATGGTAGTTAAGTCTTGTAAGGCTTGTAGTAGAGTTTGAGCTGCAGAACATCTGTCTTTTTCTGCAGTCTTTAGAATGGATCTAGTGCTGCAGCTGTGAGTAGCAGTGGAACCAGTAGTATGACTTAAAGATGAGGCGTGAAAAAGTGACTTATTGCTCCTTTAAATGTTGTTTTTTGCTTTAAGGGAATATTAACTTATTTTTCAACCTAATCTTTATATATTGCATCTATATTGTACCGTCAATTACCACAGACAGTGATTTCAGCACATTTCTCTGGACTCGGAAAAGAACAGAAAACGCACTGTGTAAACTCACAATAGAAGCCAGTGGGCAGTTGCTGAATTCTTTGAATTTTAAAAACGTGACTTTAGCCCCTTTCACACTTTTAGGACAGGAATTAAATTTTAAAGGGGACCTATTACGCTCTTTTTCAGTGTTCATCATTTTATTTTACACTGTGTTGCAGTGCATGCTGGGGACTGTAGTGCATCTCGGGGTGAAATGGTCTAATAAAAATACAATTGAAATAATCTTGCGGGCCAAATAGGACTGTATCATGGGTCTAATTTAACTCTTGTGTTTTAGTCGTGGTCTAGGCTGATCAGCTCGACTACAGGATAACAGGCTTCTCGAGTAATATTCGTTTGTGCTGTGTTTGAGCGTTTACATGTTGGTGGTAGACAAACAGTGGTGAACCGGGTATTTCCATAGTTTTAGAGGTGCAGCAGCCAAAAAAATCTGCTGTTGAAGGGGGAGTGGCAGTGAAACTACCATCCTTCCCAAAATATCAACATCTGGCAAAAGTTGAGTAAATGGAACGTTTTGATAAACGAGTTTTCTGCCACAACTCAATTGAAAATGATGGAATATCTAGTTTGCATTTGTGTGTTTTACTGCCAAAGTGTAAATGCAGAATTTTGACTTTTTCCCATCTTTTGCTTTTGCTCAGAGCAGTGGAATAAACCGGATAGTGATTGTTTTTTTTTTTTCTCCAGCAACACAGACAGAGTGCTTGTACTTGTTCACATACATTCTGCACATCAATGAAAACACCCTGTTAGAAACATTAGCATGTGATCAAAACACTTTTAGGATAAAATAGAGGTTAACACTATCACCCAGCGCACATGCAGAAAAGGCAGTAATGCTTTCACATTGGCAGCATTTACATGGTGTCATGCCACCATCAGCTGTGTGCAGTTGCCAGTTCTGCTATGAGGCACGGAACAACAGTCTGTCAATGCCAACATGTAAGAGCAGCATCATCAGGCTTTACATTGAAATATTTGTGAAAGGATGCATACAGAATAAAGAAAACGTTATAGAAGCTTCGAATAGCAGTATGTCAGCTAAACCTAGTGGGGGAAATGAGTCACGTAACACCACCTACATACAGAATCTCAGAGAGAATAGCAACAGTGTTCAGGTAATATCATGTTTAGTTATGATCATATGAAGTGTTTTTCATTGGGAATTGGACATTCAAATACTATTATTTAAAAAATTCAATTCCTAGTGATCAAACCTCACTGCTTGCTTTCTTTGCTCACTTCTGTTTCTCTTCTCTGATTCACTAGACAGAAAAGCCATTTGGAAAAACTCACATTTCATAATTCATATTTTGCTGCTAACACCAATTCAACACACTCAGACAAAATACCACTTACAAGAACCAACTACAGGCACACACTCAACGACTGATGGCCTCCAATAGTTGGTTTAGTTTGGGTCCTAATCATGTAGGTTTTACAGTGAGTGAGACACATGAGGGAATGTTTTAGTAAGGCTGTTAAGGTTAAACCAGCTTTCAAACACTGGAGCAATACAGTAAAAGAAAAGGCTGTTTGGGTTACTTTTTGTTTTCCCTGTGGATTTCTGGTATCTATGGAGATCAGACAGGAAAATTCTGTCTTCACTGCTATGCTACTAATGAATTACATTTTTTTTCCACTGAAAGAACAATTTGAAGAATTTGAAATGAAAAGAGCTCAAATTGAAAATGGGGTGGGGGGGATAAATAAATAAATAAAAATACATATTGCACATAAATGGGCCACCAAATTCAGCAGCTGCCCCTTGGCTTCTATTATAATCGTGATTTGAGTCATGATGTTTTCTGTTGTTGTGTATGTACAGCTGATCACTTTGAAATAATTGTCTGCGGTAATTGACTGCGCCACACATGCGGCAGGTAGAGATTAAGTTGAAAAAGCTTTAAACTGCTGCTGTTGGAGCAAAACCTCATCTCCATTTTAAGCGTTTTTTGTTTTTTGGCATAATTTGAAAATGAAAATGCCTGTTGTTCTTTAATACTGTGTGTAATATTCCCAATGAATCGACCGAAAGTAATGGCCCACAGGTACTTGGGAGAAAAAGTCTGGTTCCATTGACTTGCATTAAAAGTAAAGCATGTTTTTTCATTCTTCCATAAAGTTATTATTTCGGAGATACAAGATTTTGTTTTGTCAGCAGCAAAACATTCCTTAAAATATGGGATAGGCATCATTTCTAGAGTGAGGGATTCTAGGTTGCAGATACTGAAGATCTAACTAACCTGAACAGAGACAGAATAGTGGTTTGATCCCTCTTTATATACATTTACATGTTTAGTTGTTTTCTAATACTATGAAAGTCTTTCTCCTGTCTTAGACAGAGAGCATTTTAGATAGCAGCGCTAAGATGCTAACCGAGCAGCTCACCCATTCACCAAGTGAAAGGGAACACTGTTTAAAACTGATTTTTTTTTTTTTTATGGTATTATCTGTTGCTGTCCAATTGGTAAGAAACCTGTTTATGTTGTTTTCCTTACAGATAAGTTGTGAGAGAAATGATGTGTGGTGGAAAAAAAACTTATTTGAGATACAAGAAGCACCTTCTCTAAGCAGCTTTCTCCTCTTAGATGGATGTAAGCACTAAAAAAAGGCATGTGCAGAAGTGCATGATGGATGAGGCCCCAGGATCCTCCATTTTAGTGACTAAAACGTAGAGCACACTGTTGTTTTCGGGCAAACTAGTAATATTTTACAACAGGGCTGCACAATATGGAGTATTGTGGCTGTGCTGCGATACATCTACTGTATGTTAAAGTGGGTTTTTTATTTTTAATCTGCATGATTTAAATGGGTAAGATGTAAGTAGAGTCATTCAGAGTGGTTTGGTGTTAAATGCTGTTTTAGAGACACTCAGAATTGTTCAGAGGTGATAGGAACCGGATGTCTAAAGAGTTTCATGACTCTTAACAGCTTAATCACAGAGGGTTATTACCTGAAATGCTTATGTATATGCTGATAGATGCCTGAGAAACTGTTTTATGATAATTTTGAGACGTTTTTGGCCCAACTTGGCCACTATTTTACCATTATCATTACATATAAAATCTCAACAGACACGTGTAGGTTCACTGTTGAGTTTTGACTAATTAAAATGGCTATAACTACATTGTGACCCTTGGTTCTCATCACCACCATTGTAAAGAAATCAGTCATGAAGTTTTTTTATATTGAACCATTTCACTTCAAACCACTCTAACTCACTTTCTTTACATCTCAACTATTGATTTATGCAAAAATGTTCAAAAATTTGTGGAATTCTCTCTTAAAAATTCATCACATTTTGACCCAAATGGTTTACTTTTGCCTGATTACATCAATACCCTGATTGATCAGAACGCATGTCTGTGCCTGTGATTGGTCAGGATGCTCACAGCACACAGAAAATCATTCTGGTTGGTTAGCGGGTTCATTTGCATATTGCAGCCTCCTGCAGTATGAACACTGCAAAGGCTGATATGTAGTAAAGATTAGCAAGCGATGTATTGTGCAGCCTTGCTTTATAATAAGGCTTGTTTATAGATTATTATAAATGCAGTAGGTGGATATAAAAGCAACATTTTTTCAAGGTCAGATCTTTTTTTTTTTTTCTTCTTCATCTGTTGTGCCATTTTGTCCATGCTGAAGTTTTCCCTTTTGACCAACAGGGGGCAGTAAGCTTGCAGCGAGTTAGCTCTGTTACAGCCATGATCTCTCTTCTGATTTGGAATCCCTCCCTTTTCTATTTTAAGCTGCTCTGATGGTCATTACACAAGCCTTTTTTTTCCCACAAAATGTCCCCTACCTCTCCTGAACAAGAAGATTAATGGTGCGTCTGAATGAAATGCACATTTATCCAATCAGCTCTGCGTGAGCTGCTTAGGTAAGAGTGAGAAAAAAAAGCCAGAACGATTTGTGAATTAATCCAATTTATGTGATGGATAACCTGCAGTCAAATTTTGTTTGCTAATAGATTGTGTTGCACAACCAACCTGAAGTACAGATCACTCCACTTAAGTGTTACAGGGCCTCAGTGCAAGAACAGGTGTACTGCTCCAGAGCTTAATTACAGGACATCACTGTGAGTTTGTTGTCCCCCCCCCCCACCCCACCCCCCCAACCAATTATGTCTTTTAATGAGCGAATTACTGTTGATCGCATTCCTGAAGGGAGGAATATATATATTTTTTTTTTTTTTAAATATTGGAACCTGAACCCAAATTTCATTCATGTTGGACTTCAGATGTGATCCTCACACTTGAGGACAGACGGCCTAGGCATGTTCATATACTGTTTGTATATGGACTCTCAGGCCATCTGCTCCAGTCTTCACAGCGTACAGTGGCAGTACCAATGTATACTCTTTTTTTTTTTTTTCTTTTCTTTTCTTTTTTTTTAAACAATGCTGACTATTTTCAGGTACATCTCGTGCGAGTTAGCTTGTGACATTTATTGTATTAATGACGTCTGCCATGTTTTGTAAACATATAGCTATTCTTTCACTTTGTTGTAATCATGTTGGTGCTTTAGATCTGTCTTTAAATGTCTGTATAAATGGTGATTTTTGGATCCAACATGTAGAAAAGTTCCCATTTCTCAAGCTGTACTTGGAGGTTTGAACATCGCCTGTGTCTTTGCAAATACATGTCAGGGCATAGGCGGTTTCTTAAAGGGGAACTCCACAGATTTTTCAGAACTGCTGCATGATTTTGTTCATGAGATGTAAACAAAATCATTTGTGGTGTTTTGATGTGAAATGGTTCATTCAAACTAGGGGTCATAAAGTCTACAACACAAATAACTATCGTTATTATTATTTATTCATTTACTGTCCAAGAAGTGAACCTTTTTAGGGGTGTAACGATGCATAAAATTCACAATTCGGTTTGATACCATACAATGGCATTCTTGATTTTGATACATTTTTCAATATAGCAGAAATTATCAATGGCTAAAACATGCCTTCTGTTAATGTCTTCAGACAGTTCAACATTAAAAGTACAATATTGGAAACGAAAGTACTGAGGCACTAGCTACAAGCTAACATGCTACAGTGCGATATATATATATATATATATATATATATATATATATATATATGTGATGCATACAAAACAAACAAAAAAGTTTTCTGAGGACATTCATTGAGCATATTCATAACCATTAGTTTAAGGCAGCTTTCAGTAGCTGTTAAACTCTTCAGACGCCTGGTTCCTATCACCATCACTATGGACAGTTCTGACTTCTTGTAGAAGGGGAAAATTCCATGTCAAATCACTCTTAATAATGTAATTATTCAAATGTTTAGAAAAATAGGTGCAGTTCCCCTTTAATGAGTTTCTTAGAAGGACAGTGCACATTGGGCCTCATTCACCAACCGTTCTTAAGAGGAAAGTTCTTCTGAAAACCCACTTCACAAAGATTCTGACATTCACTAATGTTTTCTTATCTGGGATTTGTCCTTAGAGAAGAACAGAATCCACACACACTCAAGAGCACAAAGTTGTGAACAGTTCTGTGGTTTAAGTCAAGTCGAGAGTAAAGAGCACGTCGTGAATCCGACGTAGACTTTTCTTAGGACCTTTAACAAGAACACATTTAAGAAAAGATTTTGGAGAATGAGGCCCAACGTTTCAACATCATCTCAACAGGCACAATAAGGTAAATTTATTGTGGTATGGCATCATCAGAACCTTTGCTCCATGAATGAATTTTGTCTTAAGTGAAGACTTTCTGGGTGATTTCATCATAAAATATTTCAAGAGCGTGTTGAGTGATGGGTGGGATATTAAAAAATGAAGGTGATGTCCCTGATTTTAATAGGATCTAGTTGTGCTACTGCTGGAGAAGATGACGTGCCAGTCTATACCCTCCACTGCAAAACTACCACCGTGCATGAGTGTGCTTTGCTACATGTGCTCACGTTCCAGACTACTTCTTCAGCGATGCTGTCTTCTTTTCTTTTCTGAAATGCCTGCTGCCAGCGTGTTTGTGTGAGTAGTTGTTATCCTGAGAAGTCAAACGATGAGATTCAGATCCAGACAGTTGAAATGTATGTGCTGTATGTGTCTCATGGAGGCCGTCAGCGACAGTTGATGTGTACCGTTCTACAGGAAACTAAAGCTTTATGTGTTGGTGGATAAATCTGTGTTTTGAGAGATTCTGGACTTACAACTGACCTGTCCGTGCTCCGCCTACAAACGTGCTCCTTCATACCAACTGTTGCAAGGTTGGACAAGCGTTACAGAACATGAGCAAAAATCCTGTTGACCCTCATGAGAAATTGCAAAAATATGCAAGTTATTGAGCAACGTTTAGAGTTGATACACTGTGCTAAATGGATGATGTTGTAGCCAATCAGCACCAAGCAGGTTGGAATCAACAACACTAGATTACACAACAAATCATTTCAGTCAACTCAAAATCAGTTTTTTATTTGACGAAAACTGAGTCGCAGTGTCTCATTATGCTCAGTGGCCTTTTTGCCGTATGTTCTCTAAAGCTTGTCCAACCTAGCAACAGTTGCTAGAGAAGAGCACATAGGGGAGCACCCCCCACTCCGCCTCTCCCCTGATCATTGCTTGCCCTTTGCTTGGTCATTTGCATAAAGCATTGTAAGCATTTTGAGCTTTGTAAAGGTCATTTTTTAAGAACTTTTATTTTCTGTATATTGTACAACCTAAAGTGCAAAAATAACTGTGTTATACAATAGCTTAAGGATGAAATATTAACACAAAAAAAATAACATTTTACTCTAGATAAATGGATATTTCTGCAGTAAGGAAATGCTTCTGGTGCCTTACAAATAAAATCAATCAGATCAGTGGAGAAAATGAAAGACGCTGCTGTTTTCAGTGTGTCAGACTGAATGAATGGGACGGAGTGAGTGAGTTGTCTCTGTGTCTTCCCAGTGGTCCAGTTCAGCATTATAATTTGTGCTGTTTCAATTCTTAAGTCATAAATAAATTTCCCCCTATTAAACTCTTAACAAAATTGTTGTGAGCCCACACATCAATTCCTCAGTCTCATAACTCCATTAGTAGCATATATTACTGTGAAAAAGTGATACTACTACTGTTAAAGGGGGATTCCACTATTTTGTCAAGATATCTGCATAATTGAGTGGTTGTAATGTGAACACAGTCGTTCAGAGTAGTAATGTAGAAATGGTTGATTGTAGAGCCTCTTCACAGTGATGGGAACCAGAGGCCACAATGCCATTTTATTTACTACCCAAAACCACCAGTGAACCTACACGTGTCCTCCGAACATGTATGTGTAATGTTAATGTTGACGATGTCAGGAATGTGCGAGAATACGTTTATTTTGGGGACTGTTCTGCCTTACATCATCCCTCATGTAATCCTCTGCCATGAATAGATTAAAACAAATGGATTAATATACATTTTAAGCCATTTTTTATCCTAAAACTGTCGTAAAACAGTACCTCAGGCCCAAGGCAGCACAACTGTTTCATGTAATAACTTTCTGTAAGGGAGCTTTCAGAGGTGCAAATCTGGTTCCTATCACCACCACTGTGAACAATTCTGACTGCATGTTTCTCTAGAACTGGACATTTCCACTCTGATTGACTGTTTACATCTGAACCATTTAATTGTGTAGAATTTTTGAGTAACCGGTGGATCCTTAAAGTTCTTTAAGTTCATTTTTAGTTAAACCAGCCATTATTTAACAGACAAGCCTCCAACACCAACTATATTATCAAGTGAGTCAGTATTTGTTTTGTCCACTCTGTTTTTGTGGACACTAATGCCACATTACTGCTATGTCCATCCTTTCAATCTGGGAAAAGATTGATTTACAGCCAATTTCTCCCAACAAAAGCTGTTTCCTTTGGTGGCACTGACATTATGTTCCCCTTCAAAGAGACAATAACGTGTTTGTTAACATGTTTTTTTATATATGTTAAAGTTAATGAAGTGACCACAGTACATGGGAGACGATCCTTCTCCTAATTCAGCAGTTCATTGTTGCTTGACAACAATAACCTACCAGACTCTAGAAGAACTACATTTCTTGGTGGAATACCTATTTATGTTGATTATTATTCATAATAAGAGAAATTATTTTCTGAAAAATGTTATATTATGGCGTATTTTATGTTGGCCCTGTAATGCACAACCTCCCATGGCTTATTGCCTTATTAAAAAAAATACCAAAAAATCTTGAAAAAATGTGACTCCTAATAACCATACAGAACTACCATCAGATAAACAGCACTTTCACCTTCGATTTAGAGGAGAAAATCTGCTTCAGATTTGAAAAAATTCACAGATGTTTCTATCCATCCTTCCACTGTGTGAAGACAACTCAGTGCTATGAGTCTGAAAGGATGTGTAAAAGACATTTTGTACCTAAACACTGAAACTGGACATCTGAGATGTGGAGGTTTTATGGACTAATGAGTCCAAATTAGCAATTGGGATTATTTGGACTATGAGAAGCAGAAAATGCAACCAACTTGTAACCCTACTTTCTTACTGGCAGTGATTTTTCGCTTCTTGTTGCCCAAATCGATGATCGCTTGTCGCATGTGGCCCTTTCTGAACTCCATCTCTTCACTGATGCCAAGCACAAATCTGATGAAATCCCACTAGAAATAAGAATCCTGGTGAGATTTCGCTTGTGTGCTGTTTTATTTTCCCCCAGTTTAAGAGGAAAATGCTGTGTGGTCTTTGTGAGTACTGTCTGTTTGCAGTGAAAGCACCACTGCCAGTAGAAACAATTATCTAGGAACCAAAAATTTACTATTTCACAGTGGTGGAGATGAAGCATGTACTACGCTGTTCAATGCTCAATTTCTATTGGTAATCGCCACATCGCTTCACTCTTTATTTGCATAAAATTAAACTTCGCTCAATATTAAACTCCGCCCACTTTGCATCTGCAATGTTCAGGCTGCCTCCTCTCCCTGGGAATCACCACCTCTCACTGAAAATGAATGAACTCCGGCCGCTTTGTCCGTTTTTGTCACTGCCAGTGCGAATCCAGGGTAAGACTGAACTTTGGAGGTGTGGAAAACATCCTGGAAAACATCTACGGTGCAAACATAGTAATTTTACTTAATATGAAAATAATGTGTCAGTCAACACATCTGCATGGCTTGTAATTCACTCTCACTCACTCACATTTAGCAGGTGTAAAATGATCCACAGGTGGGTGCCATTTGTGATCTAATAGCTTCTAAACTTAAAAAGAGCAGTGCCTCATGTCAATGACAGCATTTCTTGTTATACGTAATATGTTAAGAGAAAATTGGTAGTAAATCTAAAGAAATAAGTTTTCTTTCTTGCAGGGCTCTGCAAAAACCAAAACTATCATTAAAGAGTGTTTCAGGCGTCAGGCTGTGCATTCCTAACCGTTTCAGCGAATGACTTTCCGTCAAACTTTCTGCTTTTACAGACATTAAATGATGTCTGTGAACAATTCTCACAGAGCTTCTCTAAAACTGAGCATATCACACCAAACTAGGAGCGACTTTGTCTTAACCATTTAAGGAAGATGAAATTGAGACAGGTTGGTGGATTTCCTGTTAACATTATTTTTTCCCTCCTTTTCAGTTCACACGTCCTCCTGACTGGTGTTTGTTCTTTGGCTCTTGACTGACATTCTGCTCATGTGTGTGTAAGTGTGTGCTGGTAACCTCTCTCTCTCTCTCTCTCTCTCGCTCTCTCTCTCTCTCTCTCTCTCTCTCTCTCTCTCTCTCTCTCTCTCTCTCTCTCTCTCTCTCTCTCTCTCTCTCTCTCTCTCTCTCCCTCACTCACACATACACACACATACCCGCGCTCTCTCTGAGGATTTCTCTGGATGTGAGCCCGGTGCTTAAAAAAATATGAAAGTGGCCTATTTTATGTGTCTGCCACGATGCCAGTTGTGGTGGTTTTTAATTTTTTTTTTTTGCTCATCTGAGTGTATTGTGTGCACTAGGGAGCGAAACAAGCAAAGAAGCGAGAAGGACAAGAAAGAAGAGAGCATCTGATTAGGCATGATTGATTCATTCAGTCTTTCTGCTCTCCCTCACCTTTCTCTCAGCTTCTCTCTCTCTCTCTCTCTCTCTCTCTCTCTCTCTCTCTGTGTGTGTGTAAGCCTTACTCTCTCTGTCTCTCCTGAGCAGCGTTATGGCTTGATTATATGGAGACGTTTTCTGTGGAAAAGGCAATACATGCTGTGCTGGTTTATTCATGTCCCAGGGAGCGTGGGCTGTCAATCTCTCTCTCTCTCTCTCTCTCTCTCTCTCTCTCTCTCTCTCTCTCTCTCTCTCTCTCCTGTCACTTCACTCCCTCACTGTCTAGCTCTGTCAGTCTCTTTCTTTTGTTCTGTCTCTTCAGGTTATGGCATTCTTCTTTTCTTATTCTGCTCTCTCTCCCTCTTTCTCTCTCTTTCCCTCTCTCTCCCTCTCCCTCTCTCTCCCTTAGCTGTAGCCTTCCTGCTCATCTTAATCTGCATTTCTTTTTTTTTCTTTCTTTCTTTCCACACAAGTACGCACACACAGAGGGATTATCCCTTGATGCCAATCTCTCTCTCTCTCTCTCTCTCTCTCTCTCTCTCTCTCTCTCTCTCTCTCTCTCTCTCTCTCTCTCTCTCTCTCTCTCTCTCTCTCTCTCTCTCTCTGTGTGTGTCACATGTTGAGTGTGAGTATACACACTGCCCTCAGCAGGCTCAGTGTGTGTGTGTTGACACTGTGTGTTGAGTCTCGTGCAGATGCTCCCAGAGATGGACCGAAGGAGAAGAACTGTCTGAGTCTTGTTTTTTTTTTTAATCTCTCTCTCTCTCCCTCCATCTGTTTATTCCTCCCTCGCACTCTCCTCTCTCGTGCGTATGGAAATTACGGCCAAGTCGGCAGCGGTTCGATTTTAGAGCATCTGCCGCAGAAAATGAGTAAAAACAAGCTGAAAAATCAGTGAATCATTCTGCACTGCGCCTTTCACAATAACATCACCCTGTGCAAAGTGAACAGGAAATATTTCAGAGTGAGAGCTGCTCTGGAATAAAGCTGCTGCTCTGTGAGTAAGCACCATGTCCTGATCCACGTTTTGCTCTATATAGGCGTACAGTCACAAACTGATAGTGTCATAATGTCCACTTGTATGTGTGTGAAAACTCCTATATGTGTGTGCTGTTTGCCAGTGCCATGGTTTTGTAAATGGCTGTACTTTGTGAGTTTTATAATTGTTCATGAATGTAAAGGATGTTCTATGCCAAGCTAAGGACAGTAGTTTGAGCATGTTGACTGCTCTGTGTTTAAATATTCATGAATGTAATAGCTATGCACAGTTTCAAAGAGGTGGCTAAGGTGGCTTTTTTTGGAAATCATGGACACTGCATCCTTTAGGATAAAGACCATCTGGCTTGTTATCAGCACGTCTCTGCACATCTGTGAAGGCTCCATTAATACTGAATGATATATACAAGTTTTGGAGCAACATATGCTGCCATCCAGGTGATGTCTTTTTCAGGGAAGCTCTTGATTATTTCTGAACTGTTGAGCAGCTGAAATCCTACATCAAGCAGGACCAGGAAAACATTTACATTTTTAAAACTACAGCAATCTCTCTTCAGTTCCCAAATGCTTACAGAGTGTTGTTAAAGGAAGAGGTAATGCAACACAGTGGTAAACATGCCCCCGTCCCAACTTTTTTGGAACGTATTGCAGGCATCAGATTGAAAATGGCCATATATTCTTCAAAAAAATGATAAAAGTATCTGAATTGCATATCATTGCACCCTATCTGTGTTCAGATCTGTGTACAGCATCCCACCATTTTTGGAAATAGGGTTGTAACTGTATATAAATATAATGGCTGCTCTATATCATTGGTGCTTTATGTGCAGTCGCATGTGAATTGAGTACTCTGCGTTTATGATCGACTGTTGATGGTTGTAATGGCCACTCTGTGCGAGTGTTGCTCTATGTATAGCGGCTTGTGAGTGTAATGAGAGTTCCTCTGTTTGGTTATTTATGAATGTAATGGCCACTATATGCTAACATACTTCGTGTTCCATGGTTTGTGACAGTGATGACTGCTCTGTGTTCCTCTATGTTTGATTGTGAATGTAATGGCTGCTCTGATGCCCCTCTTTATGCAAATGTTTGTAAGTATAACAAGCGCCATGTTAATTTTGGTCTACATAAAAATAATGGCTGCTCTCAATGCTGCTCAGTTCGCTCCATGCTAGCATTGCTCTATGTGACTGCTCTTTGTTCATCTATAGGCCTGATCGCACACGAATTAGCTCATGTTCATGCTAATGTTGGTTTAGATGTGTACAAGACTATCAAGGTTGCTCTGTGCCAATGCAGTTGTGAGTAGAACACACAGACTAAAAGCTGCTGTATGTAATGTAGCTCTATATGGTTGTTTGTATGGGTAAAGCCTCTGATCTGTGCCAAGATTACGCTCTTTCTAGTTTTTTGAGGGTACATGCTAATGTAGCTCTATATATTAGCCTGTACAGGAATCTCAAAGCTCCTATGTTCCCGTATCCATTGTTTAAGAGAGTAATGTGTAGGCTGGTTTCTGCATCATAATCTAGTTTGAGAGAATATTGGCTGCTCTATGTTATTACTGCTTTAGATCCACTTCTTTATGAGGGTTATGGCTGCTCCATGCTAATGTTGATTTGTAAATGATTATTTTTGATGTGTAGTAAGGTTGTGGCGGCACGGTGGCGTGGTGGGTAGCGCTGTCGCCTCACAGTGAGGAGGGCCTGGGTTCTCTCTGTGTGGAGTTTGCATGTTCTCCCCGTGTCTGCGTGGGTTTCCTCCGGGTTCTCCAGTTTCCTCCCACAGTCCAAAGACATGCAGTCAGGCCAACTGGACATGCTAAATTGCCCCTAGGTGTGAGTGGCTGTCTGTGTCTGTCTGTCTGCCCTGCAATGGACTGGCGGCCTGTCCAGGGTGTATCCTGCCTTCCGCCCGAAGACTGCTGGGATAGGCTCCAGCACCCCCCGTGACCCTGACGGAGAAGCGGCTTAGAAAATGGATGGATGGATGGATGTAAGGTTGTTTGGTGCCTGTGTTCTTATCTGCGTAGTTTGAGAGAGTGTTGAGTGTTGGCTGTTCTGCAGTAACATTGCTTTGAAACAGTACTTGCTGCTCTGTGCTAATGTTCTATTGCCTTAGTGGGTGTAATGGCTAATCCATGCTAATGTTGCTCTATATTGAATTGTATATGAATGTCAAGGCGGCTCTGCACCAGTGTCTCTCGGTGTCCCCTGTTGTGTGTGTGAGTAATAGCTTCTCTATGCTAATGCTGCTCTGTATCCAGTTCTTTTTGAGGCTAATTGCTGCTGTGTGCTGATGCTCTTTGCTGTGTCAGGCTGCAGCGCTGCTGGCGATGAGGCTCTCAGCATGTCACTCTCAATCTCTGCTACAGTAAGACTACAGCTGCAGTGTTCTCTTCTGCCTAGCCAGTGTGCTACATCTTATATCATCCCCCACACTTCACCAGTGGAACCTAATGTGCATTTTATGGGCACTTTCACGATATTGGAACTCTGACTTGGATACCGATACTAAGTCTAGCATCACAGAGCTTAAAGGGGAACTCCATCAATTTAGCAAAATGAATTAGTCTTTTAAAGGTTTAGACGTTAACAAAATCCTTCAGAGTGGTTTGGTGTGAAATGCGCCTTTCTAGAGAAATTTACTGAGTCAGAATTGTTCACCATTGTAATACTAGGAACCAGACGTCCTTATGTCTACATTGTAAATTATGTCACCATTTTATCTGCTATCCTAAATGAACAGTGAACTTACTTGTGTCTTATAAGGACTATATGTCATGTTAAAAATGGTAAAATAGTGCTTAATAAAAAATTCTTTTCTTTGGGTACTATTTTTTCCTTAGAACGCCCTGCATGTACCTCTCCGCCCTGTTTCACTCCAGCAGAAACTGGAATTAAGGTGAGAAACATATGTGAATGAAATAAATTTGACGTCGTTGGCCACCATGCCTATATCACTGTTAGCCGTTAGCTTACAGACATCTGAAATAGGCCATGCAGTAAAATAACTATCTACCTCGCTGTCTTGCCCCATAAACTGGTACGTGGAGTAGAAAGTAGTTTGCTGTGGACCCCATCAGTTTCCATTTGCCCTAGGTGGTTCTACTTCGGTGCCGTCGAGTTAAGTCTCTCTCACTCTCTCTCTCTCTCTCTTTCTCTGCCTTTTGGCTCTGTCTTCTTTAAACCACAAATCATTTGTGTATTCTGGTTCAGATCAATATGGCTCTACGGCATCTCAAAGTCCTCTGCATACTTTGCAATCTTCCAAAAATAGGTAAGAAAACCGTAAAATAATCGTCGGTGAACAAAAGTTGCTGCTGGCGTTAGCCTTGTTGAACTACAGGCTACTAACAACAAAAGTACGTTGGCTTGTGCGCATTGATGCAGTTTTGAGAGGAAGCATGGAAGTGTTCCTGGACTAAAAAATGCATTTTAGGCCAAAGCTTTAGAACAAAACTATCACAAAACAATGGCTCAGGTATCAAGCAACACATTCATAACCATTTTGTATAATAACTTAATAGGATGCAACTTTTAGAGCCATTACACACCTTGGACGTCTGGTTCCTAGTGTTATAATGGACAACAATACTGACTTGGTCAATTTTTCTAGAAAGGCGCATTTCACACCAAAACACTCTGAATGATTTTGTTCACATCTAAACCATTGAATGATTAAGTAAAGTTCCAATTTACTACCAAAACTTTACAAAAAGTGAGAAAGACTGTATGAACACTCAGTGTTTACTGGACTGAACAGAAACATTACAGCTTATTCAAACTGTCTCTTTTTTATCAATATAAAACTGCTAAGCAAATCAGTTGAGTAATGTAGCCTTATTCAACATGTTCTGGAGGCGAGATTAAAGATGAGACAAGGATGTACAGTATAGTCTGATGTGGATCACACTAGCTGCATCCAAAACCTAAATACAAAATAGTGCAAAATAATGCAACATGATTAGCATGTGCATTGATTAGTAAGGGGGGAGGAAGTGCAGAGCTTCATATGCTGCTCTAAATATTTTGAATCAGCATTTATTTCATCAGGGAAATGTTTGATAAAGCATTAAAGATCAATAAATGAAACAATCTACTTGTGACCATTTAATCATAGCACCTATGAATACAATATAATGAAGCAGAACATTTGAAATATATAACAATACAATATGTAAAGCGGAACATATACAAATAATATACCTGGACTACATTGGAAGGCTGATTACTTGGTGTTAGCGTAGTGAAGGCTGTATGCAGACTTTTTGTGAAGGTAGTACTGGTGCTAGAAAAGTGTTGTAATTAAAATGTTGTAGCATTAAAAAATGCAATACTTCTAAAAAGTATTAATCACACTAAGGGTTCAACTCTGCACAACAGTGAAATGAGACAGAATGCAAAAGACAAGAATTGTAATGTAAAATATAAAGATCTGCATATTTTATTAAATATAGAGGTGATTTTTTTTCTCCGCAATCATTCATATTCTTAATGGTACTAGCTTTTGTATGCGTCATTGAAAAAGATGAAACCCACAGTAGCAGGATTTCACAAATGCACATATGTTTGTGGTCTTGAATTTCAAAAGAGTAAGCAAAGTAGTTTATTATCTAGAAGAGATGCATTGCTAATGTTTGTAATTCATATTTTGTTGCACTGTGTAGCCCTGAGCATAGTGACAAAGTTTTGGATAAAGCCAGTGCATTTAAAACAAAATACCTTATGTTTACTTAACTGGCTGGAGGTAGTCAACTTACTGTTCTTCATTATCATATTATTATTATGATTATCATCATTATTATTATTACATGCAAAAATATGTCAACACTACTACTATGATAGCTTTCCAGACTAACTTTACCCAATAGCATGATTGTGTTGTTTTATAACTGGTTGGAAAAAACGTTGGTTTTTTTTTGTTTTTTTTTTCAACTGAGCAAAAATAATGTCACAATGCACACCTCTTACACTGACCGTGATCAGCATCATATACATTATACATTATATATTATACATTATACATTATATACATTATATAATAAATCATATGCATTTTAGCACATGTTTACACATATATTAGCAGCGACCTGGAATGCCTTAGAAACAGCTTAGCAACACAGACCTGAGATGACATAGCTACAGCCTAGCAACACCTCTGCACCACAAAGAATACCATAGCAACACCCCAGCAACCACCTGGAATAGCTGTATAATTATGTTATCAAAAGCTAATTACACACAAATACATATATACTAGCAACCACCTGGAATATCATAGAAACAGCTTAGCAACACCGTAACAACCATCTGAGATAACATAGCAATGGGCTAGTAACACTTTAGCAACCACCTGGAATAACTGTATAATTATGTTATTAAAAGCTATTTACACAAACATATACACATATACTACCAGCCACCTAAACAGCTTAGCAACACCTTAACAACCACCTGAGATAACATAGCAACAGGCTAGCAACACCTCAGCACCACAAAGGATACCATAGCAGCACCCTAGCAACCAAACCTGGAATAACTATATAATTCTGTCATCAAAAGCTATTTACACACACATATACACATACACCATAGAAACACCCCAGCAACCACCTAGAAGAACTGTATAATTATGTTATGAAAAGCTGTCTACAGTTCTTTAGTGTTTCAGGCATTTTTAGGTGGTTTTGTCAAGCCAACATAAACTTGCCTGAATGTCCGCAAACATTCCCGTTCTAACTTTTTCTATAAGCACAAGGTCACATGTTTCACATATGAGTCAAATTATCATGCACAGTCTTGGCCTGTCGAAAGTGTAAAGTGTTGAGTTGTTTACAAGGCTGTTGTAATGGTGAAAACTGTAAATTTTTAATGTATACAACTTGTTTGTGATCAGGTCATGAATGAGACCAGTGGAGCAGGAGTGCCCTCACAGTCTGTCCCAGGACCAGCCAAATTTTCACCCGAATCTGTAGGCATCATTAGAACCAATGGTAAACTGATCTGAGATGAATCGCAGTGACCTAGATGACCAGCGAGCGTTCTCCCAGTTGCCTGAGTCCTGCTGTGTTTACTGAGGAGAGTCTGGGCTGCTTGTGGAAAGTTCTTTTATCCCAGCTCTCATTCTTTATTCACCCGTTTACTGCCTTCTCCATGCAGTGGGCCTGTGAAGTGGGAAAGCACCCCAGGCTAGGAGTACAATAGTGCCCTTCTGCCTCCTCCTCTCGCTCTTCCCCACTCTCCCTCATCCTCTGTTCTTCCATCTCTTTATCTCTTTCTCTTTCTTTTACTGTCCACACAGGCTTCAACTCAGTCTGTCTGTCCGTATCCTTTTCAACCGCTTGTCAACTTTCTCTCACCTTGTCTTTCACTGCTAGTCCCTCAACTTTCTTTAGTCACTTTCATTCTTATACTTTTTTCTGTCTGTTTGCCTGTCTGTCTGTCTTTCTGTCTGTCGTTTTTTTCTCTGTCTTTAGCACTGTTTGGATGGGATAAGTTTTTTCAGATGTATTTACCACACGTAATGTTTATGATTCTCAGGGGATAAGACATCTCTGTGTTAAATTACATGACTGGGAATGTGTACTTGATATATGAATTGTCTCAACACCAAAAAAGTCTAATAGAATCTCACCCAAACCAAACAGGCTGTATTCATCATGTTTTCTTATTCACGTTGACTTTCCTTTATTACTGTGAAATGTAATACAAATTGGACCAAAGGATAATGAAAAAAATGCAGGCCAAAAACTGCGTGAGACAGGCTGCTATGTGAAACCTGAAAGTTTTGATACCAACCAGAGACAACAACTATTTAAAATATGGCATGAATAGTCCAGTCCCATCAGGCTCAGACAAACACAAAAAGGTTCCATACATATAGTAGTAGATTTTGCTAGTACACAAAAACTTGTGCTAATGTTCAGTGGTTAAGCCTCAGGGCTTTCTAGGCCTCCAGAGAAGGCCTAATGTTGTTATAAAAATACATGCGTATTTTTTGTTCATTTTCTTTAATAGAATAATTTTGCAATGTTCTTATCACATTTTTTTGTTTGTTTTGTTAGATTAAAGCCTTGAAACGCTCAACAGAAAGCTGTCCAATCAGATTCTGTCTCCACTGTATCTAGGTAGATACAGCCAAGTTAGCTCTCTAATTGGTTAGGGCTTCAGAAACTGAACTGATCAATCATGCTTTGATTTCCTGTGGGTGGAACCAATTTTGTGAGAAGAAATGTCATTCTAGGTCTCCTGTATCTTCTCAATATGTCACGAACATATTGCAAGAACAAGTGGAAGTTAAAACAGGTTCTAGTCAGTTATTAATGGTAGCAGCTCTATGTCAGGACTCTTTACTCAAATACACAGTGTAAGACAGCTACATACAAGGTAAGATACATTTATGTCTGTAAAATGTGTCTGTTACACATTTCACACAAAACATGGAACATCTTTAACATACTTGAGATTTTCATGTTTAGCCTAGAATGACCAATAAATATTCATGTGCACCAGTGTTAGCTAACTACTAACAAAATATCAGAGCTGGTTTAAGGGGAGCCTGGCTCCTTCCTATTTCTCCTATTATATCAAAAACATGACTGCAAAACACTAGAGGGCGCCCACTAGTCGGTTGACATGAGTTGGGGTGAATGGAGCTTAACAGCTAAAAACATAATTTAAAACAGTTTCTAGCCACTTGTTCAAGACCTTGCTGTATTTTTAGAAAGTAGAAGGATGTATTTCACTAAAAAAGTAAAGAAAACTTACCTGTATGTTTCCTTTTTTCTACAGCAAATGGGTTTTGGGAAAAGGGCGCTGTCATTACTACTAAGTGTTGATTTGTTGGCAAGGCTGATCAGCTCATTGTGAAGCGTTTTGTGCTCATCATCATCGTTAATCGCCTAGTCCAGATAGGGTTGCAGTAGCAGTTGGGAGAGCAGAGAATCGCAGACGAACCTTTCCCCACAACCTCCTCCAGCTCATTCCTGGGGACCTCAAGCCACTCCCAGGCCAACTTGGAGATATAATTCCTCCACTGGGTTCTAGGACAACCCAGGGGTCTTGTCCCAGTAGGCTGTGCCTGGTACACCCCCACCAGGAGGTTTCCAGAGGTCATCTGGATCAGATGCCTGAACCACCTCTCAATGCGGAGGAGGAGTAGCAGCTCTACTCTGAGCTCCTCCCAGATGACTGAGCTCCTCAACCTACCAAGTAGAGTGTAGCCCGGCATCCTGCAAAGAAAGCTAATTTCCGCCACTTTTATTCGCGATCTCATTTATCGGTCATTACTCACAACTCATGACCATAGGTGAGGGTCGGGATGTAGACCGACTGGTAAACAGAGAGCTTCATCTTATGGCTCAGCTCCCTCTTCACCACTACAGTTCAGTACAGTGACTGCATTACTGCTGCTGCCTGTCCCAGCCTGCAGCCGATCTCATGGTCCCTCTTCCCATCACTCGTAAACAACACTCTGAGATACTTAAACGACTCTAGCTGGGGCAAGTCCTTTCCCCTTACCTGGAGTGGGCATGCCATCCTTTTCAGGGCTAGAACTATGGACTTGGAGGTGCTGATCCGCATACCAACCGTTTCACACTCAGGTGCAAACTGCTCCAGTAAACACTGGAAGGCATCCATGTGATCCAGCCAAAAGAATACATATAATGCCCTCCTGACCTCAGCTATGCCTCGAATATCCATGAATCCTTGTCCATGAATATCACGAACAGGAGTGGAGACAGGGCACAACCCTGGCAGAGTCCAATGCTAAAACTGAAAGAGTCTGACTTAATGCTGTGTATACAAATGCAGCTCTCACTCCTGGAGTACAGAGATTGAATGGCCCAGAGTAGTAGCCCTGGCACCCCATACTCCTGGAGGTCCTCTCACAAGATATCTCAGGGAACACGGTTATAAACCTTCTCCAAGTCCACAAAACACATATAGACTGGGTTGGCAAACTCTCATGCCTCCTCAACAATTTGTGAGAGGGTAAAAAGCTGGTCCATTGATCCACGGCCAGGATGGAATGCGTATTGTTCCTCCTCAATCTGAGGTTCAACTATTGGTCGAAGTCTCCTTTCCTGCACCTTGGCATAGACTTTCCCAGGGAGGCTGAGCAGTGTGATATCCCGGTAGTTGGCACACACCCTCCGGTCCCCTTTCTTAAAAATAGGGACCACTGCCCTGGTCTGCCAGTCCAAGGGTACGCAGAGGCTTGTCAACCATCAACAGCCCCACAATATCCAGAGTCTTAAGCATCTCCGGATGAATCTCATTCACACCAGGTGCCTTGCCACTGAAGCGCTTGCCAACTACCTCCATGACCTCCACCAGGGAAATGAAACTTGACAGGTCAGAAGCCTCTGGCCCTGACTTCCATGAGAGAGGCATGTCTCCTGGATTAAGGAGTTCTTCAAAGTGCTCCTTCTGCCAACTGACAATATCCTTATTTGATGTCAAAGTTTTCTCCACCCCTGCCAAATACAGCTTGGGCAAAGCCACCCCGACCATTCCTGAGTCGCCGGATACTCTAGCACCCTGTTTAAAGACATGCAAAGAAGAAGAATCAGTGGTTGCTGCCAGTGCTGGATGAGAAAATTGAACCCAAATTTTCAAAAATGGAGGATCATATTTATTGTTTAGCATAACCAAAAGTAAGGGAGGAAGAATCCTTCACGTCAAAGAAGTGAAAACATGAAGTAGCAAAATCGGGACAGGTGGCGACAGGTAGCAGTGAGGGAGTGGTATTCAGTTGGTTGCAATCTGCAACCTCACCAGTAGATGCCAGTACATCTTACATACTTTCTTTCATTTTGGACTCACTCAGGAGCACCCTCTAGACATTCCTACACTTTCAGAAACCCATGGTTGCCAGCAAAAATGAGTAAAATCATAGTTTTTTCTTGTGTTTTGACTAGTTATCTGTCTTTAGTTAATGCAGTGAGTGATTAGCTTAGCATTTGACCGTCAACTTTCAGAATTGCCACATAAAATTAAATGCTAAATGTCTACATTGTTAAGGAAAATCTCAAACCCACGTCAGTCATATAGGATCCATATATCCTGACTTTCTACACTTCATTTCAAAGTGGCTAAAAGTCAGTCAGTAGTGCAGGAACTAAAATGTTTGTTAAAGATACTGACATAACAGGACTAAGATAGCAGTGATACTCTGGTAATAATTACATTACCTCATCTCCTCGTGTAAAAGTGATCTCCACACAGTACTTTGCCAGTCATAAATACGCACACAGTGCACTGCATCTCGTGCAGTCAGCGAATCTGTGAATGATAATTACATGGTAACAGCACCAGTAACATTGCTGTGGTCGTTAAGGTATGCCACCGTGGCTTATGGTGATGATGATGTGGAGGGTGTTTGTTGGGCAGAGTTGAATCCTGGGATGCTGTCCAGTCTTCCAGTCCACCCAGCTCTCTCAACAACGTCTCCCAGAAGGCCGTACTGCAGAGCTGCGGTTGCTGAGCCAATCGCATGCGGTTGTCATGTGGTCTGTTAAAACTGCCAGAGTGGTTGGATTTCTCACTGAAGGACAACAACCAGTGTGTGTGTGTGTGTGTGTGTACCAGGTTTATGCCACATTATGGAGACCAAAACCTGTTTATACGTTCACTTTGTGGGACTATTTTCCTTGTGAGGACCACAACGTAAAGCATGTAAGTCTATGTAATGTCCCTGTATGTGTGTGTGTGTGTGTGTGTGTGTGTGTGTTTCATACATATTCAAGTAAAGGTGGGCAGCATACTACATGTTTTGTTAATTAAAGGGTGAAACTACTTCTTTTGGCTAATGTGTTTAAGGTTCAGGTTAACGGATAAGCTTACAAAATCAGTTTTTAAAAAGGTACTTACATATCAAAATATATATGACGTTTATTATTATTACATATAGGTACTGACACACACAGAGCATCACTGTGTTTGGTCTTTACTTTAATAGAACAATATAGTGTCTTATAGATTATCTACAGAGGTTAACTGTATTGAAACTTGATTCTAAACAGTGGTAGGGTTTAGTTTAGGATATGGAGCAGGGTTAGAGTCAAGTTTAGGTTTTGGATTGAGGTTAAGGTTGGGATTAGGGTTAGAACCAGGTTTAAAGAAAAATAAGGATTTTGGTTTATATTTAGTTGAATGCAAGTTAAAGGTAACTTAAGTTAAGTAGGGTAAATGTATCTATTAAGCTCACAAAAATTTACATTCAGTAGTTTTTCAAGCCCTATAAACAGATTTCAGCTGGATAAGTGATGTTAAAATTAAATATTAATCTCTCATTCAGTACTACTTAGATCAATTTAAGAGCTAAAGATAAAGATATTCATATTTAAAAGAAAAACGGGCTGCGCTTAAAAGGTGTGAAACGTAGTGGCAGTATTACTAACCTGTATTATGCAATTATAATATATGTAAGTACTTAAATATACTGACATTGTAAAACAAATAAAAACTGTGCGTGTGTATGTTGAAATGACTACCCACTAATAAGCACTGTATTCCTGCTGACTGAATGAGAGATTACACGTGATGTTTTTCTGACCACACATTCTTTAAACCCTCAGCACAACAGCACATCCAGTGAAATGACACTAAACTCTGTTAAAGAGCTAAGCAGTGACGGTGGTTTGCTCACACACAGACTTTACAGCTTTAATGACAGCTTTGGGTTGCATCTTTCATGAAATAAGAAAATATTCTAGGGGAGTTGAATCTGATGTGGCGGACTAATTACTGCCATTATGAAGTTGTTCAGTTCTCATTAAAAATTTCTGTTCCCTCATGTTATTGTATTAATGAATTTTGTTTGTTTTCCCCATTTGTGAAATTCCTACAGAGTGATCGATTAAGTGTGTTCCTTGTTTCTTAGTTGGGTTGCCAAGTTTAGGCCAAGGCCCTTTACAATTTGGTAAAATTTGGTAATTTGAATGAAAAGCCAATTGCTTGATTAGTTAAAATGGACAGAAGTAGAGCTAATGCTGAAATGCAGTTTATGATAAGGCTGTTTTTTTATCTCTACATAATTAAACCGTTTATATGTAAATAAAATTATTCAGAGTGGTTTGATAAACACTCTGTTCTAGAGAAACCTACCAAATCAGCATTGCTCACAGTGGTGGTGATAGGAACCAGGCATCCAAAATGTGACTCACTGAAAGTTATTACATGGTTACGAATAAATTGCCTGATCCCCAAGATATTGATTTGCAATTAATTTTTGAGATAAGATTTTGGCCTGAGATGTATTTTAAATATACATTTATGGTACAGAGGTACATGCAAGGTGTTTTGAGACAAATTAGTCCACATATTTGCATTGACAACATTACATATTAAAAATTAAGAAGTTTAGAAGACACATGAAATGAAATGGCAGCAAAATTAATTTTATAATGCTTTAATAATATAATGCTTTTGTAATGCCTGAAATAATCATTCATCATTCAGAAGTGTTGGGTCAGACTTTGCAGGACTTTTTTTGACCACATCATATATCTTAACATATTAACGTCACACCATGGCCTCCAAAAGAAGGTCCAGCTCAATATATAGGTCTGAGGTCAAATGCAAACATTATACTGATGAAGATGTGATGATAGTAGGTAGTAGATAATTCACATAATCAGAAGGCACATCCTTCACCAAGTTCTAATTGAGTTCTCTTCCAATACTTTATTCAGATCCTCCATTTGGTGAAGGGGACTGAAGCACAAAATGCTCTCTGCACATTCCGTGCAGTTATACTTTTCCACCAGAGAGGTTACAGAATCTTCAAAACTTACATAGGGCAGCTTTAAATAGTGTGGGTAGACAAATGTGTGGTACTGTTAACGCAACACGGGAAAACACATAGAGGTGCAGAAATGATCATTATGGTTGCCCTGATAATTTGGTGAGCAAAAATGAATTATAAAGTGAAGGTTTCTGCATTAAACTGTACAATATTATGATATAAAAATAAAAACGTAAAGGTTCATGAAATGACTGCAGCATACTGTGATGGGGGGGCTGAAAGTTCTTGTTCTCCAGTCCCTGGCTGATTGGCAACGACACAGAACAAACTATATTTGGTAGTTGGAGAAAGTTGTTTAGTTGTTTATTGCTTTTTTGCTTATTGCTTTTTGTTTATTGTTATTTACTTACAAACTTTGCCCATAGTGCCCTGTTGGGTGTACTGATCATGTACTAATCAGATTACTAGATCTACAGATTAGTACTTTTCGAGTACTGATAGTGAATATATCCATCTTTAGTGAGTGTGTAGGATAAAGCAGACAGTGGCACATGAGGAGTGCAGTGTGTGTAATGTCATTTAAACTGAAATTTTACTTCAACCCAGTTTAATGGAGAACAATAGGCCACGGGCAGGATTATTAGAATGCATGAGTGTGTCAGTGCATCCAATATCACATTTCAAACTGGCACAAGAAAGAAAGAAATGACATACTTTACCATTAATGAGATTTGAAGTTTCCAGAGCAGCTTTCATTTTGAGCTGTTCTTCACCTGAGCACTGCTACATGCTGATGTGTTTTCTTTATGAAACTGCTTTTTTTAGTTTGGATGCTTACACACTTACTCATAAAGTGCCAGTCAACATCCAAATACTTTATAAATGCCACATTCTCACTTTACAATGAGACACTCTCATCTCCTCTCGCACCGTTTCTTCACCTAATATTCACTTGCGCACCAGCGGGAATGAGATGAAGTGCTATGAAGCCTGAGGCTCTGCTGCTGTCCAGGAGCACCACATTTACAGAGAGAGAGAGAGAGAGAGAGAGAGAGAGAGAGAGAGAGAGAGAGAGAGAGAGAGAGAGAGAGAGAGAGAGAGAGAGAGAGAGAGAGAGAGAGAGAGAGAGAGAGAGAGAGAGAGAGAGAGAGAGAGAGAGAGAGAGAGAGAGAGAGAGAGAGAGAGAGAGAGAGAGAGAGAGAGAGAGAGAGAGAGAGAGAGAGAGAGAGAGAGAGAGAGAGAGAGAGAGTGTGTGTGTGTATGAGAAAGAGGATGCAGATATATTTGAACAGTAAGGGTTTAAAAATACACACATATGTGTGTGCAGTGCCCTCCACAAGTATTATATTGCCACCCCTGGTAAAAATGAACAAAACAGATGGTAAAGAACATTTCTTATTGCAATCTTTCAACAAAAATAATATATAAAATTGTTTCATAAAAAAAAAAAAATAAATTAAACCTCTGTTTTGGTTTCATCTGACCATCAAAAACGCTCCCACAGTAACAATTGGCAAACTGTAGGAGCTTGAGTTTGTTCGTCCCTGACGGCAGAGGCCTCCTTCTTGCGCCCCTCCAAACAACTTGTGGTGATATAGGTGGTGCCTGTGGTTTGGGAAACATTCTGACCACAAGACCTGACTAATTTCTGCAGTTCCACTATCTGTGACTTACGGAGCCCGTCTGGTGACATCTTGTATAAATAAAATAATCCGTGGCCACTGACTTAATAGGGTGTGAGAACGAGATAATTAAGTTCTGGTCTTGACTTAGTGAGGGGTGATCTCATTCCCATGCCTTACTAAGTTGTTAATTTTTTTATTTTTTTTTTTTCATTTTCAGCTATGCCTACACATTTGAAAATACCTGGAAAACCTGGAAAAAAAGTCTGGTTCCAAAAGTACAGAAGGTTTTTTTTCCTAAACTTTATTAATTACATTAAGTTCACTTTTCAGTACCAAGAAGAAAAACATTAAACATCATCATCATCATCGTCGTTGCCCGCTTAGTCCAAACAGGGTCCAAACAGGGTAGCAGTTGGGAGAGCAGAGAATCCCAGATTCCCGGGGACCCCAAGCTGCTCCCAGGCCAACTTGGAGACATAATCCCTCCAGCGGGTCCTAGGGCGGCCCCGGGGTCTTGTAGGCCGTGCCTGGAACACCCCCACCGGGAGGCGTCCAGGGGGCATCCGGATCAGATGCCCGAACCACCTCAACTGGCTCCTCTCAATGCGGAGGAGTAGCGGCTCTACTCTGAGCTCCTTCCGGATGACCGAGCTTCTCACTCTATCGCAGAGCGTGTAGCCCGCCACCCGATGAAGAAAGCTCATTTCTGCCGCTTGTATTCGCGATCTTGTTCTTTTGGTCATTACCCACAGCTCATGACCATAGGTGAGGGTTGGAATGTAGATCGACCGGTAAACAGAGAGCTTCGCCTTTTGGCTCAACTCCCTCTTCACCAATACAGTCTGGTACAGTGACCGCATTACTGCTGCCGCCTGTCCCAGCCTACGGCCGATCTCACGATCCCTCTTCCCATCACTCGTGAACAAGACCCCAAGATACTTAAACTCCTCCACCTGGGGCAGGTCCTTTCCCCTTACCTGGAGTGGGCATGCCATCCTTTTCCGGGCCAAGACCATGGACTCAGACTTGGAGGTGCTGATCCGCATACCAACCGCTTCACACTCAGCTGCAAACCGCTCCAGCGAGCGTTGGAGGCATCCATGTGAACAACATCATCTGCAAATAACTGAGACGCCACCCTCCGGCCTCCACACATAATGCCCTCCTGACCCCGGCTACGCCCGGACACTCTGTCCATGAATATCACGAACAAGAGTGGAGACAGAGCACAACCCTGGCGCAGTCCAACGCTAACCCTGAAAGAGTCTGACTTAATGCCGAGTATACGGACACAGCTCTCACTCCGGGAGTACAGAGATTGGATAGCCCGGAGTAGTAGCCCCGGCACCCCATACTCCCAGAGGACCTCCCACAAGATATCTCGAGGAACATGGTCATAAGCCTTCTCCAAGTCCACAAAACACATGTAGACTGGGTTGGCAAACTCACATGCCCCCTCAACAATCTGTGAGAGGGTGAAAAGCTGATCCATTGTTCCAAGGCCGGGACGGAATCCACATTGTTCCTCCTCAATCTGAGGTTCAACTATCGGTCGGAGTCTCCTTTCCAGCACCTTTGCATAGACTTTCCCAGGGAGGCTGAGCAGTGTGATACCCTGATAATTGGCACACACCCTCTGGTCCCCCTTTTTAAAAATAGGGACCACCACCCCAGTCTGCCAGTCCAAGGGTACTGTTCCCGAGGTCCATGCAATATTGCAAAGGCGTGTTAGCCATGACAGCCCCACAATATCCAGAGGCTTAAGCATTTCTGGACGAATCTCATCCACCCCCGGTGCCTTACCACTGAGGAGCTTACCAACTACCTCAGTGATCTCCACCAGGGAAATGGAACTTGACACCCCAGAAGCCTCTGGCCCTGACTCCCGTGAGGGAGGCACGTCTCCCGGATTAAGAAGTTCCTCAAAGTGCTCCTTCCACCGACCGACAATATCCTCATTTGAAGCTTGGGCGCAGCCACCCCGACCCCTCCTGAGTCGCCGGACAGTTGTCCAGAACCTCTTTGAGGCCGAACGAAAGTCTTTTTCCATGGCCTCACCAAACTCCTCCCATGCCCTGGATTTTGCTTCTGCCACAGTTGCAGCTGCCACCTTTTTTGCCTGTCGGTACCTATCTGCTGAATCGGCAGTCCTTCGGGCCAACCAGTCCCTAAAGGCCTCTTTCTTCAGCTTGACGGCCTCCCTCACCACCGGTGTCCACCAGGAGGTTCTTGGGTTACCGCCCCGACAGGCACCCACAAGCTTTTGGCCACAGCTACGCCTGGCAGCTTCCACAATGGAGGTTTTGAACAGGGTCCATTCAGACTCCATGTCCCCTACCTCCTCCGGGACGTGAGAAAAGCTCTCCCGGAGGTGGGAGTTGAAATCATTCCGAACAGGGGCCTCTGAAAGTCGTTCCCAGCACACCCTCACTATTCGCTTGGGCCTACCGGGTCTGACCATCAGTCTTCCCTGCCATCTGATCCAACTCACCACCAGATGGTGATCAGTTGACAGCTCAGCACCTCTCTTCACCCTAGTGTCCAGAACATATGGTCCCAAGTCAGATGAAACGACAACAAAGTCGATCATTGACCTTTGACCCAAGGAGCTCTGTTACCATGTACACTTATGAACATCCTTGTGTTCGAACTTGGTGTTCGTTATGGACAATCCATGCCTGGCACAGTCCAATAGTCCAATAACAACTCACCATTCGGGTTTAGATCGGGCAGGCCGTTCTTCCCAATCACGCCTCTCCAGGTCTCCCAGTCATTGCCAACGTGAGCATTGAAGTCTCCCAGTAGGACTATGGAGTCTGTAGGCGGGACCCTTTCCAGAACCCTGCCCACTCGCTCCAGGAAGGCCGAATACTCTGACCTGTTGTTTGGTGCATACGCACAGACAACAGTCAAAGTTTTCGTCTCTGCAATTTTAATTCGCATTGAGGCTTGTCCACCGGGACAAACTCCAACTGCCTGGTCACCAGCCGGGGACTTGAGTGGGGAGTGTCCCCACACCCGCCCGGCGCCTCTCACCCTGTGCAACCCCTGAGTAGGAGAGAGACCAACCCCTATCCAGGAGTTTGGTTCCAGAGCCGACACTGTGGGTGGAGGTGAGCCCAACTATATCTAGTTGGTACCTCTCAACCTCCTGCACAAGTTCCGGCTCCTTCCACCCCAGTGAGGTTACGTTCCATGTACCAAGAGCTAGTTTCTGCTGCAGGGGCCTAGGCCAACTAGGGCCTCCCCGCCATCTCTCACTACCAATATGGCAGTGCACCGCTCCCCCATGCTGGACCTTGCGGGTGGTGGGCCCACATGGCCTCCCCACGTTGCCTCTTCGGGCTGAGCCCGGCCGGATTACGTGGGCTGCCCGGCCACCAGGCGCTCACCATGGAACTCTACCCCCAGGCCTGGCTATAGGGGTAGGTCCCGGTGACCCTTTCCCGGGTAGGGTACACAATTTTTTATGTACCATATTCATGGAGAATAAACTTTGGATCGTGTTAGTCTGGGTCTTCACTCCAGACCTGTTCGCCCTGGGAGACCCTACCAGGAGCATATTGCTCCCGACGACTTAGCTATGAAGATCCCTAGACCACACAAGCCCTTCCGCCACGACAAGGCCCCGATCCAGGAACATTAAACATGTAACATGTAAACACAGAAGCCTCAGTGACTAAGTATAATATAGTTTTTAATATTTTTTTGTATTTACTGTGTTTACTCTTCACCTTTATCACAGCTTCCATTCTTTCTGGGACAATTGATTTAAGCTCCAGAGTTTAGTCTTAGAAGTTGGTTGCATTTTCTGCCTCTCACAATCCAACTAATTCAAAGACTTTCAGCGATGTTGAGGTCAGGACTGTGGGTGGTTTTTTTTCTGTTTTCTTTTTTGTCTGTCCCCTTTCCTCAATAAGGGCTTCTTGACAGCTACACATCCTTTCAGACTCATTGTGCTGAGTTTCTGTCACACAGTGGATGTTTTCCGATGTGAATCACCTTGATTTTCTCCTCTCTCGAAGATGAAGGCTTTAAGTGCTGTTTATCTGATGGGTAGTCTCTTTTTGGTGGTCTACCAGGTCTTGCACAGTTGTTAGGAGTATTGTTTTCTATATCTTTCAATAATTTTCAGATCTCTTGCTTTTTTATTCGCCTTCCTCGTGCAAACAGCTGTAATCTCCTCAGATATATCTCCCAAAAAATAAACTTGTATTTAACAGCTGGTTCAACTGGAAATTAAGTAAATGAAGGATGATCTTTGATGGCATTGCTCAGGCAAGATAACGATGCATAACAAATACCATAATGCAATTCTTGGGTTAAATTATTGGTAAATTAAACTTCTTTTCTTCATAAAGAGCCTTTGCAAATAAAAAAGGTGTAACAGACATCAAGTCGCAAAGAGGCAATATGTATGGAGTCCACTCATCTAATGACATAAATATAACCAAAACAATGGAGATACAAGGTTTTGTGTGTGAGGAATAGTGAGGATGGGGTCAGAGAGTGAGCAGAGGGGCAGGGGTTTATGGGGAAGGTCTTGTCTTGCATCACAGTAAAAGGAGAGAGAGTTGAAAGGTGAGAAGATATTAGCCAGCAGTGCAGGCCTGAAGAATAAGAGGGAGTTGACTGGACTGATCCAAATGCCGGTTGACATGGCAGACACAAAGCCTCAGCGCTCCCTAGGGAAGCCTGTGACCAACCAGAACAGACAAGCAACACTCCCAACATCCGTCCAGCACGGTCAAATCCACTCTGTCCAGCCTCAACGTCAACACAGTCTATTAACCCATACATGTCTAGATGTTATTATCGCTCTTTTGTTCATATTGAAAATATGAACATGCGTTGAGAGATGCGAAAGAAATGGGAGTAAGAGATAACATGCAGAGAAATCTGATTACTGAGCTAAAATCCAGCTCTCTTCATCAGATTTCTTAATCAGATTTCTAGATTGGAGTATGGTGTTTACATGACCATTTGAATAATTGAATAACTGCAAAAAAGGATTATTGAGTGTGTGTAAACACATTCATAGTTAATTTTGTGGTGGATTTATTGGTGTCAGAGTTGCATAAAGGGGTATCTTGCCTAAAGCTAGTCTTAATATGTTATTTGTTATATTATATAATGTCCTGTTGTGCAGTATTGCATCCCTTATCTTTACGGCTTGAATGGAATTCAACTTTGTGTCCTTTTTGTGTTTTTGTCCGTCAGTGTTCTCTCACCACAACACCCAAAATGCATTATGCAAAAACATCATACAACCACTGGGAATCCCCCTACAGCACTGCTAGCTTAGTAGTAATGATAGCTCTTTGGCTCCTTCTGCATGAGCCAGCTAGCATTAAAAAATCAAACACGCTGCCCTCAAGTGTCTGCCTCAAAGGACTTGTCGTTTTTTGAAAGTTCCTTCCAACTTCATCACAAGAGGGTTTTCTTAGACTTTAAACTGGAAAAGCTCAATCTAGAGACTATTCGGCCTTAGCTATAGGATGTAAGTAAGCATGTTTAGAATATATATAGCAATGACTGTTTTCTTTGTAGCAGAGTGCATCTTTAATGCCTTTATCTTTTTAAACGCTACATATTTTCCTTGTTTTGAAACCATCCTCACACACTATGTTGCTATGATAGAATCCACAACTGTAGCCACCTGGTTCAAGCTTTTAAATGGCTTTTAAAACAACACTTCCAGCACCTTTAGCTACTCTGAACAGCACACAAGGGAAATCTGTGGATTTATATGGATAAATCTACTTTAGTACACATGTGATATTGATTGAAAGGTTAGAAACCAATCCAGGACAAAATTCTGCTTATATTAATGAGCTCCGAGTGAGAAATATTTCAAATGAAGTGTGGATATATAATGAATAGGTCAATTCAAGGTCAGCCCTAGTGTCCCAAAGCAGTCCAAATCACTCTACACTATCCTAGCTTGGTCCAATCAGTATGAAGAATGTTTACACTCTGTATTCTTCCCGTGTCTGGATGTGTTTTGTGATGCAAGCTTCTCAACTGTTGGTGTAACTTGGCTGCTTGGCATACGGTTGAAGGCTGCAGCATCGACACTGAACCGTTTTCAGGTTGATTCATACACTGTAACTCTATCCTGCTTCAAAGAACAAGGAGAACACTAGCAGATGACCAAAATAAAATGAAATGGGTTCAAGAGGGAGAGGAAGAATGAGAAGCAGGAAGAAATGGAGAAGGAGGAGAGAGGGAGAGCGAGAGGGTGAGAGAGAGAGTGAGCGAGTGTGTGGGTGTGTGTGAAGAGAATATGTTTCAGTGTTTGGGGGGGTAAGGAAAGGAGTGTTTACATGATCTCTCCTAGTGTGCGGCGGTTCAGGGAAGGGTTAATGTTGTCAGGAGCGGGCGGTGGTCCCAGATGGAAGACTTTTAGCCGCTGAACTTAATTGGCATGACATGGGCCAGGCACCACGCCAACCAGCCAGACCCCAACACAGCTGCGGACGAGAGAGAGAGAGAGAGAGAGAGAGAGAAGGAGAAAACGAGCTTTAATTTCATTCGTTTATCATGTAATTTCTTAGTTCAATTATGCGTTTGTTCTGTAGCTGCAAAATAGCAGAAAGGGATACATTTTGCTAATGTATGTACATTTTACTTACCTTTATTGGGTCTTCATGTTTGGTCTTTGTGGCCCGTTTGGGTCTATGTGGGCTGTTTGGGACCTTCTGGCATGATTAGTTCTTTGTGATGTGGTTAAGCTATTTTGACATGGTTGGGTGTTAGTTGGCTCTTCTGATTTGGTCTAGGTGTAGTCTTCTGGTCAGTTCTTTGTGACATCCTTAGACCATTGTGGCTTGGTTAGGTATTTGCTGTTCATCTGGTTGGGTTCTTGTGACACGGTTAGGCCATTGTAGCCTGGTGCGTGTTAGTTGGCTCTCCTGATTTGGTCTCAGTGGAGTCTTCTGGTTGGGTCTTTGTGACATGGTTAGACCATTGTAACTTGGTTAGGTCTTTGCTGGTCTTCTGGTTGGGTTTTTGTGACATGGTTAGGCCACTGTGGCCTGGTTGGGTGTTAGTTGGGTCTTCTGATTTGGTCTTGGTTGTTTCTTCTGGTTGAGTTTTTGTGACATTGTTAGCACCTTGTGGTCTAGCTAGGTCTTTGTGACATAGTTAGGCCATTGTTACCTAGTCAGGCCTTTGTTTGGTTTTCATGCTTAACATATGTGGCTTGTTTGGGTCCATATGAGCTGGTTGGACTCTTATGACATGCTTGGGTCTTTGTGACATGGTTAGTCTATTTTGACCCAGTTGTTATTTGTGACATAGTTAGGCCATTGTTACCTAGTCAGGCCTTTGTTTGGTCTTCATGCTTAACATATGTGGCTCCATATGAGCTGGTTGGACTCTTTGTTGTTCTTTGTGACATAGCCAGGCCATTGTGACCTGGTTTGGGTTTTTGTGAAATGGTTAAGCCATTGTGGCCTGGTTGAGTCTTTGTGGCTTGATTAGGTCATTATAGCCTGGTTGGGTCCTTGTGACTGGTCGGGTCTTGAATTTTCTGGTTGGTTCTTTGTGATTTGATTAGGCCATTGTGGTCTGTTTGGGTCTTAGTTTGGTCTTTGTGACTTGTTTAGGTCATTGTGGCCTGGTTGGGTCTTAGTTGGGTCTTTGTGACTTGTTTAGGTCATTGTGGCCTGGTTAGGTCCTTGTGACATGCATAGACCATTGTTACCTGATTGGGTTTTAGTTGGGTCTTTGTGACAAGGTTAGTCCGTTGTCATCTGGCTGGGTCTTTGTTATTCTGATTGGGCCTTTGTGAATTTCTTGTTGCTTTTATTTTAAGAAAGTTTATTTCAAGAATGTCTTATTATTAATTCGCACTGTTGTAGGTTTTGGGGCTCTCAGTCCTGAAGGGCTGTATCACAACATTGTTTGGTGATTATTCTGTTCTAACACAATTGATTCAATCCATTACTCACTTACAATTTTTTTTTGCTGAGGATTACTAAACCTTATAACCTGTGCTGGACAAAGGCCCTGTACTAGGGTGGCGCTGGGGCAGGGGATTGTTCTTTCAGTCGGGAAAGGTATGCTGGTGGCTTGTAGGCACTTGAGTGTTAAATGCAGTCTGAGGAGGACTGTTTAACAAGTACATAGTGTGCTGAGGCCATATTACGTGCAGGAAATAAGAGATTAGGTTTGGGGTATGTTCAGTATGTTAAATGTGTACATGGTGGAGACTGTGATTCATTAGCTTTTATGAGTGTGATTTCTGCAGTGTGTGTGTGTGTGTGTGAGTGAGTGTGTGTGAGTGTATGTGTGCTGTATGTCTTAGTTTGTGTCCTGCCCTTTTGCTTTTGAGTGCAGGCGTCCATATGCAACCATCATTATCTTTAGTTCTCTTACATGCTCTCTCTCTCACTCACTCAGTCCATTCTCCTCTCGTGAACTGAAGCCCAGCTGTTTTTAAGCCTTTTAAACAACAGAACTCCCGCAGGATTCTCAAAACATGGCATCTGGAATTTTTCAACACTGACATCCTCCGTCTGCCCTTCAGCCATCAGCTCTACCACATCTCTCTCTCTCTCTCGTTTTCATTCCTCATTCATTCATTCAGTGTCTCTCCCTCTCTATTCACCCCATTACTTTCCATATCCCTCTCTCTCTCTTTCTCTCTCTCTCTATCTCTGCCTCGCTCTGTCTGCTTCTCACTCCTTCATTCATTCGCTCAGTGTCTCTCCCTCTCTTCTCACCCCATCACTTTCCATATCCCTCTCTCTCTCTGTCTCTCTCTGCCTCGCTCTGTCTGCTTCTCACTCCTTCATTAATTTGCTCAGTGTCTCTCTCTCTTCTCACCTCATCACTTTCAGTGTCTCTCTCCCTCGTCTCTTTTCACTCTATTGTTCGCTCACTCACTATCTCTCCCTCTTTTCTCTCACCATCTTTTTCACTTTATTATTGACTGTGTCTTCCTGTTTTCTTTATCTTTTTCTGATTTTCACTCCCTCGTCCTCTCAATCTCCATCTTTTCTCTCTTCCCCCTTTTCACTTTTCATTTGCTCACTATCTCTCTCCCTCAGCTCTCCCTTTTTCTTTTTCTGATTTTCACTCCCTCTTGTCTCTTCCTCTCTATTTTTTCTTTCTTTCTTTTCCATTTTCAGTACTTACAACCTCTTTTTTCCTCCTTTCTCACTTTTTGCACTCTCATTTGTAGTCTCTGTCTCCTTTTCTCTCCGTTTTTTGCCTCTTTCCCTCTCGCCTTTCTTTTTCCTCATCCACACTCTCTTTCTTTCCTTGTTTCATCACTCTCTCAACATCTCATTTTCTTTTTCACTCACTCTCTCATCTGCTTTCTCTTTTACTCTTGTTTTGTTTCTCCTCCTTTCTCACCCCCAGATTTTCACCACCTCATGTGCTCTCTGTCTTCTTTCTTTTTATTTGACTGCTCCTTTCCTCTGTTTACATCATTTTCTCTCCTACTTCTTCCTTTCTTTCAGTCTCTCTCTTTTTCATGCCCTCCCCCATGTTGTCACAGTCTCTCTACCTCTTTTTACCTTCTTCTCTTTCTCTCTTGCCTGTTTGGACTTCCTCCCTCTTTTGCTTATCTTTCTTGAGCTTTCTTTGCTGTTTTCATCATCCCTCCATCCCTCTGCCATCCCCATACACACACACACACACACACACGCACAGACTTACGACATCTGCTCACAAGAATCTCTGCCAGTGCATTTTACACTTACATAATGCATTGTGTGTGTATAAGAGAGAGAGGGAGAGAGAGACAGACAGAGAGAGCAGCTCTTGGCACTGAAGGTGATTCTCATGAGGAAGACCAAAAAACTGAAAGGTCCCTGAAATGGCATTTGTTGTCACCGCTGCAAACGACAGATGTGCTCTCCAAAACCCAGAAGAGAACGTTCCTCACTGCCGCCGTAGCAAAACCCACTCCAGTGTGTGTATGTCTGAGGTTTAGAGCTGTCTTGGTGCTTTTCTGCTGTTTCCACAGCCGCTCTACCGCACACCCACACAAATAAACACACACACAATCACCTCAGATCCTCCAGAGGCTTCCACTCACTGATCCCACATCAGCTCTTCAGTCACAGCCGCTACACGTAAAAAGGACGCACAGTGTCACTGATGTGAAGCACTGCTTTACCGTGGTCAGCTCCAGAATGTTATTTCATATGATCATATCGTTACACACTGTGGATATTTCCCATTTCAGTAAACTGTCATACCACAACAGCATCAGTGAATTTGAGTATATATGTTTGGTAAGGTTAGGATTTCATTTCTGGCTGTTTACTAAGTCTATAACCGCAAACATATGCGTTTGGGGTTGTGACTTCATGTCAGTTTCCTCCCTTTCAACAGGTAGATTTCATTCAAAGGATTTACATGAAAAATGTTAGCATACCTAGAACTGTTTCATTTAAACTTGATGTCTGTCTTAAAAGTGATGTAAAAAAAATTATAGTGGAAACATTTGTGACAAAGTAAGTGATGTAATTGCACATAAACGTAGTGTCATATGATAGGGTTTTCATCCTCCTATTCAGATAGAGAGCATATATCAGGCTTGATAAAGTCCACACCCTGCTGACTTATTTGCCACTACTTGTCCACCCTTGAAAAAGAGAGTAAAAAAGTGATGAATTACCCTAATATTTAATGATTTTGTAGAAAATGTTGTTGCTGACACTGTACTGGATTTAAATTATTTACTAAACTATTTTACACATTTTTTTACAAAGTACAAACTAAAGGACAGAAGGAAGACAGGAATAATAAGAAATTGGGACTGTGAGTGGAAAATGGAAAGTGGAACTCTGCCTAACCACCAGTGGACTGCCTGGAAAACACAGAGCAAAACACCAGTGGACCACCAGCTTTGCCATCATCGGGCTGACTATCCTCTTCAGTGTGTAGCAAATTAAAAGAGAGAAAAGCAGAATGGTCCTTCTCATCAATACTATGTACAGTCTGTTATGTCAGAGATGGCTTTTCTTTTTGTGCTATCATATTTGGAGATGCTGGCTCTACCTAATAAGCAACATTAGCAGCTTCTTAGGACACTGCAGCTGCCAGCACCCCAGCATGGGTTAATACTGCACCAGAATGCTGTCTAAAATACTGGAGTGAGGGGGAAATAAACAACTGTTAATGATGCCTCAAAAAAGAACACACATCTAAAGCTGAAAAGTGGAGAAGAACAGAAGAAAAGGATAAAAAGCTTAAAGATAAAAGTGTGTTTTTTTGGTAGATAGATAGATAGATAGATAGATAGATAGATAGATAGATAGATAGATAGATAGATAGATAGATAGATAGATAGATAGATAGATAGATAGATAGTTTATTGATCCCGAAGGAAATTTAGGTTTTTTTTTTAAAGATAAATATTAATGGTATTTATACTATGACATTTGTTTTGCCTTATAGTTTGACAATGAGAAGTAGTTGATCTGGGGTCTGTGCGACAAAGCAGTTCAACTTTACAGATGTGGTTAGCTCATTTTACAACAGCACTTAACAACTTTTATTCCAGGTTTAGATTCTCAGACTGTGATTAATCCAGGTTAAGATACTCAGACTGTGATTAATCCAGGTAGAGATGGAATTATCGATCAGTTGTATATTGTTATCATATGACTTTCAGCCCAAATATGTGTTCAGCCGATGTCTCCCTAACTTAGCTGATCCCAAAAGCTGATCAGTTACATAAAACACTTGAGCCATATTTCACATGAGGTACCAGAATGTAAGTGCTGCACCATTTAAGGTGGGATGATCAAACAGAAAGCTGGCAAATAGGAAGCCGACTTAATCTCTGCAGTAAGGAGACTCACTGTAGAGCCTTATAACAGTGGGTAAGAAAGATCTTACACAGCGTTCTTTAACACAGTGCAGCTGTAACTGTCTGTCACTGAATGTGCTTCTCTGTTTTTTCAGTGTAGCATGCAGAGGGTGTGAGATGATGTCCAAGATGGCTAACAGCTTGTTGAGAGTCTTTGTTCTGCCACAAGCTCCAAAGAGTCCAGATTGACTCATACAAGAGCCAGCCTTCCTAATAAGTTTGATTAATTTGTTCAGAGCACTTTGCTTAATGCTGCTGGCCCAGCAGAGAATAAAGCACTTGCTACAGCAGACTGGTAGAATGTCTGTAGGAGCTTCTTGCACACACTAAAAGACTTCAGCCTCCTCAGGAAATACAGGCCTTTCTTCGCCTAGGCTGTAGCCGAGGTAGGACTGTCCTATGAAGACTTCTCCTTAGTAGCCTATTGGTCCCACAAATGGAACAGTCCTAACAAGGTTGTATGGTGACATCTCAAGAAAGGTCCCACCGCTTACAACTGCGGCGCAAAACTTGGAACGCGTTATTTTTATTGCATGCTTTAATTAATCAATCATTTTACACTTTATAAGGTCATAAAACGAACTGAAGGATGTGAACAGCTTACAGTACACTGTAAAACAGGTTCTGCTCCAGTGGCTCCATTTTCCACCATTTTTGTGATACTGTTTTTTTTTTCTTCACGTCTTTCATGTGCAGAGAAATCAGGGTAAAAGGTTTGAAAGGAAACATCAATTGCATCCTCGAAATGACTCCAAATGTAGGCTGCATTTCTAGGTAGTATATGAAGGCTCCTTCACTTTGGAACAGCCTTCAATGACGTAGCAGCTGAGAAATGCAGCCTAACTGACCCGTCGCCTACAACCAAATACTTGTACAATGTTACCTCCTCCACATTCACTTCATCAATGGTTACTGGTGCAAGGCAGGTTATAGTCCAGTATTGGCTATTGGCTAATCGGTATTGGCCCCAAAAACACTGATTGGTCTATTTCTCATACCATCTTACCTAAATATGTAGAAAGGTTATGTAGCAATACTCCCACTAAAATTAGATTGGAGTGAGTTTAGTAAGTTAATTGGATAAAATACTACATGGTGATACTGAGCACCGGATCCAGAATGCTTAGAAGGTAAATCTGTGATTGAAATTGTGACTAATTAGAAGCCCATTCAATCATGCAAAATCCATGGCAATCTAGCCTATAATACACACAAAAGCTACTCGAGTATCCCTTGTGGAGAATCTTGAGATTGCTAAATGTGAGTGAGTGAGAGTTGCCAGGCAGCATCATGGGGTTCTTTGCTTCTAAAAAAATCTTTACCTCACTGATAAAACTGGTCATAGATCTGCATTAAGTATGTAGCGAAAGGCCTAGTCCCAGCGCTCTCATTAGCTTAATGAATAGGTTTAGCCCTGGAACTGCGCTCACAGAGGCCCAGACCTTCAGGCTAAAAGAGCTGGATGCTTACAGGGCTTCTGTCTGCACAAAAACACACATTCCTTTAAATGAGCAGCAGATCACTGAAGCAGATAAAGGTAGAAATACACAGAAAAATAAGCCATCTGTATAAATTGAAAAGCTGAGGAGTACACACACACACACACACACACACACACACACACACACATATAGAGATCAGATCCACAGAGGCTGCTCATGTCATTTGTTAGGACATAAAAGACATACTGTTGTGTGTGTTTTTGCCCATGATTAACAACACTCTCACACACACACAGACAGACTGGGCAGATGACTCTTTCAGGCCGAGCTGTATTTGATCTCTCTCTGGAGCGCTGCGAATGTGGCACGATGATTTTCCACAACCGGCCCACTCACTCTAACAGGAAATAAAACCCCAGCCCTTAATAAGAGCCGCACAGTCACACACACACACACACACACACCGCCGCACTCCTACGGCACCTGAATAATCCTCAGAACGACTTTCATGATCCCACCCTGATGGAAGGAAAAGAGGCCGCAGCCTGTGTGCTTTACCTTCCTTAATTACAGCAGTGAATATCTGACATTGCAGTGAATGCAAGGACATGCTGTAAAGACGTGAAGTGTCCAGACCAGACTTCATTTCTTGGCTTCAAGAAATAATGTGGGGCTGTCATTATATTGGTAAACGAGTAATCTAGTGATTATTTAGATGATTAATTAAATGCTCTTTTGTAGGTGGGGTTAGGGGTGGATTTTGAACCATTAGTGGTAGAACCCTCCTGTGAATTCCCGACACTTCAGAGAGGCTTACTGGTCACTGTTTTATACAGAACATTTTATCTTAAAACAAGGACTAAATGACAGTTACAAGTTGAAATTAGCTGCATATTTTAATAGTCATTGTAATTGTATTGATAAAGACACTAGGGATATACCGTCAGCTAAGATCAGAAAACACAGTTTAGCTTTAGTGTTGTAAATTTTATGACCTGAATAACGTGTGGCAACACATTTAAGACATATTATATGCCACTTATTTAAAATAGGAAAAAATGTTAATGCCAGTTGGGACATTAAATAATAATAATGTTTCTTATATTGCAAGTTGGCTAATAGATATTCTGCTTGTGTGATGGGGTGTTTCATGTGCTCGTTTAAACCACACAGTGTGAGCTTAGGGTAGAGCTGGGCGATATGGCCAAAAATGTTATCATGATAAACAAAATTCATATCGTTCCATATCGATACATATCGCGATAAATGACAAATCATTATTTCTTTCAAGTTTGAAGGCTGATTTTTGCTCCTGGGTGATTAATTGCTGTTTTAAACTATCCTTTCTGGTCAGACCATGACAAACACTCACCAACAGTGGAATATTTCGTAAATGGGACAGTGGGAGAAAATGTTTCACCAGCTGGAAAAGCTCAGCCGCAGTTTTTGTAATAGTCATAATTTAAGAAAGACAACTGATTATTTTCAGCTGGTGACTAATGCTCAGCTGTCCTGTTACAACTGCTAAACAAGTGGTTAAACAAGCTAAACTGTTTAGCTTCTCAACAGCGAACATTTACTGTCTCGGTACGTCAGTGATGGATCACACAGCCACCTAGCCAGCCGCACTCCTACCGCATCCATGTCAGAGCACGTCGCAGTATTCAAACATCTGGATTTCTCTGTTCTATTGTAGTGTTTGAGGGGTGAACCACAATATATCAACACTAGACAGAGTCCTCCTTTTAGGTCTGTTTAAACTGAAAGCAATGCTTTTGTGTCGTGTTTGATCTACAGTATCATCAGTTCACCCTGCTGTGCTTTTTCAAGCTAGCCAGCTGCTAAAAACAGCTAGCCTGGAAAGATGGCGCTCTCGCTTTCCAATACCTCGCAGCTACTTTAGTTTCGTTTTCGTTCAAATCAGCGCTGTAACTCACACGAACCCACTTCTTGCCTTCACTTTCGTTGCTCGGGAATGCACTAATAGTAAAACATGTCGGTTTGGCGCTGTAACACAGCGCTGCAGACGTGATTTAACGCTGCTAAAGCTTGCTAGGATGTACGGAAAGAGGGGAGTGTGACGAGATGACCCCACCTGTGCTAACCTACTCCACTCATCTCGTCACTCACACCTGGTCACTCGAAACAGATCGCCGGTCGCTGCACTCAAACGGAATGTATAACTCCACGTTTCAGATTATTTGGTGATTTCTCTAATCCTGTCGAAAGAAGTGCGCCATCTCCTGGCGACAGCAGAGTAGTGTCGCTTTCTTTGCGGTAGAAAACGTCACCAGGGCTGTCGCTGAACGTGGAAGTGTGAGAATGAACTATTATATCAAAAATTGATCAAACCTTTCTTATCACTCTATCGAGGAAAAGTTATGTTGCCCAGCCTAGCTTAGGGTTAAAAAATGGCTAATAAAAATCACCCATCTGCCGATTTGGCTGGAATTGGACATAAAAAAGCATGACTGGTTTACCCCAAATGCGGAAGAGCCATCAACAAAAACCTAACCACCCTGGGAGCCACGTTTCACGTCCATTTTATTAGAGTGTTGTTTTAATATCTTGCCTGTAAATATGTCTCACTAATGTCCAAATATAGGATAAAAAATGTATATAAACAAACACACAGACTTACTTTGCTCTGCTTTAAGCTTGAGCAAACGTTTCTCACATCTCTGACAGGAAACTTTTCCTCAAGAGTAGAACCGTTTCTAGTAAAATGTCTCTTAATGGTTGAATTTTTAGAAGCTGAGGCTCAGCTTCTCATTCACCAGCTTCTTCTCTGAACTGCTGCACCATTTAAAGTGGGACAGGAGAATTCAAACACGACGTTGGCAAATGAGAAACTCGATTCAGCTTCATGACATGTTAGTGATTGGCGGTTTCTGCGCCATTTAAGGTGGAATGAAAAATTGGCAAATGGTAAGCCAGTTTTAGCCTCAACAAACTTAAATCTTGAGCCAAACCACTAAAAGCCATAGTCGTTCAAGGTTTGAAATTTGTACTAAACTAACGTCCAATCTATCGCACAATGTTTCTCCATTGGTGTGCAGTACAGTTTATTCAGTAAAACCATAAACATCAGCAAAACTGAGCAACTGAGCCTGAAGTCAGCTTCTTATTCGCCAGCTTCTTGTTTGCATTTTCCTGTTCCACCTTAAATGCTGCCGCTGTTAGATTCTGGGACCATTTTACAGGAAAAATCGAACAAGAAGCTGGCAAATAGGAAGCTGACTTTGGCTTAGTGGTCCACAACAAGCTGTGGACCTTCTATTATTTGATCCAGTGACATCGGCAGAAATAAATGATTGGGTTGGCCTGTGAAAAATTGGGTAGGCAAATTTGATAGACACAATTTCCAAACGCGAAGACGCAATGAAGACAACATGACTGAGATGAAACTCCAATAACCTATACCTAATAATCGTAGGTAAAGCATACGGCCGCAGCCCATTTCAGCCTGTAGTAACAGCATCTTAAGCACCAAATTCACAGAAAACAATGACGGGAGAAAGTGAAAATTGTGAAATATTCTAGGGGACATTTAGTCGTCCTCAGCGCTGATAACCAGCTGAGCTTGAGGCCATGGTGGATAGCAACAGTTGCAGTGCAGTGGTTGGAGGGCTGAGAAAAGAAGGCGGACCTTGGCAGAGAGCTGAATAATATGATTGGCCAGAAGTCAGTGACTGCACTCACAGAAAACAAATAAAATTTCATTATCCTAAATAATTGGTTTTATGAATATTTTCCCCCATTTGATTGGGTAGGCCTGTTATCAATGTGGGGAATGACTAATGAAATCTCATTAAAAAAGCAGCCAATCAGAGGCCTCTGGGCTTCAGTGCGGGTAAGCCCATGCATTAAATTGCCCCTGAACGTGAGAGACCATTTCTGTGGCTGAATCTCAAATAGCTCCTTACTCTCTATATAGTGCACTGCATAGGTCATGGAATAATGGATTCTACACCAAACCAGTGCACTGATTGTTAGATTGGGTGTTCTGCGGCTTTGGCTGATTATAAATGGCTTTTATTTGGATTTAAAATGCCCTGTTTGTGTGTAGAAGCCGTTATGTAATGCTCTATGTAGTGCACGCCACATAGGGAGTAGGAAGCCTTTTGAGATTGAGCCTATATTTTGCCAAACTCTGTTCAAGCTGTCATTGTTATAGTGTATATACAAGCGAAGAATACTATCTAACACAAAGCAAACCTGCTCAGGTAGATAATCACACCTTAAATCACACCAACTGAGCATGGCACTCACTTTTATATCCTTGCTGCTATCTAGGTAAGCTGAAGTCTAGCTTTTAGAACGCAGCTAAGATCTGATGAGCGGCACATTTGAACATTGTGGTAAACACTGCAAGTCAAAAGCAAGTTGAGTGCTAGTGGCTCCCCCTTGTGGAGTATGTTCACACTGCTGAACACAGCTTTTTAATGACATGCGGGCACCAAGTTTGACATTCAAATTGTGAACTAATCACTAAGCCGGTTCGTTAAGAATGTAAAATTGGAATCGATTAATTTGTTAATCGAGTAATCGATTTTAACTGGACGATGTGACAACTCTAAGATATAAGAAACAAGTTTTGCTAAGAGTTACCCATTGTGACCAGTATTCTGGAGTGATGTATAACCACTGGATTGGAAACCTGAAAACACAACAATGGTTTGTGGTTGGTTATTCTGTATATAAGTCAAATAACCCTTTCCTAGAGTTATTTCCCTAAGTAAGCAGTTCTTCACCACATTAGGTGACAAAACGCCCCAGACTCACTGAGAACAGCCTGATGACACAGTACATTTTTAACATCAACATTTACGGCATTTGGCTGACGCTCTTATCCAGAGTGACTCACAATTTGATCATTTTACACAGGTAGGCCAAGGCGGTGTTAGGAGTCTTGCCCAAGGCCTCTTATTGGTATAGTGTAGGGTGTTTGCCCAGGTGGAGATCGAACCCCAGTCTACAGTGTAGAAGGCAGAGGTGTTAACCACTACACTATCCAACCACAGTAGTGGCTTTTATATACATCGCTTTTTTGTGAAATTTGAAAATGCACAAAAAAAATGGAACAAAAAAGCTTGAAATTCTAAAAACACTGAAATATCGCAAAAGAGTTTTGCGCTTTAGAATATCGCTAAAGCTGAAATGTGAGAAAAGGTAATTGATAGAGTTTTTCAGAAAGGTATGACGTATCAAGCCATAAGAAAGGAATGATTGGCCTTTTCGGAATATATCTAGGTTTCTGATAAATCCTGCTTTGTGAAATAGTAACACTCTTCTCTAGCGCACCTGTTTCAGCTCACATAGGACTTGATCATTAGCTAATAAGGGGAAAAATATGGCAGTGTTTGGCGCAGGTGGGGTCTGAAGGGACTGGAGGGGAAACACTGCTGCATAGTAGATAGTAGATGGTATGCAGACATGCGATACTGCAACAAGTGTGAAGAGCAGGAGGGGGTCTGACAGCAGAGGAGCAGCGGGTGCTAAGCTTAGTTAGGGAATAGACCCTATCTATCAGGGCAATCGATACTCACTGACAGGGGGACTCTCTCTCTCTCTCTCTCTCTCTCTCTCAGTGAATGTGTTTGTGTGGGAGGCTGTGGCTGTTAATAAACACACGCTCTCCCTGACAGGTGGGGAGGTGGCTGTACAGTCACAAGGCTCAGATCAGATCCCATAATGTGTGCAGTGACCACACCTTTCAAAACCTTTCTTTTGGCTGTCCCATCCAAATCAGTGTGGTCCAGGGCGACCAGGCTTAAACCAGTTCCAGCTCCCTGTTTGAAGCTTTTGAAGCTGACACGCATAACAGGAGAGACAAGAATGTAAAAATATGGCACACAAAGGGAATATTTTGTGATTTGGGTTAATTATTGGAAGAGGGAGGGGAAAAAAAGACTCTGTATCCCAGCCTGCACTGTTTCACAGCATGTCTGTTGTATAGCAAGCGGCACAGGTAAAGCCTGGAATTAACAGCGGAATTTACTGAGCATTTATGTGGCGTGACTGACAGTGAGGTTTGGGGTGGGGGTGGAGGGGAGGGGAGGTTTGAAGGGGGGAGGGGGAGAGGGGGGGGGGGGGGGGTTGTGGAATAATTGGAACTTCAATGCCCACAATCCCCACAGACCTCCACACCTCCTTCTCCATCGCCCGCAGCCACTCAATAGCCAAACGCGCTCTGATTGGGCCGTTTCACTCCGTGACGTCAAGGCCCAACGTGGGACGCCTCGGGGGCTGGTTGGCTGGAACGCGCGGGTCGCTACAGCCAATCGGAGAGGAGATAGAGACCGTGCAGCTTTTAAGGTGGAACGGGGGAGATGAGAACTGTGTAGCAGAAATGTGATGAAGCTTTTCTCTGAGGCGATTTACTGTGTTAATATTTGATGAACGTTCACAATTCCGTCATTTTCTTAAGAAAGAAAGAAAGGAGAGAAATATATTGGGTTAGAAAATCCACCGAGCGAGCTGTGCTCCGCTGGTCGCCCACAGCAGTTAGCATACAGCGGTCAAAAGTTTGGAATCATACTTCTAAAGTTTGTTTTCGGTGAAATGCTGAAGAAATGTTGCAGGTAAATGAGTGAAATGGTTCTTTTACGATGGTATTACTATAAAAACCTAACACATTTCACCTATTTAGTAGGAAGTTATGGAAAAAGAAACATTTCAGTCGTGTCCAGAATGAGAAACTTCATTCCTTATGACTGAGAAAGCAGTGAAACGTGGGGAAGGAGGCCGATACCTTAAGATGAAATGACTAAATGAGTAATTAGTAATTACTTATCATTTAATACCTTTTTGGTGTTCATAAAACGTGACATATTGAAGTGGCATCTTAAAATATTTCTAGTGTTTCGTTTAGAGTATTTCAGTCTGTGCTATGTAAGGTTTTACTGTATACAATAGCAGTTCTGAACATGTCACGTGATTCCAGACCTTTCTGTACAGTTACTCATACATTAACATATAGAACCTCTGTTTTGAGTATTAAAGATGGGAAAAGTATATAAGTGTGATGCTTACGTACTGTGGTATTGCTTTTCAGGTTTAGCTAGCTGTAGTTGTGGCAGAACATTTGAAAGCCCCTAATAAAAACAACTGTAGTGATCCCATAAGAAACCTTTAATGCTGTATTAAACTTCTATAACTGTCTATAACACTTTCTCCTCTCATATTCCTGTAGTGTCTTTTTTGATAGGAGAGATAATGAGCTTTTTATAATAGCCATGAAAAAATATTTACTTTTTGCACTTTATTTTGGAATTCAGGACTTCAGTTTTTGTTATTTACTGCAGCTTTCAGATTGTTTCCAAAGAACAGCATAAAGTCCATAAAAATGAAAGTTCTGGAAACGTGCTTTAGTGCTTTAGTCTCATTAGTTATTAACTTTATTAATGCTAACTGAAATATCATCTGATTATAGGTTTCAAAAATATCATCATATTGAATTAGCAGGATCGTCCAGCTCTACGTACCTCAGCTCACACTCTTTCCGTTCTTTCTGTTTTTCCCACAGTAGGATGTGAAGATGCGAGGCGTCTTCAGATGTAAACTAGGCCACAGAAGCTCTG